>NC_035441.2:10776197-11376197 GCF_002127325.2 Helianthus annuus | reverse complement strand
CAACGTAACTAACTCGATATGATCTGAAGAGTTACACGTTGGTACACGAATCGTATAAGTTCACGAGTAGGTAGATTATTATTTATGAAATAATAATAGTTTAAACCTGAGGGACTTAATATTAATTAGATTATTATTAAGAGGATTATAATTGTATAATCTTAAAGGGACTTAATGTAAGATTGGGTTTTATAAAAGGATGTTTAAAGTGGAAACCCTAGATACACTTTTATAAAACACAAAACCCTAGCCACCCTCCTAAGCTTGGCCGCCACTCTTTTGCCGTCGACCAAGCATCGTCGCCGCCTCCTTCTTTGGCCGGTTCTACTCTCAGGTATCTTGTGCTCGGTTGTGAACTTCCTACTAGCGAGGATTCGTTGTAACCCGCGTGTTACAATTCCGTTGTAGTCGTCAAAGGTTGATTACTAAAACCCTATATGGTTGTTTATTCCGTTTATTTGTTTATACGCGTAGAACCTTGATCCTGATTGGGAATATTTATTAATCGGATTAATAAATCAAATTTATATAATCGGCTTTTGGTAAATTATATAAACCGCTTCCGCTAATATTTTGATACCATGATTCCCAACAGTGGTATCAGAGCCACGGTTACACGCGTATAGATGGTAAAGTTACAATTTTGATCTATGTTTTATTTGTCAAAAATTATTTGTTTTGACAAAAGATCAAAAGCTTTTGGTTGTCTATGGATTGTGATGTGAATCGAGCCCTAGGTTATGACCTTTGTCATGGTTGTGTTGGTTATGGTTTTGTTTTGTATTTTTTTTCGGATATTGGATCCGATGTAATAGTATTTTTGATTTGTGTTATGTTGCAGATATTGGATCCGATGTAATAGATAGGATTAGAATAGATTTGGTTTTATTGTATTTTCAAATTTATTATTGTAATCCTTCGAGTACAAGATCAAGATCAAGATAAATGGCGAACAGGTACCATGAAGATAGAGATCGCGGGTCAATTGGGAGCTTTCAAAAATTAGCTTTTGAAACCCTTTTTGACTAGTTCGTTTCGTTTCTGGCTAAAACGAAACGGCCAACCTATTAGGGGCTCGATTCGTTTTTTATTGTGTTTTGTGGTTGTGTTTTATTTATTGTAAATAATCTAGATAACCCAAAATAAATAAAATTTTCACAATCAAGCAACGGTTTTATTAAAACAAATTTTATAAAACTGAAAAGTATAATTCATAAAAGGTTTTTATTAATATTTAAAACAAGATCATTCGCGATAAAACGACCGACATTGTTTAATAGGGTATTTAAAACTATATCGTGCGAGCGTGGAAAGGAGTTTCTATTACCACGGATTATATAAAATCGGATTTTATAAATAATTGTGTAACTCGTCTCATGCTACTAGTTATTCAAAACATTTTTGTAAATATTAAAATAAATACCAAATTTTAAATTGATGTTTTATGCCACCCTTAACGAGTTAACACTTCATTCTAAATCAAACCCAAATGTTAGTGCTATACCCCGCATCTGGGCGTCCATCATGAAAGAAGGTAATCATCGCGTTTCCTGTGTAACGTAGGCCGGTGTTACAGTTAACAGTAAAGGACAAAACATCACTTGTTCATCAAGTGGGCATAGTTGGGGTTAAAAATACATCGTTTTATGCGATAACCCCAAATGGAGAGTTGTGTAGTGGACACAATTAACAATCGTTGTTTACCTACTTAATCATACCAGTGGATAGTGCTTAAGCCAATTCACTGTCATATGAAGAATCGGGATCTCATCTTAATTAAAATTTTGTTTTTGGGTCATAAAATTAAATTAAGATATTAAAGCATAAAATACTAATTAATTAATTTTGAATTTTGTAGTAGTCAACTGAAAACAATTCCTCCCAATTCTCTCTCAAGTCCATCTTAGAGAAGGACAAACTGAACCACTCCAACTTCATGGACTGGCATCGCAACTTGAAAATTGTTCTCAAGGCGGAGAACAAACTGTATGTTCTTGAAACACCAGTCCCTGATGAACCCATCAATCAGCAAACTGTTGCATATAGAAACTATGCAAAGCACTTTGATGACTCTATGAAAGTCTCATGTTTAATGTTAGCATCCATGATTCCTGAACTTCAAAGGACCATGGATCACATGATGGCATATGAGATGAATGAGCACCTGGTTGAAATGTTCCAACAGAAGGCTTGTCATGTGAGGTTTGATGTGATGAGATCACTCATAACCACTCGTATGCAAGAGGGTACATCAGTTAGCGCTCATGTGCTAAAAATGAAGGCATATGTTGAACACTTGGCTCGTCTGGAATCCCCCTTGAGTGATGAATTAGCTGGGATATCATTCTCAACTCATTACCTAAGTCATATGATCAGTTCACTATGAACTACAATATGAATTGGATGGAGAAGACACTTGCAGAACTGCATCACATGCTCAAAACTGCTGAGGTGAATATACCCAGCAAGACTGCACCAGTGTTAATGATCAAGGAGGGTCATGTTAAGAAACCTAACACCAAGAAAAAGGGCAAGCAGGGCAAAGGGAAGGGCAAAGGCAAATTAGTTGCAAGCAAGAAGCCTCAGAAGGATGCCAAGTGTTTTCATTGTAATGAAATTGGGCACTGGAAGAGGAACTGTGCTAAGTATTTAGCTGAACTGAAGCAAGCCAAGGCTTCAGGAGGAGAGTCCTCAGGTATATATGTTATTGAAATCTTTTCTTTTTCTGGCAAAACATGGGTGTTTGACACAGGATGTGGTTTTCACATTTGTAATGCTTTGCAGGGACTACGAAAGATTAAGAAGCTGAAACAAGGCGACTTGGAGGTCCATGTTGGCAATGGACAAAGAGTTGCTGTGAAGGTGATTGGAGAATATGTTCTTTTACTTCCTTCTGGTTTAGAACTTGTTTTGAACAATGTTTATTTTATTCCTAGTGTTACTAGAAATATTGTTTCGGTTTCTGCTTTGCATGGACAAGGTTTCAATTATCATTTTAATGGTGAATTTATTTCTACTTATTTTATGATGTATTTTACTTTGATGCAAAACCAAACAATGGAATCTATGAGATAGAAATCCAAAACAATAACATATTATACAACATCTCCCATAAACATCTCCCATAAACGTAATAAGTTATAGACTTGGTCACATAAGCGAGAACCGTGTTAAACAACTTAAAACCGCAGGAATCTTAGATTCTAAGGGTTCAGAAACGTTTGGTAAATGCGATCATACTTAAGTGGAAAGTTAACAAAAGCACCTTTTTCAAATGTTGGAGAAAGAGCTAATGATCTGTTGGGACTTGTACATACAGATGTATGTGGTCCATTCAAAACTAAGTCAAGACATGGAGAAAGATACTTTGTTACATTCACTGATGATTTCAGTAGATATGGTTATGTTTATCTTATGAACTATAAACATGAGACATTTGAAAAGTTCAAGGAGTACCAAAACGAAGTAGAGAATCAGCTAAATAGAACTATTAAGATGCTTCGATCAGGTCGAGGCGGTGAATATCTTAGTCAGGAGTTCATCGACCATCTAAAGGATTGTGGAATAGTTTCACAGCTCACTCCACCTGGAACGTCACAACATAATTGTGTGTCTGAACGGAGAAATCGAACTCTATTAGATATGGTTCGATCAATGATGTGTCGAGCAACCCTCCCACGCTCCTTTTGGAGTTCTGCTCTGGAAACTGCCGCAAAACTTGTGAATATAGCTCCAACGAAGAAGGTTGACAAAACGCCTTATGAGATATGGCATGGAAATAAACCAAAAGTATCTTATCTCAAGGTCTGGGGATGTAACGCTTATGTCACTCTAGAATCTTCGGATAAACTAGATCCTAGAGGCGAAAAAGTGGTTTTCGTCGGATACGCTAAAAGGATCGGTTACCTTTTCTACCACCCCATTGAAAATAAGATTTTCACAAAACGCAGAGGCACTTTCTTGGAGGAAGAGCTTCTGGCAAGAGGGGTTGGAGAAAACCATGTGGATCTTGAAGAAATTCGAGAATCACAAGTGACTGAACCAGTTGTTCAGACAGAACCAGAAGTAACTGATCCAGTTGTTGAAGTTGAGCCTCAGAGGACTCAAGAAACAACAGAAACACCAAGTGTTCGAAAAAGTATTAGGGATCGTCGTGCCCCTGAAAGGTATGACGATATCTTCATGATTGATGAAGCTGAACCTGCTACTTATAAAGATGCAATGTTGGATTCAGAATCCAAGAAATGGCAAGAAGCCATGAATGCAGAGATGCAATCCATGTATGATAACCAAGTCTGGGATTTGGTTGATCTTCCTACCGAAGGTCAGACTGTAGGAAACAAATGGATCTTCAAGAAGAAGACCGACATGGATGGAAATGTGCAAACTTACAAAGCAAGGCTTGTAGCAAAAGGGTTCACTCAGACTCAAGGAATTGATTATGAGGAAACTTTCTCGCCAGTAGCCATGCTTAAGTCTATTAGAATTCTACTTGCCATTGCTGCATATTATGACTATGAGATATGGCAAATGGATGTCAAGACTGCGTTCCTTAATGGACACTTACTTGAAGATGTCTATATGGTTCAACCTGAAGGTTTTGTCGATCCAAATAATCCTTATAAGGTGTGCAAGCTAAATAAATCCATCTATGGATGAAGCAAGCATCTCGCAGCTGGAATCTTCGTTTTGATCAGAAAATTAAAGAGTTTGGCTTCATTAAAAACGAAGATGAACCGTGTGTTTACAAGAAATCTAGTGGGAGCTATATCACTTTTCTAATTTTGTATGTAGATGGCATATTAATCATTGGAAACAATATCCCTGTGCTAAAAGAAGTTAAGGCTTGGTTAGGAAAATGTTTCGCAATGAAAGATCTTGGTGAAGCCGCTTATATTCTAGGAATAAAGATTTATAGAGATAGGTCAAAGCGGTTATTAGGTTTAAGTCAAAGTACATATATTGATAAGGTCATACGACGCTTCTCAATGCAGACTCAAAAAGGGGGCTCTTACCCATGGCACATGGAACCATTCTTAATGGTGAGCAGTGTGCTAAGGCCGACGAGGAAAAGAAGAAAATGGAAAGAGTTCCATATGCTTCTATTATCGGTTCCATCATGTACGCCATGTTATGTACTAGACCTGATGTCTCGTATGCTCTTAGCATGACGAGTAGATATCAACAGAATCCAGGAAAGAGTCACTGGGGCGCAGTGAAGAACATTCTGAAGTACTTAAGAAGGACTAAGGACATGTTCTTAATATATGGAGGACTAGATGAGGAGCTATTAGTTAAGTGTTATACTGATGCAAGTTTCAAGACTGATCATGACGATTCAAGATCACAGACGGGATATGTTTTCATTCTGAATGGTGGGGTTGTTACTTGGAAGAGCTCGAAGCAAAGTGTGGTTGCTCAATCCACCTGTGAATAAGAATACAATGCTGCATCGGATGCTGCTCAGGAGGCTGCCTGGATGAAGAAGTTCATTACTGATCTCGACGTTGTGCCTAGCATAAAGAAACCAATCGAGATGTTGTGTGACAATACTGGTGCCATTGCTCTTGCAAAGGAACCAAGGTCACATCAAACCACAAGGCATATACTAAGAAAATTCCACTATATTAGAGAGATAATAGAGCGTGGAGACATCGTAATAAGCAAAGTTCATACGGATCTAAATATGGCTGACCCCATTACTAAGCCTCTACCTCAAGCTAAACATGAGGAGCATGCTGAAAAAATAGGGGTTAGATTTGCTAGACAGTGGGCATGATCTGTAGTTAGTATTGGTGTTTTAATTTTGAACTACAACAGTTACATTAAAATAGTTATTTGATTTATTGGTTAAATGCAAGTTTAATTATTTTGTAACTGTGTTCGTTATTTGTATGTTTATATCCTTGAATAAGCGTATTCTCAAATATCCGTAGTCGATCAAATTACATGGGAATGAATTTGAATGTAAGACTATTGTGAATTGAGATGGTTGTATTCATGAGATGAATAACTCAAGAGTTTGAGAATCAAAATTCACAGATATCACTAGGGAATGATATTGGATGTGACTCGCTTCAAAACGATCTCCATGGATCTAAGTCATGAGATTTTTTTATATTGATATGTTCAATTTGTCCTTTTTCCTTAGGCACATATTAAACTACATCGATCAAGGACAATCTTTGATGTTATCTAACACTATCCTGAAACATGGGTAGTAATCCGGGTAGCGTTGGGAGGAATCCAAGGTTAAGTGGGAGTTGTATGATGCTGATAGAATTTTGTACTTATATGGAATTAGAAGTTTAGACATTCTGGCGCCCTCGTTAACTCAAAGTGGAATAAACGCATGGCCACGCTCGGACTAAAAGTAGTTTGTTAGACCACTTTGAATTAAAGACGAGAATAGAGAATGGTTGATCACTATATAAGAATGAATGATCCATGCCTTATGATCAAGGAATGTTCTATACAGAAGGGACTTATTGATAGAATTATCAGGGCTATAGTATTTGGTTAAGTAAAGTGTTACTTGAACGCAAAATAACTAGTTGACGACTGTAAAGTGTCATGCCGTGTTAAGAGCAGTGCGATGCAACTAGGCGTCCAACTCTGCACACGTTGACTCATTTAATTAAAATCGTCCAAGTGGGAGATTGTTGGATATATGTATGTCCGACCTTAATTAAAGTCAACGTAACTAACTCGGTACGATCCGAAGAGTTACACGTTGGTACACGAATCGTATATGTTCACTAGTAGGTAGATTATTATTTATGAAATAATAATAGTTTAAACCTGAGGGACTTAATATTAATTAGATTATTATTAAGAGGATTATAATTGTATAATCTTAAAGGGCCTTAATGTAAGATTGGGTTTTATAAAAGGATGTTTAAGGTGGAAACCCTAGATACACTTTTATAAAACACAAAACCCTAGCCACCCTCCTAAGCTTGGCCGCCACTCTTTTGCCGTCGACCAAGCATCGCTGCCGCCTCCTTCTTTGGCCGGTTCTACTCTTGGGTATCTTGTGCTCGGTTATGAACTTCCTACTAGCGAGGATTCGTTGTAACCCGCGTGTTACAATTCCAGTGTAGTCGTCAAAGGTTGATTACTAAAACCCTCTATGGTTGTTTATTCCGTTTAATTGTTTATACGCGTATAACCTTGATTCTGATTGGGAATATTTATTAATCGGATTAATAAATCAAATTTATATAATCGGCTTTTGGTAAATTATATAAACCGCTTCCGCTAATATTTTGATACCATGATTCCCAACATTGTAGAAAGTGGGTTTCGACCCAATCATGAATCCAAGTAGAAATTAGTGTAATTGTGAGTTAGGATTACACAATAGAATAAGAATTTTGTTTGAATTTGGTTATTTGAATGATTTGAAGCATATACCCCTTTGATGTAAAAAGTATGATGAACATGATGATCAAGTAATTGCAAATAGGTGTAATTTTGATGTATGATCTTGTATGTAATAGATAGATTTAGATAAGTTGAGGTAGGATGAAAGAAATGTATGAACATGATTGAATTTGATAACCTATGATGTCATAAGTAGAACTATGCTTTGATCACCTGTACCTTATGCTTTGTTGTTGTTATGCACACCAAGTGTTTAATGAAAGGCTTTAATTAAGAATTTAGCAATATTGGTCGTAAACCTTATGTAATGATCATGATTTAAATGTGCTTATCAAGTAGGCGTTAATTTATATGATGTCTTATCAAAGGATGTATGTAAATGAGCACAAGAAATAAATTCTAAGTACAAATGGTTATGTACAGGTGTAAAGGAAGAAAGTTCAAGTCGCGCGGAGCAACAAGGGAATCAAGAACGAGGTACGCTACTTGTACGATTATGGGTTTTATAATAGCCTCGTTTATCATTATCTATTGTGACAATTGTAATCGATAAAAGAAGGATCATGTATAAGACTCATTATGAATGGGTCGAATAAATTACAATGATATGCAAGAGAATGAATATGTATTAGACCCTCATGAACGGGTCGAACAAACTAGAATGAAAGTGTAAAGAATGATTGTATGGTGATTATACCATGAACGGATTCAAGTAAAACAATGTTGGTACTGGTTAACCAACGAACATGTAAGGTTACGCTAATGGCATATTTGTCATATTATCGTGATTTAAAATCTTATGTTATTAGGAAAGGATTAAGTTTAAATGTTATTAACTCTTGATGTTGTGATGTAGGTAAAACTCAAGTTTAGATGGTCATGCTTCGCTCGGATTGAACACACTTCAAATACCCTCCATGCGCTTCCCCAATTTTTGTAAAGATGTTAACGGGTCAAAATACTTTTGTTACAAATAGCTTATGTTTAGTTGTTAAACTATAACCCTTAAATATGCTATGTCTTTTGTAAATCCTAGTTGGTTGTAAATGTTTAGAACGGAATGGTTTTTGTATGGACAATTAAGTTTGTTCTAATGGTATGTAAAAAGTTTAAATTGGGTCGTGATTTTGTCGTTAAAGTATTGATTTTTGACCATATTTGAAATCGGGCGTTACAAGATGGTATCAGAGCCTAGGTTTGAGAGATTTATGTACCAAGTGCTTGAACTCAAACTGAAAGCTCGTATGTAGTGTGTGTTCGTTTCGAGGTGCGAAGCAAGTAAGTGCATTTAAAGTTTTAGAATTTTTTCATAACAAATGATTATGTTACGGGATAGTTATGAAATGTTACGAGATGTTACGGGATGGTTACGGGATGTTACGGGATGTTATGGGATGGTTACGGGATGTTACGGAAGGTTATGGGTGGATACAGGTCATTTCGGAATGTTTTGGGTCAGTTTGGGTTGGAACGGGGCTTGCAAACGGGTCAAACAAGCGAAAACAAGGCCAAACAGCGTCAGCAACACAGGGGAGGCGTCGCCGACGCCCCTAGGTGCGTAGCCGACGCCCTTGTTACCTCTGACGTGTAAAATGATTGTCTACGCGAAATTTACCCGATGCGCATATGTAGGAGGCATAGCCGACGCCCCCATGTGTGTTGCCGACGCCCAGAACTGTCCAAAATGTTGTTTAAGTTATTTATCCCACGATAAGTTCCGTACCTTCCGAAACTCGTCCCGTAACCCTTAAAGAGGCCCCAAAAGGTGAAAATAACCAATAGAGAGTATGTAAGTTAGTTAAACTATGAAAAAGTATGTTGGGAACATGCTGATTCTAAAAGAATGACAAGAAAGTACAAAATAATAAGTCCTTCAACTTATTGATGACACGGAATATATGTGACCGATTCGAATGAACTATAGAATGAATGTATAAGTATGAATTATGATGGCAATGGTTAAAAATAACCATGATAAAGTTAACAAATGAAATTGCTAATAAAAGAAAGGTATGACTGTGTAGATGGCGGATAATAGAGACATGAATGATGACGAAGTGACACGTCAAGAACTAGTGAAAACCATGATTTCGGAAGAAGTTGGGAAGGCAATTGAGGCAAATATCCCTCGGCTAGCCCAAGAAGTAGAGAGTCATGTGCTGGAAATGGTGGAAACGATGATGGCAAGCAAGATGGCTGAGCTAAAAGGAATGATTGGCGAGATACAAGAAAAGAAAGGAACTCGTAGATGCACGTACAAGTAATTCATGGCTTGTAATCCTTTACCCTACACGGGGGAGATTGATCCTATAGCATGTCAAAGGTGGATCGCAACTACGGAGGCGGTGTTTGTAAGAAGTCATTGTGAGAAGGAAGATCAAGTAATGTTTGCGACGGGATTATTCCAAATTCAAGCTAAAGATTGGTGGGATGTATATTGTAAAGAGATGGGGGAAGATAAAATTCAAGCCTTGACGTCGCAAGAGTTCAAGGAACCTTTCTTAAAATATCACTATCCGTAATCCACCATTGACAGAATCCAAGAAGATTTTCTACATCTTCGCCAAAAAGATGAATCAATTGATGAAATCACCAATACTTTTCTCGACAAGCTGAAATTTTGTCGAGAAATAGTGGGAACAGAAAGAATGAAGATAATTCATTATCATGACATGTTGAAGGCCGAGTATCGAGAGTTCATAACTCCCTCTAAATGTGAAACCTTGAAGGAGCTCATCAGTTGGGCCCGGGATAGGGAAATCGAACTGAAACAACAACTTGAAAGGGGTGAGAAGAGAACATCTAAGAATTTCCCCAACTCAAGCCCGTCAAAGAAGCAGAAATTTCAAGATCACGACAAGAAAGATAAAACGAAGGGTAGCATTCCCAAATGCAAGACTTGTGGGAAGTTACAGATGGGGGAGTGCCTAAAGTTAAGAAATGATGTTATAATTGTGGTCAAGAAGGACAGCACACTGTAAGTGTCCTAATCCCACTAGAACATGTTATAACTACTTTCAATCGGGTCTTGTTAAGGCCGAATGCTACAAGCTTCAACAGAAGACCGACAAGGAAGGAATAAAGGAGGAAGCCCCAAAGGCTAAGGGAAGGGTGTTTCAGATTTCAACTGAAGAAGCGAAGGACCACCCGAATGTTGTATCAGGTATATTCTTATTGAACTCGATACCTGCGTATGTATTATTTGATACATGGGCTAGTAGATCGTTTGTATCAAGTGAATTAGCATCTCACCCCTCTTTTAAAATCGAAAGGATGCTTGTACCCTTAGAAGTAGAGATAGCGGATAGTAAGAGTTATTTGTTGCATGAAGTATGTAGAAATTGCAAAATCATCATAGAAGAGGAGAGGTTTACCATTGATCTTATTCCTATGGTATTGGGAGAATTCAAGGTTGTGATTGGCATGGATTGGCTAGCCAAACATCATGCCGAAATTTGATGCGAGAGAAAGGTTATTCATGTATTAGCACCCGAGGGGAAACAAGTATGTATATAAGGTGAAAGAAATGTTGATTCGAAGCTTTGATCTATAATTCAAGCATTCAAGTATGGACAAAATAGAAGAAAGGCATTCCTATCTTACATGATAGATACCAACCAAGGCACTCCAAGGTTAGAAGATGTCGAAGTTGTGAACGATTTTCTTGATGTATTTCCGAAAGATTTACCGGGACCTCCACCGGAGCGCGAGGTAGACTTCAAGATTGAATTATACCCCGATGCCAAACTCGTAGCCAAAGCTCCTTATAGGTTAGACCCGACCGAAATGCGAGAGTTAATGGTTCAAATACAAGAATTACTCGATAAGGGTTTTATACGCCCGAGCGTATCTGATGTGCGTTAGGTGTATTATGTTTTAGGTATATATTTTAAGCCCTTTTTACACGATATTCACTAACACTAAACACACATATGGGCAAGTACACCCATCGTGGACTTAGTATAGTGTTGGTAAGATACCGAGGTCGTCCAAGGACACAAGAGCTTTTAGTACCGATTTATCCTCAACGTCTAATCAAATCAAAATGTTAGAAAAAGATTTTTAAACTAGAAAAACGAAACTAACTAAAATGTTGAAAAAGAAAATAAAAGTAAAAACAGATAGACAAGATGAATCACTTGGATCCGACTCGTGTGTAGTGTAACCTTTGATTATTTTCGCACTTTTGCACTTGTTTAAGAGATTATCTTAGTTATTGTAGTAGGCCCCTCTTTTGAAGGTGACGTTACCCTCAACCCAGTAGTTTGAGTCAGCAAGGATACAATCCTAAAGGGTCAGATTATTGAAAGATAATTAATTAAGTTATTAATGCATAATGTGGTAGGCCCCTCTTTTGAAGGCGACATTACCCTCGGCTAAGTAGTCTGAGTCAGCAGGGATACAGTCCTAAGTAGCCGGGTTAAAGTTTTAATAGTATTTTAACTTTTAAGGGGATCAAAGAGTTTGGACCCCCGCCATCCAATACCGTTGGGTATTGAAGGAGGTCCTACTAAATTTTACCCAGGTCCTTTGCAGGATCTATACACTGAACAATGGCAAGACTCTTACCAAACCGTTCCGTTAACCCCCAACCAGGTAGCCAACATAACTCCATACAGACCGTGGAGATATGAATGGTGAAAACCTTTTATTTTATATAGACAGTAAAATAATGCTAAGACACCACGGACAAACGATAAGGAAGAACCACATTCAACATAAGAAACTAGTAATTAAAGTCATTAATACAAAACCAATTAAAAAGTGCAAAAGATTAAAAATAAAAAGTATTACACTAAACACTTATCTTCACCAAGTGATGTAAGAGACTTAGGCAAACATGGCCTTTGATTGTCAAGAACTCTTACGATCAATCTTGGATCCCGAGATGACTCACACACTCTATGATGGACAATGGATGATGGTGGTGGATGATGGTGTTGTGATGGTGGTGGGTGGTGGGTGAAGTGTGAGAGAGGTGGTGTGCCAAGGGATCAGTTGCAATAGCTCCAAGCACTCCTATTTATAGGCTGAGTAGAAGCCTGGGCATGGCCCCGTGTCCATCCGAGTCTCTCTCTTCATTAATTGCAATTCGCAATTTCATTAAATGTGTCTGCAACAGTTGACCACGCCCCCGTGTCCGCTGAGCACGGCCCCGTGGTGGGCAGTAGAAGCTTCTATCACTTTGTCTTTTCTGCTGACACTTGGGCACGCCCCCGTGCTCACTGAGCACGGGGCGTGTTCAATCTTCTGTCTTCTTGTTTTGCTTTGGGAAGATGCTGTCGGAGGTCGGGCATGCCACGTTTGTTCCTTTTCTTGTATTTATGTTACATTTAGCTGTATTTTTGCTTCTTTTGTTAATTTGAGCTCGTTTAATCCTGAAAATACAAAAGGAATACAAAAGCACACTTTTTCCAACATTAGTACTAAAAAAGGGTTAGTTTTATGCCACAATTGATGTAATTTATATGTTGCATTTTGTGCACATCAAATACCCCCACACTTGAATCTTTGCTTGCCCTCAAGTAAAACTCTTTATAATGTGGCTTTTTCACTCCCAAATGGAATGGGTAGAAGAGAAGGTTTTTTGGACTTGTCATAGAGTGTCGGGATTTCCAAGATTCTTTATTTAAGTTTTATTTTTATTTATTTACAATCCTATTCGTCATGATTTATTAAAAACGTTTCATAAGATAAATTACTTATTAGGGCATAACATGCCTTTTTAAAATTCCATTTATATACAAGTTCACATAGCTCACGGAGGATCACTTAACACTCGGCCGAAGGTGTATTTTTAGTGAATCACTCAAGAGCGGCATGGAACTTACTCCTACCATAGGCTTGCCAAGCAATCAATCCTCCTCCTTTTTAACTATGTACCTTTGTAAATATCAAGAGGACCTTTTGGGTGAAGGGTTAGGCTTGGGCTAAAGGTGGGTGGTTGGGTTAGTAAAAGGGCGAAAAGCGTAAAAAGCATCGGTTTTTTTTTTCAAAACTTTTTATTTTTCAATATTTTAATAATTTTTTTTATTTAATTTTTTTTAAAAGTCATAAGAAAAACCGAGCTTTGTTACTAAAAGAAAAGGGTTAAAATAAAAAGGGTTTAGGTGGGTAAAAAGGGTGATTGTTTTGGGTTAAGAAATGAAAAGGTTTAGGCTCAAAGGGGTTAACTAGGGGGATTTTGGGTAGGTAGTAAAAAATGGTGTAGAAAGAAAAAGCTTAGTCCTAATGCCTCCATCATTTACTTACTCGGGTTTAAGTTAGTAAGGACCGGGAATGCATTGTCGTGGAAAGTTCTAGAGTCGTACGAACCAAGCGGCTATTCACACAAGAAACGAAAAATGAGCATTTAGTGTAAAGATATGTATTTGTATGCTCGATAAAGGCTCAAAACTCACTTTTGTGGGAATGAGTTTTTATGTGATCAAGTATAAATAATCAAATTTTAACTAAGCTTGTCATACCGTTTCATAATTTTCTTATGTTGGTTCTTTTTATCACGACGTTATCGGTTGTAAAGTTTTTAAAATATAACCTTGTTAGAACTTGAAATTCCCAACTTAAACTTAGACATGTAAAAAAAATGAAATTTTTTTGAAAAAATGAAAACTTTTTGAAAAAATAAAAATTTTTTGAAAAAATTTGGAGTGATTAGCGGTTCCAATAGAGTTTTGTGTAAGGCTTGTTAATTAGGACTTGCAAGATTCAAAGTTTTAGCATCCCCCCCCCCCACACTTAAATTACACATTGTCCTCAATGTGTCCCAAAAATAAGTTTTAGGTTGATTGAATGTGTAAAAGGGTGTTAAAAGCAAAATTTTATGTTACTGGCACTCTGGACACGGCCCCGTGGTGACCGGTCACTTCCCCGTGTTCAGGCGCCAGTGACAAAATTTAGTAAAGAGAAATAGAAGCCTGGACACGAGGGCGTGTTCAGTGAACACGGCCCGTGTCCAGTTACCTGAAGTGGGCGATTTTTGCAGATTGTGCAGCACGGGGCCGTGTTGGGCGGACACGACCCGTGCTGAACATGTTGTAATGAAGAAATTTTTGTCGGATGGCCCTGTTTTCGGGCATGGGGTGATGTTTCTCGTTTCCCTTGTTATTCTAGACCATCCCGAGTGTGTTTTATTCCTGCAAATTAAAACTAAACTAAAAATTAATCTAAGTTAAACTAAGGATAGTTCCGCGGAATGCCTCCGTGGTGCGCCACGTTTATAAGGGTCCTTGCTAGACCCAAGGTGAGGTCATATATTTTCTGAGCGGGATGTTTTGCATCCGATGCTGCACCGTCGGAGAGCATCATCCAAACTCGAATCAATGACCTTCTTGTAATTGACCGGATCATCGTCCTCTACTCTCTTCCCACCTCCAAACTTCACTTCCTTATCCCCAAACTTCAAAGTAAGTGTTCCGTCATTCATGTCTACCATTGCTTATGCGGTGGCTAGAAATGGCCTCCCTAGTATGCGGGGAACTTTGGTGTCCTCTTCCATATCTAGTATGACAAAGTCGGCCGGGTAGACAAAATTGTCGACTTTAACCAATAGATTTTCAGTGACACCTTGTGGGTATTTGACGGATCTGTCAGCAAGTTGTATACTCATCTTCGTAGGGCTTGTTTTTCCTAGGCCGAGTCGTTTGAACATTGATGCAGGCATGAGGTTAATGCTAGCCCCAAGGTCGGCTAGTGCATTACGAACGGGGGATTCCTCGATCGAGCCAGGAATTGTGAAGCTCCCAGGATCAATCTTTTTTTGTGGGAGTTTATTGAGTACAAGGGCGGAGCATTCTTCGCCTAAGTAAACTAATTGCAATGATTCAATTTTCCTTTTATGAGTGAGGAAATCCCTCATGAATTTTGAGTATTTAGGCATTTGAGTTAGGACTTCGATAAAAGGAATATTAACATGCAATTGTTTTAGTAGATTTTCGAATTTTGCGAATTGCACCTTGGTCTTTTGACGAATTAACCTACCGGGGTATGGAACCGGAGGAGCCTTGGTAGGCTCTTGAATTAGAGGAGAAGTCTTCTCTTGTTGGTGCGGTGTTGTGCTTCCCTCAGTTGGCAGCGGTGGAGCTTCTTCGGAACCCACGATACGGTTTCTTAACATTATGAGATGGACTTGTGCTTTTGGGTTTGTTTCGGTATTACTTGGTAATGCGTCTTGTGGTCTCTCGGAGAAATTTTGAGCTAATTGATTTATTTGTTTTTCAATGTTTTGTATATTAGCTTGTTGATTTCTAAAATTCGATTCCAATTGTTGAAATCGATCCGAGTTTTTCTTTTCAGTGTCGGAGATGAGGCGAGATACAGTATCTTCAAGCCTTTCTCGTCCACCTTGTTGTTGAGGGAAATTTTGTGACTCATTTCTTGGTTGTTGAAAGTTTGTTCGTTGGTTTAGGCTTTGTTGGTTACTACTATTGTCGGGTTCTCTCCAACCAAGGTTAGGGTGGTTACGCCGTCCTTAGTTGTAGGTACCCGTTGGAGGACCTGACGGCCTAGGTCTATTATCAACGTAGTTTACCGACTCTGGTTGATCATATGTTTCTTTCATACAACTCCAATTTTCATGTGGCCTACCACACCCTTCACAAGCCATAACCGAGACCGTTTTTGTCATTTCTAACTTTTTGATTTTTGAAGAAAGGGCCTCGATTTAGGCTTGTAAAGAAGTGCTTTCATCAACCTTATGGGCGCCCAGGGCAATAAATTCATTGCCCCGGGAAGTGGGCCACTGAAAATTGGTTTGAACAATTTCCTCAATTTGATTGTATATATCATGTGGGCAGCGATTACCTAAAAGTCCCCCGGAGCTAGAGTCAAGTGTTTGTCTTGTGTGTGGCAACAACCCATTGTAGAAAGTGGATACTTGTTGCCATACCGCAAGACCGTGATGAGGACACTTTCGCAATAGCTCCTTGAACCTTTCCCAAGTTTCATATAAGGATTCCCCATCCTCTTGTGAATATGTATTAATTTCAGTCATTAATTTAGCCATTTTAGCAGGAGGGAAATACTTATATAGAAATTTTTGGGCTAGTTCATCCCAGGTGTTTACCGAACCAACTGGGAGGGCGTTGAGCCAAGCTTTTTCTCGGTCTTTTAGCGAAAATGGAAACATTCGAAGGCGAATGGCTTCATTTGATGCTCCATTGATCCGAAAGTTATCACATATTTCTAAGAATTAGTAATATGTAGATGGGGATCCTCGTCCGCAAGCCCATGGAAGGTTGCGGAGTTTTGAAACATTTGTATCAAATGTGGCCGAAGTTCGAATTTGTTAGCTTCAACATTCGATGCATTGATAGCGGCGCCGAGATTACCCATGGTGGGTCGTAGGTAATCCATGAGGGTACGTTGGTCCGCATTTGGAAGTGGGTCCCCCGAAACCTTCTCTTGGTTTTTAGCTTTAAGTTTTTTTCTGAGAAAGCGTTCGGGTTCCAAGTGGAGCTCATACACTACGTAGAAGGTTCAGATGTGGTGTCTGGTTCCAAGTCCTGCAATAAAAACAGAAAAGAATGTTTGTCAGGAAGTTCACCACGGCCCCGTGCTCAGTGAACACGGCCCGTGGTCGGAGATACAGCGATTGTTTTCCGGATCCCTGTTATTGGAAAGTTTGACACGACCCCGTGTTGCACCGACACGGCCCCGTGCTCAGCTCTCTGTAACTTGGAAAATAAAAACTGCCAGTCAACTTTGGACCCTTTTTGGTGACATTCCAGGTCTTGGTTTAACATGGAAAACCAATGGAAACATAGCTAAGGTCAATCCAAAGAAGTAGGGAAAAGAATCGAGTGAATCGGATAAGAAATGAGTGAGTTATGCTCACTATTGTAAGAAGGTATGAATCTGCTCGAATCTTCAAATTAGCAGCCAATTATAGGGATGTTGAGAGTGTTTTGAGTGATTAGCAAAGTGTCAAATTTTTGGAGAATGATGGGTTTTTATAGGGAATGATTAGGTTAGGTTGTGCTTGAGTATTTAATGTTAAAAAAAAAAGATTTAAAACTCAAAAAAACCTAAAATTCGCGCTAAAACGCGTGCTGAAAAGGGGTCTGGTCACTGATCAGGCCATTTAACGAGTGCATCAAGCTTTTAAGTGCTGGGTTCATTTCGATGTGAAGGCATAGCTCAGTTGTTCAGCGCGTGTTTGGGGGAAGCTTTTGACCCGGGTTCGATCCCCATTGTCAGCAGTTTTTTTATTATTATCTTCTTTTCTTGTTTTTACAATTTTAAACTTTTAACAATGTTCATAATAGCCCCTTGACTTTAATTTAGTAACTTAGTTATGTTATATTAAGAGGAAACCAACTTCATAACTCAAACTAACTAGGTTAGTTTGCTAGCTTTAAAATCTAATGAGAGTAACTAGATTATTAATAAAAATAAACTTTTTAAATAGCAAAATTAATTAATTAAATTAATTAAATAAAATAGGAAAGATAAATAACCATATTTATGAACGAATTTAAATTAGAATAAAAATCTTTAAACGATTATTCATTTCACGAAGCTTCTGAATCTCATTATTTTAAGAGTTTTAATTAGCTTATGAGTATCAAGTGTCGTGTCGATAAATAAAGAATCAAGACTCCTTGAATAATATTTCGTTCAAACGAGAATTTGATTAACAGTTGCATGTAAGAGTAATATGAATACACAGAATAGCTTCGTTTTCAATATGATCAATAGTCTCGAATTACCATTGAAACGAAAGTGGATTACGAAGGGAGTACATGTGTCTAAATATGGAAAGTACATCATGACTTGCTAAATATAAGAGAGTGCGAAAATGCGGAGCGTTACACTAAGGTAACTCACCTTCGTAACTAGGCTATAAAGCAAGTCTTAGTGCAATGGCAACATCGAAAGGGATCGGATCTTATATGGGAACTAGAAGATGAAATGCGGGAGCACTACTCGGCATTATTTGGTACGTATCTAGGTTTCAAGGACGAAACCTCTTTTAAGGGGGTAGACTTGTAACACCCAAAAAATGCGTAATTTAATTAAAAAAATTACCTAAATGTTCTAAGTATGTAATGCCATGACCTTAGTTGACTAACTAAGTTAAAGAAATGTAATGCTAATATAGAAAGAATGAAAGATTTTGTGCATTAATAAATAACAACTAGAACTTAAAGGGCTAAAGTTGTATATTTGAATGTTAAGTTTATTTTATAACAAATAAAACATAAAAACACACAATGTGTGTGTTCTGGAGTTCGACCAGAAGAAAGGAAGAACAAGGAAAACCCTTGTTTTCATAAATCATCTAGATTAGAAGGAGAATCAAAGTCAAATTTCATAAAATCATGAATCCAAGTGGAAATTAGTGTAATTGTGAGATAGGATTACACAATAGAATAAGAATTTTGTTTGAATTTCGTTATTTGAATGATTTGAAGCATATACCCATTTGATGTAAAAAGTATGATGAACATGATGATCAAGTAGTTTCAACAAGTAACAATAACAAACAGCTAACAGTTTGCACATGCGCAACTGTTTTACATCAAATACATAATAAACATCGTACCGGGTAAAGATAGGAGGATATCTTGACCTCGGTCTTCACTTTGTAACGTAGTCGAACTGAAACGACTCGCGTCCACATAATATACATCAACAAACTCCCCCTTGGATGCTGCTTGTGATGGTTCGTTTTCACATTGTCGGATCTTCAGATGTTTTCACTTGTCACTGTTAGGAGGTGTATGAGCAACCTCCCCCTTGAATGTTGCTCGTGAGACGTTGATCTTCAAATCTTTAGATCCTTGTGGTGTTGATGAGTGGTCAGCTGCAACTCGATCATCTTGATGCTCTGACTGCATCCATGTCGTGTCTTCTTTTCGAAGCTTGTCATCTAACACATCTGCATACGCGACAAAGCTAAACGTGTAGTAAGAAAAACTGCTTAGAATATAGTCAATATAAACAAACGACACACATGTGACCAACTATCAATCAACTACCATCCGACAACAGTTTGAAAGTTTAAAAATTTGATCAATTTTAGATTTTAACTTTCAAAACTTGTTAACTTTGACCATTTATGAAGATGCAATTGTTTTAGGATTCGATCAGGTTTTAGGTGGAAAAGACTTGAGATCCAACATCGGGCAATCAAAATTAAATAGAAATAAAATCTTTTTGGTTTGTATAAAGTTTATATTAAAACACACCTACAATCTTTTTGGTATTTTGAATATTTCAAATGTAAAGACGGAAGGCAGTAAATAAATATTTACAGAGATTCTTTTTGTGAGTTTCGACAGTAAGAGAATCATATCAGTGTACGGTTATGCCAAAATGCTCTTGTTGTTCAATTAGTTAACATTTAGATAAGCATCCTATAACGATTATCGATATTGTTGTCCACATAAGCTCAACTTATCAGATGTACTCGCGGTTAGGGGATACGATTAAGGTATGATTTATACTTACTGACCGGTGTTCATCCACACACGAAACATTCCCGTATCAAGGTATGCACGAGAGTTCATCTTACTAGTGAGTGTACCATTTATCATCTGTTTTCAATGTATATGATGTGAGATACTCACTTATTCGAGGATGAATACAAGCCCTATGTGAGAAGATCACTTATTAATGAGGAACTCGATATTTGATGCATGCAGGGCACGAGAGAAAGTCCATGAACAGGTTAGTACCATCGTACCGACAAAAAGACGAACTTGACTCTAATGATAGATGTGATTTAGAACACTTATTCGAGGGTGAATGTGATATTTTTATCACTTATTGATGGTCGTATGCTTCATGTATTATATACATGTATGAATGATATGTACACGTATGTTTGGTATCATAGAAGTTCTAGACTTGCGTCCCTATTGTTTTCGATAAAAGAAACAACCATGATACTCAGATGATAAACAGCATAAAGACCACGCATCCCAGTACCTCGGCAAATCTATCAAACGAAATTTCGGTACCAAGACCATATGCCAATGAGCGGTTCCCACATGGTCTTCAGTTGATTAAGTTTATATCACCCTGCATACTTTAAAATGATTGTGTGCCTACCGATACATCTTATATAGAGCTACTTATCGTTTTTCATTTTTAGTTCAAAGAGGTTTCGACAGACCACTAATTTACTATCATTTTCTCTTTTTCTTGCCAGGAAACTCATTTTTGTTTTTCTACTGTTTTTGTACTTTTCTTATTTGGATTTACTCACCCTAAAATTCAAAAAGTAAATTTAAACTTTTAAAAACAACTTTTTGGATTTTCTCAAGAAAATATTCACAAAAACGATTTCCTGATGTGGATTAACTCATGTTTTACCTCAATGTCGTTCACCAAAATTAATTTTAATCAGAAATGATTTATCGAATTTTGGAAAAATGAGTTGGCATGTTGGTAATCGGTGTGGACAAAAACAACATTGACGATTTGATATTGAAACAATCACGTGTCAGGTGGTATTCGAGATCAACGTGTCTGGCCAAAGAGTTATGTATGAGATGTTAGTAATTCATAAAGCAGCTTAAATATCAACAAGAATAGGAGAGATTAGAAATTCAAAACCGTAATCCTGCAACTACTTCGTGCATTGGCAGGAATCTGAGTTCTCTCCCAAACTGGATATCCACGTGGCATGGACTTCAAAGCCGATTTTGCAGCTACTTTAATTAATCGAGAAATCTCTTTACAGCAACAAGATCAGAAACCTCCGGGTCCGGCTGGTAAAAAGCAAGTGAGCATATGGGAAAGCTTGTACACATCATCTTTGGACAATCCATACATGATGTCTTCCACATGTTCTTGCACCAGCAAAGGTCTTTATCTTTCTCCTTGAGAAGTAGTGTGCGGTTATTCAATTCATGCCAAGGTATCCGCATACCCGGTTGGTTTGTACAACAAACACATTTTCTTCAATCACACCGTGAAGAAATGCACACTACACGTTCATCTAGTAAGTCTGAAACTTCTTGTGTAAGATATAAGACATGAATCTTCGAAAAGCTTCAGACGTGCTGCAGGCGCGCACATTTCATTTGAATCTATCCTGTGGACCCGATCAAAGCCTTAAACAAACAAATTGGTATGTTTTTCATTTTGTCGAAGCTTTTCAAATTCTTTCATCATCATCCTTTCATCGGACATTTTTGTCTTCTTTTCTTCTTCTCTCTCTCCATCTAAGGCAACAATATTCTCCTAGATGTAACAATGTTTCGGAGCCTTATGTTGCCGATCTTGTGCATGGACGCTCCACTATCAACAATCTTAAGACTATCAATAGTTCCTCCTGGAACATCCTGCACACTCATTCAGAGATTAGTTGGCGAGAGGGACCCAAGCCTTCATATACTTGGGTAGTCCGTCATCATAGAGGATTGTGACTTCCATTTCCCGATGATTCGGAATTGATGTAGCTTCACCTGAAACAATTACCAGTTTTGGTTTCTAAATATGTTTCTGTTTTTCATTTTTAACATTTGATTTAACAAACTGTGTTTGGATAACCTCTGGTTTTAAAGCCTTTTCAACTTCTTTTCTTTGTTTCTTTTTCTGTTTCATTTCTCGTTGTTTAACAAGACGAGGGTCCTGTTTTGGTGAAATAGATCTTTTATGGTAATTGTTACCACGAGAGGCATCAACTTTTGCCTTTCCCTTGGTGAGATATGGACAGTTCTTGACAATGTTTCCATACACACCGTATTCAAAACATGATCTCCGCTCAACAAACCTCGGAGTATCATAATTGTAAGAGCTTGATGATGAATTTCGTGATCGTGAGGTACTTGGTCCTACATCACAACAGTTTGTGTGCTGTGTGTAGTTGTTTTGACTGTTTCTTTTCAAAAATTTCTTTTGTATAACACAATCTGTGTTGGATTTGTTTTCAAAAGATTCAATTTTATCAGTTCCTCGGGATTTCACGAAGTTCACCTTCTGAACCTTCTTGTTTTGGCTTTGTTTGCCTTTTCCCTTTCCTTGGGTAGCGTGATTTTGCTTTCGTTGATTGCTTTGTGGTTGCAATTTTTGATTCCCGTATTTCTTTTTAACTTCGGATTTTGGGATAGGAGCACACTGAGTTACTACAACACTTGGGCTCGACTTTCCCAAAATCTTACTAGTAGAATCCTCGAAAACTTTATCAATCAAGGATTGATTGACATTTTTTATTGGGAAATCTTTATCTGAATATATTTTATCAGAACCAATCAACGTGTAAAGCAGGTTCACGCTTTCACAAGTTTCAACATGAGCTTCAGCAATCTCGATAGGAGCAGTCACACACGGTTTTGTTGGAGGATCACAGAGAATGTGATTTTGGAGAGGTATGTTTGCTTCTTCTGTCACCGTGTTTGACTGCCTAGCTTCGTCCTCATTTGACTCATCATCCGAACTATCACAATCCTCAACAATGACTGGAGGATCCTGATTATGTACGGTTCTGGAGTCTTTGACATTGGCAGGTTGAATTTGATTGGAGGGTATATCTTTTTTATATCCAAGCCCAACTGCAAATTCCTCAATGTCTAATGAAACTGACGGCTCAAAGTGATGCTTATCTTCCTCATCAGGCATTGCGGTATAATTGTGTCTAATAGGTGGGGGACACTTATTATATCCAATGCACGTGAAATCTTCTTTCTTTTTATGTATGTCAATGATGTGATCCAGCACATACCTCGAGTTTGAATAACTATTTAACTTAAGCTGGATCGCCTCATTTTCACACTTAACACAGGCGAATTCTTTTTGTGTTTGTTCGAGCCTATTGATGTAATTGTTTATTGCAGTTTGTTTTCTTGAAACTGTTTTCTTTAGCTCAAAAAGATCTTCTTTCAATGTGTTAAATAATTTCTTAAAATCCTTTTCATGATTTTTATGAAACATATTGGCCTTTGTGCAATTTTGAAAGATCCACGATCAAATATTGATTGCGGAGAAAAGTCACGTCATATTTGCTCTGCAAAACGTCATATTTGCTTTCCAAATCGGACAATTTAGCACAAAATTTAAGACAACTATCACACCTATCAGCTTTTGGTTCATCGACACATACCTGACTGGATTTACCCTCAGATATTGACCCATCTGCCTTAGAATCAATGACCTCCCTTAACAGACATTTAGATTCATCCTCGCTTGAACTCACAAAATCTTCATCTGAACTACTGCCATGTCCAGAACCGTTATCATTTCTCGAGGACTCACCATCGCTGACATTCTTGACAATTTTAGCATAAAACGTCGTTCTTGTGTTGACCATTGTTCTCACACTGTACTGTCGGACCACCATCGACAGTAGATTTAGCCCAAAGCTTGATTTTTGATGGTGGGAGGGTCATTTGACGGTATAGGAGGTTGAAACCAAGATGGTACTGAACCCTTTTCCTTATAAGAATTGTCCGCATTTGAGTCTAGAATCCAACCATAAAGATTTGTTTCCATTTTCGGTTTACTTTGTGGAGGGCTCGCGTTCTTTGACCAATCCCACAAGTGTGTACTCATGGAGAACTGAAAACAAGCTGCTCAACAACTTATTGTAAACCTACTATGAACAACTGTGAAACACCAATGTCCACGAAAAATGCCTTACTGTGAAAAGATTAAGTTCACGAAATACCAACTTCCGCGAAAAATGATTTCCACTATCACACCCCGATTTCCGGTGGGCCCGGATGGGTACATACGTGACGGCTGGATAACAATTATCACAGTATAATAACATGCAGCGGAAGTATTGGTTTGAAATTATTAAAATAAAGCTTGAATGTATATAAAAGTATTACACGCGTTCGATACAAGCCCACAGGCAAAATCCAAATAAACAGAGTTTTAGACATCCATAGACCTTAAGCATAATGTAGGTCCCCTTGATGTTATGGATCGTCACAGAATTGTCTATCTAACCTAGAGTGCGGAATCCTCTAGATCAGAATTAGCAGAAAACTTGTAGGACACAGAATTCACTTTCAACCGGGTTTCTATTGATTATCAAACTTGCGTATTACAATCAACCAAACCCTAATTCGTCTAAGACTATGTCTCTCACGAAATTGCTCTCTCACAAACTCTGTTTTGGCTGATTAACCTAAACCCTAATGTCTAACCTTGTTTATATACCACAAGGTTTACAACTGGGCTAGGTCAAACACTCTTGGGCTGCGAATTGGACAGGCCCAATTCGCCCCCATCACCCAATCCTTTGGGTTTAGTTAGCCCAAACATTACAACTAACTATTACAAAGCTAAACCCGCTAACTGTTTATCGTTTAACTAATTACAAGATATCCAAAGACCAAATCTAAGCTGTTGTCACAAACATGCACCAACAAACTCCCCCTTGACAATAGCTTCATAAAAACTTTGTCTTGAGTCAAAACTTTGTCTTCGGTCTTCTTGCAATCTTCATGTAATCTTGCACAATCTTTGGTCTTTGGATAGCTTCAGCTTCAATAGCTTCTGTCAGCAACAGACTCCCCCTAAGCTGATGCATCCAATCACCAAATCTTCAACACGTTAGCGTTTGAGTAAACTCCAGTTCAGCATTTGCACAGCAATCTTCAAACTCTTCAATCTTGTCTGCAATTTAGAAAGGAGGTTCTACCATGCAGCCAATCAAACTCTCACGTCACAGCAACTTCTCAGTAACAAACTGCTTCAATCTGTATACTATAAAACAGACATCTCGAGAAACCATAAGAATTTTTCAACAAAGTTAAATAAATTATTATTTTTCAAGAGATTAGTTAAACTGTATAACAGATTAAGCTTTTTCAACTTATCACCAACACGCAAAACATTTTGTCCAACACATAAGAACAACCTGTCTGATGTAAAATTTTGAACCCACTTACTAACACCGTCTCCCCCTATCAGTAACAATTCCTCCAAGAATAACAGTTTTCCGTACGTTATGAATTTTAAACAGAAAATGACACTATTTTTGGATTTTTATATTTTTCTGAAAGCAAGTAAATACAAAAGCAATAAACACTCTATTTTTGTGAGAATCACTGGTAAGAAGATCATATCAACACAATCAAACTGTTTCACACAATTAGATAATTCTTTAGTTAATGTTCAGTGAAAAGCAGTTCAAGACGATTACCAGTATGTTTGTCCACTTAAACAAAATGCATGAACATTTCAAGTACCATTACCATATGATACGTTAAGGTAATTTTAATTACTGATATACTAGTGTGTCCCACTTCAGGATATACCCCTACGATCAAGGTATGCACAAAGATTCATCGTAGTAGGTGAGTATACTGAAGTCATACTATAAGATATTCTTACCGTGTTTGCATATAATATGTTTTATCATGTTTTGATTGCTTAACAATGAACACCCAAATAAAGAATAATCAATTCCTGGAAATATAAACAGCACACTCTATCATGCAAGTATCTTCCCTACCACATATTTCACAAGTCCAATCCTGAGTTCTGAATCTTAACTGGGAATAGGTTGAGAAGAGAAAAGAATAGATCTTTAGCAGAGATGATATAATATACAAATCAAATGAGATTTTCTCAGTTTGATATAGGTTTCTTGGGTTTCTTTTGGGCACTAGAGGGCCTCTTTCGGGTGTATTAGATCTATAGCGCGACAACGAACAGCTAGGTCAGCATGTATCTGGATGCAGCAGAAGCTGTCGTTGCCTAGCACCTCCAGGTCAGCATATATCTGGATGCAGCAGAGGAGGTACACGACTTTTTTCAGAGAAGATTTCAGAATCAGATCAAAATTGTGTGTATCGGGAAATATACAGACATTCAAATAGAAATGAGCTAATTCCAAGTGACTTTCTTTCCTGAGGTCATGTACAATTTTAATTCTAACAGACAGACAGCCAAGATATTCCTAGATGAAATAGCAGTATAAAGACCCAAAACTTCAGATTTTGGCAATCTATCAATGCAAGAATTAAGGTAATTAAACCATACACCACTGATGTGTTCCCCACTCATATTCAGTTCATTTATGTTTATATCACATTGGTAAGTTGATTATTTCATGCTTTTTGCCTACCGGTACATCATATGATGAAGCTGCTATCACACTTAAGCAATTTTGGTTCAACTTCAGTGTGACAGTCTAACTTGCTGATGTACTATCGTTTCTTCTTTTCACACAGTGATAACTCATTTTTGATTTTTCTATTTTTTTTATGTTTTTGATTTTTCAATTTTTTTTTTTTATGTTTTTGATTTTTATGAAAAGCAGTAAACTATTTACAAAAATTCTTATGAAAAACCAGTTATTCAGGATTCCTCATCCCGTTGAGTTCGACTAAATGTTCAAAGCGAGCCCTGTCAAATGCTTTAGTATAAAGATCTGCCAGGTTATCCTCTGTGTCGACTCGATGAAGTTCAATCAGTCGCTTTTCAGCACAATCCCGTATAAAATGATGACGTATGTCAATATGTTTTGTGCGACTATGGTTTACGGGATTATTAGTTATTGAAATAGTGGCATTATTGTCTATCATAATAGGAGTACGAGTGAAATCCAAACCGTAATCGCGCATCTGCTGTTGAATCCAGAGAACCTGAGAGCAGCAGCCTCCAGCAGCAATATATTCAGCTTCACACGTAGAGGTAGACACACAGGATTGCTTCTTGCATTGCCAAGACACGATCCTGCCTCCTAAGAACTGACAACCACCTGTTGTAGACTTTCTGTTCGACTTGCATCCTCCAAAGTCTGAGTCAGTGTAAGCAACAAACGTCAAATCACTATCAGTTGGATACCATAACCCAAGTTTAGGTTTCCCCTTCAAGTAACGAATAATGCGCTTCACTGCTTTCATGTGTGACTCTTTAGGATTCGCCTGATATTTGGCACACAAGCATACGGCAAACATGATGTCGGGTCTTGAAGCAGTCAGGTACATTAGAGAACCAATCATTGCCCTGTATTGAGTAGGATCAACGTCTTCAGTGCTTTCATGATCTGGGCCAAGATTGTGATTTTCGCATATGGGTGTGTTGGCAGTAGTGCATTCATTCATTTTGAACCGACTCAAAATGTCATACACATACTTTGTTTGATGAATAAACATCCCATCCGCCTTCTGTTCAACTTGTAATCCCAGAAAGTAAGACAGCTCACCCATAGCACTCATTTCGAACTTGCTCTTCATCACCCGCTCGAACTCTTTACACATGCTTTCATCTGATGACCCAAAGATGATGTCATCCACGTACACCTGTACCAGCAGAAAATCTTCCTTCTTCCTCTTGATGAACAGTGTACTGTCAATCTGACCTCTTTCAAAACCATTCTTGATCAGATGTGTAGACAGTGTCTCGTACCACGCCCTGGGAGCTTGATGTAACCCATATAAAGCCTTATCAAGTTTGTACACTCGATCTGGATAATCTGGATCAACGAACCCATCTGGTTGGGAGACATACACCACTTCTTGGACTTTCCCGTAAAGAAACGCACTCTTCACGTCTAGTTGGTAAACTTTGAAGCCCTTGAAAGAAGCAAAAGCTAGAAACAGACGAATTGCCTCCAACCTCGCCACTGGTGCAAACACCTCATTGTAATCTATTCCTTCTTGCTGATTGAACCCTTTGACCACTAATCGAGCCTTGTTTCGCGTGACTATACCTCTTTCATCCTTCTTGCACCTAAATACCCATTTGGTGCCAATCTCTCTTTCACCTTTAGGAAGATCAACCAACTCCCAAACTTTCAACTTTGCAAACTGGGCCAATTCCTCTTGCATAGCTTCAACCCATGAGAGCAGCAAGCTGAGCTTCCAATTGTTTATACTTAGCATCCTTTTCCTCAGCTTCTCTTTCATATTCAGACTTTTGTTTTGCATCTTCAGCACCTGTTGTCTGGTCAACCTTCTTTTCTTCAGCTCTATTCTCTACCTTCACCTCAGCATCCACCTTCACATCAGCATCATCTACTTTAGCTTCACCATCAACGACTGGAGTAATCTCTGCCATGAATGCTTGAGTGGCATTCCCATCACTTTCTAAGTGAATGCTCCAATCATATGAACCCTCTCTTGCAGTGGAGATCAACGCCTTTGAGCTGGAGTTGTTTGATGCATTCCTGTTGTTTGAACTCTGGCTCGAATTATCTTGCTTTTGTTTCTGACATTCCCTAGCAAAGTGCCCATAACTTTGACAATTAAAGCACCTCACTTTGGTCTTATCGAAACCAACACTCCTTCCTACAAACTTTCTTCCTGTTCTGTTCATGCATCTCTTCACTCGCCTAGAAATCATGGCCATTTGCCATTGCAAATCCATCTCTTCAAGATCATCAGGGTCAATCTGATCATAGTCTTCATCTAAAGTAGCAGGATCAGAAATCTTTCCCTGAATATAGTTTTCATAGGAAGCAACAAACGAAGCAAGTAGAGCCAGATGCTCTTCAGCAGACTTCACACTCATTGGCATTGACTTAGCAGTAGTACTCTACTTAGAGGTTGATGTATTCTTTACTCCTGATGATCCTCCTGAAGCAGCAACGAAACATACATCACCATCCTGATTCACCATGACCTGCTCATTCTCACATGATAAAAACGCAGTAGCAGAGTCGCTAGAAGCATTGTGAGATGAAGAAGATGTAAGCCCATTGTAAACAGCCGGATCTTGAACCTGATCATATCCAGTATCTTTCTTCTTCATGCTGAGCTCATAAGCTCTCAACTTTCCTACTACCTCTTCAAGATCTTTTGTTTCATAATCTGCTTCACCCTTTATCATTAAAGTGTAGATATCCCACTTAGTAGGCAAAGCATTGAGCAGCTTGTCATTCTTCTCTACGTCAGAGTAGCAATCGATCTCATAATTGTCCATTTCTGACATCAGATGGTAGTAACGAGTGATGACGTCTTCAAGTGACTCGTGCTTCATGTACTTGAAAACAGCAAACTGCTTCTTCAGTAGATCAATCTTGTTCTTCTTGACATCAGCATTTCCAGCATATCTTTTCTCCAAAGCATCCCACATATCCTTTGAGTTAGTGTACTTCTTGAAGGTATGTTTGATGCTATCAGGCAACGACATTTTGATTGCAGCCAAGGCTCTCTTTTCAGCCTCATACATCTTTTTATCATTTTCTTGCATGTTCACATATTCTGTTCGACGTGGTCTGCCCTCAAAGTCGTGTGAAGGGTTTATGTACCCATCTTCGATGCATATCCACATGCGCGTATCTTGATATTCAATGAAGGACTGAAAACGATCCTTCCATGTCAAATAGTTCTCCACCTTCATCATCTTAGGTGGTTTGTTGGTAGTACCAACCTCATGCTCCATCTTCAACAACTCGTTCAAAGTAGACATGTTCGACATTTTAACGTAACAGACTGAGAAAACCGTACGAAAGTTTCCGAAAACAGTGGTTACTAAGTTACACCGTTAGAATCGTCTCGAAAAGACGAATCCAATGATATATAATGTCAAATACCGAATTCGGGATTTAAGTTAATTTCGCTAGGTGATATATAATGTCAAATACCGAATCCAATGATATATAATCGTTTCCGAAAAATTTCCGACGCTTGCCAACTGAAATTCCACCACTTAAATTCTCTCTTAATTTCGCTGGTTTTAAGTTAATTTCGCTAGGTGATCAGTTAAATTCGCCGGTCTAATGTATGCTTAATTTCGCTGATGCAGTTCAACAGACAATTTCGCTAATAAGGTTCGCTGGTTATTTTCGCTGCTCTATTTCGCGAATACGACGAACAGTAAATTCGCCGAGAATCGTAATAACTTCGCTGTGGAAAGTTATACGATCACCAAAGTCGCCTTTGGATTTAAGTTCGCCGGTAAGTTTGCTGGGTTAAGTTCGCAGATCAGTCAAAATCGCCAGAAACAGCTAAATTCGCCCAGCAGCTATGGAAACTCAATCTGTTCGAATTTTTGATGATTTTCTGATTCTCCTAACAACTTTCTGCAAAATCAAAACAAGCAAATCAGCAAAAATTTCGAAAATTTTTTAAGAACAGATTGAATAAAACTCAAGAACACGAAGAACAGTCTTCGAATCTTCAAGTCTATCAGCCAAAAACTTCTCCAGAATCAGCCAAATCTTTCCAGAAAACCTGCAAATCAGCAAACAAACAAACCAGAATATCAAAACAGCCAACAAAATTCGAAAATCAAAATCAAACACACCAAAATTTTCGAAAATTTTAAAAACCCTAATTATCAGGTTTCAAAAATTTCAAAAATTTTACTCCCTGTTTCTGCAGCAAACAATTCTGAACCGAGCAATCAAGAGCCTAATGCTCTGATACCAATTGTAGGTCCCCTTGATGTTATGGATCGTCACAGAATTGTCTATCTAACCTAGAGTGCGGAATCCTCTAGATCAGAATTAACAGAAAACTTGTAGGACACAGAATTCACTTTCAACCGGGTTTTTATTGATTATCAAACTTGCGTATTACAATCAACCAAACCCTAATTCGTCTAAGACTATGTCTCTCACGAAATTGCTCTCTCACAAACTCTGTTTTGGCTGATTAACCTAAACCCTAATGTCTAACCTTGTTTATATACCACAAGGTTTACAACTGGGCTAGGTCAAACACTCTTGGGCTGCGAATTGGACAGGCCCAATTCGCCCCCATCACCCAATCCTTTGGGTTTAGTTAGCCCAAACATTACAACTAACTATTACAAAGCTAAACCCGCTAACTGTTTATCGTTTAACTAATTACAAGATATCCAAAGACCAAATCTAAGCTGTTGTCACAAACATGCACCAACACATAAGGAGTGCAAATTCCTTAGCCTTCATTCTAGCCAACCCGTATTCCCAGCCTATAATAAGGTTCGGTACCTGCTATTCAATCTTTTGAAAATACGTCAGCCAAAGCTGGTAAATACAATTAACTGATTCTTTGGAAAATAGGTTTTCAAAAAGAGTTTTATATATATAGATAACCCGTAGGTGATCATTTAAATATATCTTGGGATTATTCTTGTTATGAGATAATATACTTGATTAACCCATTGGGTTGTCCGGACATGGTATCAATAACCCCCAATAACAATAATTATCAAGCAACGGAATAAAACTGTATTCATACACTTTTGCGCAATCATAGGCGACTTACTTGTGTAATAACCGTCCCAAGAGGCATATTTACCATCCCAAGTTTACACTAAAATAAGTTAAGAGTATTTACCTTTTTACTAGCTTCCAATCAACAAGACTATATTTGGCAGAAGCCGCAAGTCTAAGTATTATTGACCCAAGTCCGATTATCTGGGGGGTACTATAGTCTCGAATGAACAGGTTTATTATCTGTCAGAATGTATACGGGCCAAAGGTAGTTCCTTCAGATATGACCTGATACTTAAGAATAGGTTCGCTAGATTATGCGTATACCGAATAGAATGTGGTTTTAACCCAACAAGTACTAGGACTTATGTAATATGGGTAAACATAATACATTCTAGATTTTGAGATCAAAATGATAAGGTTAAACCCCTTTTCGGTAAACATAGGTAAACTAGTTACGTAAGTCTAACCGTACGCGTATAAGCGATATTGGGTAACCGGATGAGCCATGAACAAGTTCCATACGCCAATATACTTTAAAAAAGTCATAATATCAGTTTATGACCAGTTTATAAGTACCAAAATATTCTAAACATGTTTACTTATCAGTAAATAACTCATTGCATGCTCATTTATGTCTTAAACCTTATTTTTAATCAAAAGGGCATTTTAGTCAAAGTATGGCATAATAACGGAACATGCGCATAAACTCAGATTCCTAGTCCAATCGTGTAATATAACCTTATGGGATTATAATACATTATATTACAATCATAATGGAACCTAAAATCAGTAGCATAGTAGTCTAATTCGGTTTATAACCAAAAGTCAATGTAGAAGTCAAACTACGCGACTTTCGGTTGCGAACCGACCCTAAAACGGGAATTGACGAGCCGAACATATTTACAAATGTTCTAATAATTATTACCAAGTTGTTTAAGTGATAATATCGCAATTATTTTAAAATCTGACCCGTTGACTTTCTAAATTAATATTACTTTGACTCGTCAATCGACCTAGCAAACGTGATTCATAGGAGGTGCCCTTTTGAGGGATTAACACCTACGTAATTAAGATCACGTAGCCATGTTCGTTGCGAACAATGGCTTGACCATTTAGGGTCTAGCTAAAAGTCTAAGGTGCTGTTTGTTTTTCCTGCGGGAAAAGGTCTGCAATCTACGGACCATATCTGCAGGAGAAGAGGTGGACCAAATGTCTACAGTCTACAAGAAGAAGAGGGTTTGTTTTTTTTTTTACATAAAAACCTCTTCACACCACCACAACCACAGACCTTCTCCTCTCTCTTCTCTCTCTCTCTCTCTGCCATCTACCACCACCACCACAACCATACGCCACGACCACGTCGGCCACCACCACCGCCATTACAACCCACCACCACCGCCGATCTCTCTCTCTTCTTTCCCTCTCTCCTGCCATCAAAACCCACCACCGCCATCAAAACCCACCACCACCGCCGCCCCCTCTCTCTACGATCTCTCTCTCTCTTCGTTCCACCACCGCCATCAAAACCCACCACCACCGCCGCCGCCCCCTCTCTCTCTACGATCTCTCTCTCTCTCTTTTCGTTCCACCACCGCCATCAAAACCCAGCACCACTGCCGATTTAGGGTTTCGATGTTTGCGATCGATGTTGATGATGATGAGGGTTTTCGATTTGGGGGTTTTGTTTGCGATGTTGATGATGATGAGGGTTTTGGCAGGAGCGGCGGAACAGGGCTGTTTGCGATGTTGTTTTCGATTTGGAGGTGGTGGCGGAGCAAGGGCTGGAGCGGCAGAGCAGGGCTGGAGCGGCGGAGGTGGTGGCGGAGTGGAGGTGGAGCAGATGGTGTCGGAGGTGGAGGTGGTGGCGGAGAAGGGGTGGGCGGCGGATGAATGCAGGTCTGTTTTGGCAGAGAGAAGAAGTTGGAAGAGGTTGGAAGAGGTTGGGACATGTCTGCTTGGGGAAGAGGTGGGGAAGACCTTTTTGGTGAGAAGTGCTTCTGGAAAACAAACAAGCTGCAGAAATCAAACGTCTGCGCGCGTCTGCGCGACGCAGACATAAGTGGCCAGAAGCACTTCTGGCCAAAAAAACAAACACCACCTAAGCGTTATTATGATAACGCTTGACTTTTGGCTTAAAAGCCTATAAAACATAAACTAGTGGCTAGGAACACTTACAAAGGGTCCTAGCAATCTTTAGAATAGGCTTCCTTATGATTAGGAGTCCCCATAAGAGAAGGATAGAAAGAAATGGTGCAAGTGAAAATGAAAAACTCATGGCCTATTTATACTAATTTGAGAAGAACAAGATCTTGATAAGTGTAATGTGTGTTCTCCAAGTAATTATAGCATCACAACATGTGTAAAACCATGTTTTAAAACAATTAACACCCATAGAATTGATCTTATGTGAGTATGGGTGGTATGTGTGGAGAACAAGCATAGGAAAAAAAATAAAAATACTTATACCGCAGATCAAGGCCTCGCGGCCCACGTAGAAATTTAGGATGGGAGGTCGCGGCCCGCGACACTCACCCAGATCAGCAAAACAATTTTAAATGTTGACACATTTAGCCCCTTAACCTTTTAACTTGATAGAACTTTCATATTTAGCACTTTTGGTCCTTCAAGTTAGGTTGTAGGTATTCTTGGAAGTATAACCGAACATCGTTACGCTCCGGGTTCTTCAAAAGGTCGCTCAGCGGTATAATTTAAACATGTTGACACTTTAAACCCTTTTAATGCACAAACTTGTGCGTATTACCATTTAATGGTATAAAAGCTCTAGACGGCCAATATAAGTATTCCCAAGAGTGTGATCAAACATCATAATGTTCCAGATTCGTAAAAAGGTCACTCAGAGGTAAGAATTAACATATTGACGCGTTTAACTCTTCAATGCACAAACTTTTGAATTATATGGCAAACGGTTTCGTTTATCCAACAAGTGGCTTATTAAAAGAATACGAATACCGTATAAGGTCACTCAGAGGCTTAGTTTATGCATGTTGACACCTTTAGTCCTTGCATATTCAAAGTTTTCATTGTTTGGCAATAATAGTCCCTCCTAGTCAACGTTTGACTTAATTAGGATTAGGGACACGTGTCAACATATAATTGGACATGGTTTTACGAGGTGTTACATCCTCACCCCCTTAAAAGAAATCTCGACCTTGAGATTTGCTCAGAATAATACGGTCAATTCCGTATCATGGTAGGTTTCAGCCTTTCAAGAGTATCCTGGGCCAAAATGGGTATCCCATTCGCGTTTACAAGGTAGACTTGGAACTTTCAAATTCCATGGTCCATAATGGACAAGGTTTTCCAATAAACCTTAACCTTACGTTTAAATATCATGGCAACACATGACAAGAATGTACACAGTATCTTAATTTGATACTATAGACAACGATGCTCTATAAGAATGTACACAGTATCTTAATTTGATACTATAGACAACGATGCTCTACAAGGAGACTCGATGTTGTCTTTAAACAACTTAACTTGTCGGAATTTTAAATTTTCCTTTATTGACAAGAAGCGTCAACTTAGTAAGTTCGTTGAACGTAATTTCACATCACGTCATAGCCGCGATTTATTTTAGGTAACTGGGAGATTAGATCCGTTGTTACCAATTCCCAATTCTATGTGGGATTTTCCAGTTTAGTATGCAGACTACAATGGTATACGATGTTCGACTCACTTGCGAACATTCTAAGCATTATGCTTCCTGGGTGGCTACGGACTTTTTATGTCCATCCACACAAAGATCTTCAGCTTTTGACTTCAATTCGTCAGGATTTACTTGTGTTATGTAGATAACACATCCTTCTTTCGATTCACTTGGATGCCTCAAGCATAAAAGCTTCCTCGGGCAATCAATAGTATTGATCTTCCACGGATGGTGAATATATCACCAGATGGGGATTCAATTTCGATAAGTTTTTTATTGCAGACAATGTGGATTTGGTTTTAACTAACTAATCCATGTCTAGAACCATATCGAATCCCGCAAGATTTATAGATAAAGATTATCAAGGACAAACTGATTCGAATAGGATATATTATATGTGAAACCATCTAGATTGGCCACTTCATTTTTATAATTAATATTCAAACTTTGAAAGGGCAGAATTAAAATTTTATTAAATTTACAATCGATGAAGCTTTAACTTGCTCCATAGTTTAAAACAAGTTTCTAATAATAAAACATTTACGAGAAACAGATATGTAAAGATATGTCTTGAACTGCTTCTACTGCAGCAGATTGGAAGGCTCAAGCATTGCCTTTCTCGCCATCAATGCCTTGTTCTTCCCGTCAGTCGCCCTCTTTGGGCAACGGGTCTTTATATGCTCTTTCTCGCCACATCCATAACACGTGGTGTCTTTTAAGTCTTTGCATTCATGGGAATTGTGGTCCATCTTCTTAGAGATGCCACAACCCTTGGTCTGCTCATGGAAACATTTTCCGAAGTGTTACTTCCTGCAGGTTTTACATTTGGGTTTTGCCTCATTCGGCTTGGACTGGTTATAACCTAAACTAGTCTTACCCTTTTTGTAATCCTTACTTGGGGTATCATCATGCTTTCGCTTGTGATCCCCCTCGGGTTTAATCACCCTTGCTCTTATTTCATCTTCAGTGAGAGATAGAGCCAGATCCATAGCGGATCTAAAAGTTGCAGGTTTGGAGGATTTAACCATCCCCTTAATTTCTGGAGCAAGCCCTCCAAGAAACCGCCGCAATGCGTTTAGACTCGGGGGTAATTAAATATGGCACGAATCTTGATAAGGAGTTGTATTCAGATAAATAGGCCCGACACTCGAGGCCTTTCATGGTCAGCTTTACAAAGTCAATTTCAACTTTCTCCGCCTCGTGAGGTGGGCAGTAAGTTTCGCGGATCAATTCCACGAACTTTGACCAACTCAGGCTGTACATTTCAACCTTGCCAGTGGATTGGATCAGTGCCTTCCACCAAGTCAGAGCATCCTCCTTGAAGGATTGGGACACGTATTTAACAATGTCCTTGGTGGCACAACCGCTTATATCAACAATGATTTCCATTTCATCCAGCCACTTTAGAGCATCAATAGCTCCAATCTCACCCGTAAAGTCACGGGGTTTACAAGAAACAAAGTATTTATATGTACACCCCTTCTTAGAGTCGTGAGACTCAGCTTTCTTGATACTCTGCTCACTTTTAGTTGAGGAGAAATGAGACCTTTCAATCTTATGAGTATTAGAATAGGGTTTAGTAACGGAGTCCTCTCTCTGTACTGATGGCTCTGGCCCTTTAAATGTGCCCATAAATCCAGCCAGGGCTTTGCCGACTTCATCGGCAACTATTGATCGAAGACGATTCTCTTCGTCATTCCGATCTTGGTGCTCTAAATCGCCACCACCGTTTTTCTTATCTGCTTTGCCAATATTCAGGCTCGCCATAAGTTTATCTGGAAGATAATAAAGCCATCAATAATTCTTCGAGAACTAAATAGCAAATTAATTTATTTGCATTAGATCTTACAGATCTATATATTTATATATCAACTTCACTAGTCCTGCTTACCACAATTGGTAATGGACTTAGCCATATAACTTATCGGCTTGTCACAAGGGATATTTAAATATAGCTCATTAGCTTGTCACGAAGGACATTTAAATATAGCACATTGGCTTGTCATGAAGGACATTTAAATATAGCACATAGGCTTGTCATGAAGGACATGAAAGACACGGCATAAAGGCATGTCACAGGATTGTGAAGGATATGGCACAAGGCCTCATCATGAAGGACATTTAGAAGATATGGCACAAGGGCCTGGCACAAAGATTGTGAAAGATATGGCACAAGGCCTCGTCACGGAGGACATTTAGAAGATATGGCACTACGCCTTGCCACGAAGGACAATTAAGGTATATGTAAGCCATGATCTCATCTGATCGAAGGGCTTTAAGGTTTGAACATAATTCATTACCTTCGAATAAGGGTCTAGACCAAAACTAACGTCTCAATTAATGATACAATATGGCCTGTAGGCAATTCGAATGACATCACAAAGGATGTTAAATTAATGGTCATCGCACTGATGATATCAGTCATGATTGCATTGATCATAAGACTGCGAAACTTAGGCATAGCTTTCCAATTTGGACAGGGAACCATAATGGTCACAACTGTCATTGTCTCAAATGGACGATATAATGTAGCTCGTAGACGAGACATCACTAGGAATTTTTTAGTATGATTATGATGTTTATGAGGTTAGTCACGATCGTATTGATCATATAGACTATTAGGTTTGGGTATAACCCACCACTTTGAACAGGGGACCATAAAGATCACCGCTATCATTGTCTTATCGACAATAGAGTAAAGTATAGCCCGTAGGCACTTCATCACTAAGGATGTTGAATAATATGATCATCGTATTAGATGATATTAGTCATGATCGCACTGATCATATAGACTAAGAGAATTGAGCATGGCTCACCCCCTTTGGCAAGAAATCGTAAAAGATTACAATTTATCTTGTCACAATTGGACAACATAATATAGCCCGAAGGCGAAACATCATTAAGGATGTTAAACATAATCATCATATTGATGATTTTAGTCATGATCACTTTGATCATATACACTATTAGGCTGGAGCATAGCTCACTACTTTGGACAGGGGATCAAAAAGATCACAATGTCAATGTCTCAAATGGACAATGTTATTGCCCGTAGGTAAAACATCACTAAGGATGTTAAATAATATGATCATCATATTAGATGATTTTAGTCATGATCGCATTGATCATATAGACTATTAGGCTTGAGCATAGCTCATTACCTTAGACAGGGGATCATAAAGATCACAATGTCAATGTTAATGTCTTTGTTTTAACTGACAGTGCAGTATTATGATTCCTCACCTTCCACATAGTTGGGAATTTTTGGAGATTTGGTACAAGTATCATCATAAGGTTGACTAAGATTTTCTCCTTTCCACATAGTGGGGAATTAGTCGAAATTGTGGAATAAGTTTACATCTCAAGGTTGATGAAGATTTTCTTCTTTCCACACAATTGAGAATTTATTGAAGATTTAGTGATACGTTTCAACTAATGTATTGAATATGAATCCTTCTCCTCAATTGGAGATGCATCTCAAATGACGTTTTAAAATATAAATCCCTTTCCGTATTGGGAAATTTGGGAATACGTCGTAGTTGACGTTTTAAGTATAAGTCCCTCTTCACATTGGTAGATTTGGGGATACGCCTCAATACAGTCAGTGTATATGATACGGCTCGATACAGTCACCGTTTTAAGTATATGCCTTTCTCCTTATTGAGAGATTGGAATACGCCTCAATATAGTACAATGTATATGGTACAGCTCAATAAAGTACACTGTACATGATACGGTTCAATAAAGTAGATCGTTTATAAACATACCCTTTCTCCATATGGGGAGATTCGGGAATGATTATCATTATAGATGGATGAACTTTCTTTCTCCTTTCCACACATTCGGGAATTAATTGGAGATCTTAGATAAGTTCCTATAGTTGGACGAGAATTACTTAGAGATTTTTAAGATTATGGGGGTATGAGGGAATCAGTTTTCCACTTCTATCACCTTTTCAACCACTACCGTTGGTGGGAAAATTTAAGACACAGTCTTTTATTAAGGTCTTATTTACTAGTCTGAATCACATAAGAACTAGTAGACCGAGTAAATTCAAACGAGATTTATTTGCTTGATTGCTAGCGGTTCTTCGACTAATTCGTCTTCACTCGATATAATTGGCACTTTTAGTCCTTCTCCTCAGTTGGAGTTTCTAGGACACGTCTCATTAGACGTTTTGATTATATGCATTTCTCCTTAGTTGGAGATTTGGTATACGCCTCAATATAGTACAGTGTATACGATACGGCTCAATAAAGTACACCGTTTATAAACATACCCTTTTTCCTTATGAGGAGATTCAGGGACACGCCTCAATATAGTACAGCGTATATGATACAGCTCAATAATGTACACTGTATATATGGTACGACTCAATAAAGTACGCCGTTTATAAATATACCCTTTCTCCACATGGGATATTCGGGAATACGCCTCAATAAAGTACAGCGTATATAATACAGCTCAATAAAGTACATTGTATATGATACGGCTCAATAAAGTACACCATTTATAATATACCCCTCTCCTTACCGGAGAATTGGGGATACGCCTCAATAAAGTTCAACGTATTTGATACAGCTCAATAAAGTACACTGTATATGGTACGGCTCAATAAAGTACACCGTTTATAAATATACCCTTTCTCCACATGGGATATTCGGGAATACACCTCAATAAAGTACAGCGTATATAATACAGCTCAATAAAGTACACTGTATATGATACGACTCAATAAAGTACACCGTTTATAATATACCCCTCTCCTTATCGGGAGAATTGGGGATACGCCTCAATAAAGTACAGCATATATGATACAGCTCAATAAAGTACATTGTATATGGTATGGCTCAGTAAAGTATACCGTTTAAATATATACCCCTCTCCCTATCGGGAGAATTGGGGATACGCCTCAATAAAGTACAGCGTATATGATACAGCTCAATAAAGTACACTGCATATGGTACGGCTTGATAAAGTATACCGTTTAAATATATACCCCTCTCTTTATCGAGAGAATTGGGGATACGCCTCAATAAAGTACAGCGTAGATGATACAGCTCAATATAGTACACTGTATATGGTACGGCTCGATAAAGTACACCTTTTAAATATATACCCCTCTTCTTATCGGGATAATTTGTAACAACTGTCACTAAAACCCATAATTAGGATGATAATTAGTCAACAAGAAAACTCTAATTGAGACACCCAATTAATTCTGCACTAGCCCTAAAATTTTCAGGACAATCGGAATCAGGATCAGGACCCCTAAACCTCAAGGGGGGTAAACCCTAGTTGGACGTTTATCCAAATTAAACGTTGTGTAGATCTGATTGGTCAATTTCATTGACTCGACTAGGCTAGTCCCACGCGTGGCAACCTATAGTCGGTTTATATCCTTTACGGACCATAAAGGGTTAGGCTTACGGTACGTAAGCGATTCCAAATTCATGTATAAATAGCTGACATTGGCACTTGATTTCTGTGCTTGAAACGACGGAAATTCCCTGAACGTACGTCGAGTTATACACAAATCAGTTCACAACACACACACGATCACAAGGTGCTGCCGCAATCAGGGTAATAACTCCATCGCTATTACGATTCAACGTCCGATAGATTATAACTATCCAACGATTGTCTGAGTGCTGCTCAAATTGAGCTTCTACTTTGATTATTCATCGTGATTTCGACTTGAATATCTGAGTGTTGTTCGAATTCGAACTATGCTCTGTTATTCGTTGTGACTCTGATTGAATTATTAAGTATTGCACTTATTAATCATTGTGAGGGTTTGATCTCGTGAATTGACGTAACTGCTGAATTAGTTACTAACCTATTGTGTGTGCATTATTATCAAATTAGGTTTAATCAAGGCTAATCAGTAGGCTTATACCTTGCCCGTTAAATCTGCAATGTGAGTCATTCTCTTTTTATCAACTGTTTTACAATACTCCAAATTATTTTCAAAATGTTATAATTACAGGGATTAAGTCGTGGTTATCTTGACCGCTGGTTAGTGGGGTATTGTGCACATTACTAATTTCTCACAGTTAGGCAATAAGCCCTAACATGGGTTAGGCTAATAAGACCTAACAGTGACAAAACGTCACTAATTGGGTGACTGGACCCAATAGTGGTATGACCATCGTCACACGGGTGGCAAGCCCAGATATAAAATAAGATACTGCCATAGTAATCGCTCCTATGCTGTAATTTATAACTATGTGTCATTTTATCAAAATGAATGATTCACTCAGTATTCCTCGCTGACAAAACCTTTTTACAACATGTTTCAGGTGACATACTATGATTTCAGTACACGTGCTACGGAGCACCATCAAGCTTGAAATAGTGGCTCTATTAAATAAACATGTTTGTAAAATAATGAAATTATGAGATTTACGGGATTTATCCTGAAATGTAAATAAATAATATTCGGGTATTTTTTTTCAAGTTTAAAACGATCCTGTTAAGACTTCCGCTGTAAAAATAAATACCACGAGATTTTCTGTCCCGCGGCTCCTGAAACGGGTCAAACCGGGTCAGGGGCCGTGACATAATTGGGGATACGTCGTCTCATATTTGGACAACATTTTGCACTTCTTCAACCACTCATTGGTGGGAACATGTGATTTTGGCCTTCGTCTATCGCGCAATCAAGAGATTTGTTTGATAAGGTATGAGCAATAACTGTGACCTTCATATCATTAGAAGGAAAAATCGTAAAATGGGCTCCATAAAATCAATGATTCTTATTATGGCAGTAATATCACCAAATTATATTAGATGCTTACTATTAGCCGATATCAGTATAATATGACCGTTAGGAGATCTTAGTGGTTCCATGCATTAAACCGTCATACTGGCCAGGCATGAAAGTAATCTACGGGACACACTAAGATACTTCCAATTATCATATGGTACTTCCATCAAACTAAGTTTGGCATTCGTAGTTGCTAAAAATCAATGAAATAAAAATCATTGTCATACTCTTGTTGAAGAGATTTGGTGGCAAAATTTGCCGATATTATATATATAATATATACCCAAATGGGTTTGGATTAATTGAGCTCGAAGACTCGAAATTTTATATTTTAAGCATGAATCAGAAAAAGTGATTTCTTTTTCTGCTTATTCTCTAGAATGAGAGAATGTTTGAATCAAAGAATACAATTTGGTGCAATGTGCACATATTTCTTTGCCATAATACGGCTTTCCATAATTGTTGTTGTTTCAATCAGCTGGTGAGATATCACCGGAATGCCTATCAAATATGATAGACTTCAGATACATGATATTAGGATATCACAAGAATATCAAAAGATACATCATCAGGTGACGAGGTTTATCATCCTCGTATCGGAGTCATCGTCTCCACAACATACGTAGTCCACCATATGGAACTTCAAGCTACTCAATGGTAGAGATCCTTGGGTCCGCGACCCATTATAGATTCTTCATCTTATCCGCGACATCTTGGTGATATAAAATCAACAACTACTATATGTAGATTAAGAGTAGTCTTATATTCAGGTCTAGACTCGGAGTTTTTAAAGGAATCTGCATTTGTGATATTTGAGATTAGACACTAAGGGCTAGTGTCTAATTCACTCAAACTGTAGCTCTGATACCAACCTGTCACATCCCGATTTCCGGTGGGCCTGGATGGGTACACACGTGACGGCTGGATAACAGTTATCACAATATAATAATATACAGCGGAAGTATTGGTTTGAAATTATTAAAATAAAGCTTGAATGTATATAAAAGTATTACAAGTGTTCGATACAAGCCCATAGGCAGGATCCAAATGAACAGAGCTTTAGACATCATAGGCCTTAAGCATCAGGAGTGCAAATTCCTTAGCCTTCATTCTAGCCGACCCGTAATCCCAGCCTATAATAAGGTTCGGTACCTGTTGTTCAATCTTTTGAAATTATGTCAGCCAAAGCTGGTAAATACAATTAATTGACACTTTGGGAAATAGTTTTTCAAAAAGAATTTTATATATATATAGATAACCCGTAGGTGATCTTTTAAATATATCTTGGGATTATTCTTGTTATGAGATTATATACTTGATTAACCCATTGGGTTGTCCGGACATGGTATCAATGACCCCCAATAACAGTAATTATCAAGCTAACAGAATAAAACTGTATTCATACACTTTTGCGCAATCATAGGTGACTTACTTGTGTAATAACCGTCCCAAGAGGCATATTTGCCATCCCAAGTTTACATTAAAATAAGTTAAGAGTATTTACCTTTTTGCTAGCTTCCAATCAACAAGACTATATTTGGCATAAGCCGCAAGTCTAAGTATTATTGACCCAAGTCCGATTATCTGGGGGGGGGGTACTATAGTCTGGAATGAACAGATTTATTATCTGTCAGAATGTATACGGGCCAAAGGTAGTTTCTTCAAATATGACCCGATACTTAAGAATAGCTTCGCTAGATTATGCGTGTACCGAATAGAATGTGGTTAAACCCAACAAGTAGTAGGACTTGTATAATATGGGTAAACATAATACATTCTGGATTTTGAGATCAAAATGATAAGGTTAAACCCCTTTTCAGTAAACTTAGGTAAACTAGTTACGTAAGTCTAACCGTACGCGTATAAGCGATATTGGGTAACCGGATGAGCCATGAACAAGTTCCATATGCCAATATACATTAAACAACTTATAATATCAGTAGGATATCAACTTGTATGCCCGTTAAGGTTTTAAAATCAAACTATGCCTCATAAGGGCATTTTGGTAATTTTAAAATTTATAAAAGGAGCTTGGGAGTAAACTGATGTCATGGTCATAAACATACTATAAAAATGGTTAAACTATGATATCATATCAGTAGGACATCAAATATATATGTGGTTTATGTTCTAAGACCAAGTTATGCGCCGTAGGGGTATTTTGGTCATTTCACACATAGTTTGAGAATTTATTTAGGATTCTGAGTTCATGAATTATACCTACTTTAAAAATAATTAAAAGGGTTTATAAAATCAGTAGGTAACAAGTCTTGGTTCGTAAATATGGTTTAAAACCATACTACGCGCCTAAACGGCGTTAAAGTCGTTAAATGACGATTTATGCGAAGATTTATGAAATCTGATGTTACGAACAGATAATTAAAATATTTGATTTGTCATAACAAATCAGTAAGTAAAAGGTTTGGTTTGAATATTATGCTTAAAACACATTTTAAGTACCATAAGGGCATTATCGTCATTTATCGGCATTGTATACGAAACTGAAGTTAAACTCAATTTACAATCTGACTTAGCATCCCAAATAATCCTAATTATAATATCATATCAATAGGTAATGAGTTTTATACTAAAATTATGTTTAAAACTCATTTTATACTTAATAGGGTATTTTAGTCCTTTTAAAAGCATAGTTTACGACCATATGCGTAAAATCAGTTTATGACCAGTTTATAAGCACAAAAATATTCTAAACATGTTTACTTATAAGTACATAACTTACTTGCATGCTCATTTATGTCTTAAACCTTATTTTTAATCAAAAGGGCATTTTAGTCAAAGTGTGGCATAATAACGGAACATGCGCATAAACTCAAATTCCTAGTCCGATCATGTAATATAACCTTATGGAATTATAATACATTATATTACGATCATAACGGAACCTAAAATTAGTAGCATACTAGTCTAATTTGGTTTATAACCAAAAGTCAACGTAGAAGTCAAACTACGCGACTTTCGGTTGCGAACCAACCCTAAAACGGGAATTGACGAGCCGAACATGTTTACACATGTTCTAATAATTATTACCAAGTTTTTTAAGTGATAAAACATATTTTAGAACACTCTTAAACTCAGATCGCAAATATTTTAAAGTCTGGCCCGTTGACTTTTTAAATTAATATTACTTTGACTCGTCAATCGACCTAGCAAACGTGATTCTTAGGAGGTGCCCTTTTGAGGGATTAACACCTACCTTATTACGATCACGTAGCCATGTTCGTTGCGAACAATGGCTTGACCGTTTAAGGTCTAGCTAAAAGTCTAAGCGTTATTATGATAACACTTGACTTTTGGCTTAAAAGCATATAAAACATAAACTAGTGGCTAGGAACACTTACAAACCTAGCAATCTTTTCAACTAGAATAGGCTTCCTTATGATCAGGAGTCCCCATAAGAGAAGGATAGAAAGAAATGGTGCAAGTGAAAATGAAAGACTCATGGCCTATTTATACTAATTTGAGAAGAACAAGATCTTGACAAGTGTAATGTGTGTTCTCCAAGTAATTATAGGATCACAACATGTGTAAAACCATGTTTTAAAACAATTAATACCTATAGAATTGATATTATGTGAGTATGGGTGGTATGTGTGGGGAACAAGCATAGGAAAAAAAATAAAAATAATTCTGCCGCAGATCAAGGCCTCGTGGCCCGCGTAGAAATTCAGGAGGGGAGGTCGCGGCCCGCGACACTTACCCAGATCAGCAAAACAATTTTAAATGTTGACACAATTAGCCCCTTAACCTTTTAACTTGATATAACTTTCATATTTATAACTTTTGGCCCTTAAAGTTAGGTTGTAGGTATTCTTGGAAGTATAACCGAACATCCTTACGCTCCGGGATCGTCAAAAGGTCGCTCAGAGGTATAATTTAAACATGTTGACACTTTAAACCCTTTTAACGCTCAAACTTGTGCGTATTACCGTTTAATGGTATAAAAGCTGTAGACGGCCAATATAAGCATTCCCAAGAGTGTGATCAAACATCATAACGTTCTGGATTCGTAAAAAGGTCACTCAGAGGTGAGAATTAACATATTGACGCGTTTAACTCTTTGATGCACAAACTTTTGAATTATATTGCAAACGGTTTCGTTTAACCAACAAGTGTCTTTTTAAAAGAATAATACCGTATAAGGTCACTCAGAGGCTTAGTTTAAGCATGTTGACACCTTTAGTCCTTGCATATTCAAAGTTTTCACTGGTTGGCAATAATAGTCCCTCTTAGTCAATGCTTGACTTAATTAGGATTAGGGACACGTGTCAACATATAATTGGACACGGTTTTACGAGGTGTTACATCCACGAATAATAATGGTTGTTCGTGAAGTGTGTGATGTTAAAAGCAAACCGACGAAGAATTGCTGAATAGCTGGCCCACGAAGAACAATAACTGTTTCGTGAAGCCCAAGCCCAATTCCAAGTCCATGAAAGATTAAGAAATTTCGTGAAAAACAGGCCCACAAAGAATAGTTGAATAACATGCCCAATCCACGAAAAACAACCGGATGAAGAACCTTGGTCTTTTGTGAACTATATGTTTCAGGAAAATGGATGATTGTTAATACCAACCCACAAAAAATAGGCCCAACAAAAAACCAGCCCACGAAATACAACCCACGAGGAATGAATGTTTTCTAAGTCCATGAAAGATACTGGTTCTTCGTGAAAATAAGATAAGTTTTTAAAGTTCACGAAATACTTTGGTTTCTCGTCAAAAACATATCTGAAAAAGGTTTTTCGTTGACTTTAAGGTTTCGTGAATGATGATAAGCTGATGAAATGGTTTTTCGTAAGAAAGTTGGTGAAAAGTATTTCCTTTTTAAGGAGAATCTTGTTTCTGATTATGGAAAGTTGGTAGAAAGTATACCAAATGTAGTTGAAAATGTACATTCGAAAACATTCAACGTTTCTGTAAGATCTGAAAGTTATCTCTTCAACCAAGAATATTCCGGTAGCAATTACGATCAAAATACTTCACAAGAAAAAAAAGGCGAACAAGATTTTGCTAGAAATTTTAAGAAAAACCGTATTTTAACATGTCTCCATGTATTTTAACAAGGTTTTTGTAAAAAAAATTAGCAAACAGCAAGTTCTTCCAAAGTTTTAACCCATTTTACTTTCAAAAACTTGAATATCTTGTTTTAAACACAAATAAACTTTTAGAAACCTTCAAGAACATGCTCAAAACACAACACACTAAGCTTGGTTTTAACAAGGAAGAGAGCCAATGATCTGATACCACTTGTAGGTCCACTCAGAGGATCAAGATAAACCTACTTCCTTGTTATTTAACACACACAAGTGCGGAATCCAAGTGTGTGTGCAACCAAACCAAAGAACACAAATACAATAAAAGATTCAAAGTTTAAAGCTCGAGTGTATATTCCAGCAATGTTTCAATACAGAGATAATACAAGAAATGTTCTAAACTCTACTAGTGTGCTCTCTTATCTAAAACTGTGTTCTACAAGTGCTTTTATAGCCAAAGAGTCTGTACCCTCACGAAAGAAGCATTGGGCCCAAACATTGGCCCACGAAAGATACAGACCCACGAAGAATAGAGGTTATTCATGGACACCTCATTGGTGAAGAACCAAGACCCATGAAGTATGGGTTTTTCGTCCAAAGCTCACGAAAGACTTCAGGACAATGAAGCAAGGATTCTTCGTGGAAGATTCTGGTGAACTATCTTCTTCGTCAGATGCATGCATGTTGTTTTTCATTGACTTCTTTAATGGACGAATAAGATCTTTCGCCATCATGATCTTTCGTTAAGTAGACTCCCACGAAGAAGGAGTTCTTCGTGGGTTGGCTGCAAACATACACTAACTTGCAGAAAACAAACAGACAACAAGTAACAATAACAAACAGCTAACAGTTTGTGTAGGTCCACTCGGAGGATCAAGATAAACCTACTTCCTTGTTAGTTAACACACACACAGCTGTGGAATCCAAGTGGGTATGCAACCAAGCCAAGAACACACAAACACAAGAGAAGATTCAAAGTTTAAAGCTCAAAGTGTATTAAACAGAAGAGTATCAATACATTATTACAAGAAGTCTCTCAATACTCTCTTGTGTGCTCTCTTATCTGCAACTGTGTTCTGCAGGTGCTTTTATAGCGAAAGAGTCTGTACCCTCACTAAAGAGGCACTGGGCCCAAACATTGGCCCACGAAAGATACAAACCCACGAAGGAAACGAGTCTTTCGTCCATGAAGACCATGAAACATGGGGGGGTTCTTCGTGATAAGCAACTTGGCGAAACATCAAGTTTATTCGTTGCCTTGTTCTTCGTTGATGGATATGGATGAAGAAGGTTCTTCTTTGAATGATGTTCTTCGTGAACATCCATACTGGCCATGTTCTTTCGTCCATGCGCAGCTGTTTTACAACACGTACAAAGTCAAAGTCGTTCCAAGTCAAGATGGAGGAAATCTTGCTTCGGCCTTCACTTCGTAATAGAGTCAAACCGAAACGAGTCGCATCCACACAATATGCATCAACAAACTCCCCTTGGATGCTGCTCGTGATGGTTCGTTCTTCACATTGTCGGATCTTCAGATGTCTTCACTTGTCACTGTCAGGAGGTGCATCAGCAAACTCTCCCTTGAACGTTGCTCGTGAGACGTTGATCTTCAAATATTTAGATCCTCGTGGAGTTGATGAGTGATCAGCTACAAATTGATCATCTTGATGCTCTGATTGCATCCATGCCATGTCTTCATTCCAAAGCTTGTCATCTAACACGTTCTCTTTTCCTTTAGCTAGTTTGGATGCTGCATCAACAAACACAACAGAGCTAAACGCGTAATGAGAACAACCGCTTGGAATATAATCAATATAAACAAACGACACACATGTGACCAATTCTCAATCAACTACCATCCGACAACAGTTTGAAAGTTTAAAAATTTGATCAATTTTAGATTTTAACTTTCAACACTTGTTAACTTTGACCGTTTATGAAGATGCAATTTTTTAGGTTTCGATCAGGTTTCAGGTGGAAAAGACTCGAGTTCCAACATCGGGAAATCAAAAATAACAAAGAAATAAAATCTTTTTTCCTTTTAAAAAGTTTATATTAAAACAAACCTAAAATCTTTTTGGTATTTGTTTTTTTAATAATTCAAATGTAAAGACGAAAAACAGTAAATAAATATTTACAGACATTCTTTTTGCGAGTTCGAGGTGTCACACCCCTAAATCTCCACGTATTACCGGTGGACCCGGTGGGGAGTATCGTGACGTAGTTGATATCATCATAGTCAAACAACACAATATTTAAATGCACAGCGGAAGCAAAAGATAGATTTATTTCAACTGAATGAATTGTAATATTAAGTATCACAAAAAGTTGAAACAGATCCACAGGCGAATCAAAATAAAGAGGAAACTTGTTCAACAGATTTTAATACATCCAAGCTTGCGAGACTCTTATTGATGCTAAGGAGAGGCCAACCTATTACGAGTAGTACCTGCACTTAACCTTTTTGGGAAAATACGTCAGTTTACACTGGTAAATACAATTTAATTGACTCATTTTGAAAAGGTTTAAAATTGATTTGAATGCACATGGCACAAAAAGATTTTTATAACTTGGGATAATTATTTGAATATAAACTTGTAAAAGAATTACATGTTTGTTATGCGTTCAGTTGCCCGGTTTGTGCCGGGTTAAAGATTAATAGACACACCACATGATATAGTCCCGCCGCGTTATTCTTGTAACTGGCGGTTATACCTTAATAATTATAAATGCACTGACGGGTGTACACCTACACCCGTGTGCTAAGGTCGTCGCCATTCTATGAATGATGCCAAGGATATTCGGGACATGGTCATTAAACTCCCAAAGGCGTTAAACCAAAAAAACCAAATTTTTAAACGGGTCATCTTGATAATACTTAACCACCAATGAATTAAGGTCAAATGCCCGACCAAGCGGTATTTTATATGCCGTGCCCCAAGCCCGTATAATGGAAAATAAGTTAAAAGTATTTACCTGAGCAAATTTATACAATTTATCCTAGCCGTATACCACCAAGCAAGTACAGATAGCTTTTACTGGGCTCCTAAATCTGGAACGAAGGTTTTTAATAACCTATTAGATTCCTAACGGGTCTTTAATTAAGCCTAAGCTTAGACTGATTAGTTTTAAAGGAGGATATGGTTCAAAACGCATGATTATATGAAGACCGGATTAGAATGTGGTTTAGACCCGACAAGCTTGTATACTTGTGTAATAAGGGTAAACTAAACTCATTCTGGATTTTGAGATAAAGATGATAAGGTTTGACCCGTTTCGGCTAATTTATGCAAACTAGTTACATAAGTCGATCCGAACGCGAAAAGTGCGTAACGGGTAACCAAAAGAGTCATGAACAGGTTTGCTAAGTTAATATGCCTTAAATATGTTATGATATCAGTAGGATACCTTCCATTATGCCCAAAACGAGTTTAAGACCAATTTATGCCCCGTAGGGGTATTTCGGTAATGAGCATAACTCCTAATCTAGACCTCAATCTCATGTCAAATTTTAGGGACAAGTTTATAAATTATTAATAAAGATTATTGTCCTCTCACATTTTCAAAATTCTTCTTTTAGGGTCAAAAGGCATAACGGTCAACATTTAGGCATTTAACGGAAACATGCATGAACTAGGATTTCTATGGAACCAAGTTTTATAACCTTGGAGGGTTATACTAACCTATAATATGGTCCTAATGGAATCCTAAGGCATATCTAAACTAAGCTAAATCGGGCCAGAACTGAAATCAAAGCAAAAGTCAACTTTTGCGACTTTCGGTTCCGAACCGAGCCTATACTTAGAATTGTCGGGTGAGACATGTTCTTAATTTAATTACCAAGTTATTACAGTGAGAAAGCTGATTTTATGGTTTTTATATTAAAATTTATGTATTTTATTTAAAACTAACCCGTTTGACTTTTATTTGACTCGACAATTTAACTAAGTAAACGTGGTAATTAGGAGGTGCCCTTTTGAGGGTTTAACACCTACCTAATTATGGTCACGTAGCCATGTTCGTTGCGAACAATGGCTTAACCGTTTAAAAGTCAAAGCTTTTATCGAAAAGTCTTGACTTTCGTTTATAACCGCTAAAAATTAAACTAAGCACGAAACGACACTTACAAAGGGTCCAAGCAAGGAGGGAATTGATCTTGGATGTTCAGGTATGAAGCACAAGGGCCCCAACTTAGAACAATTTAGATCAAGGTGTGAATGAGAGCAAAAGTCAAGAGTGGTATTTATAGGTTTTTGAGAACTGTTAGGATCGTTTCTCGTAAACCGTGATCAAATCCGATCCATACACCTCTTACCCATGGTTTACTAAACAATGGGCAACCCCTAGATTCAATTATGTGAGACAAGAAGCAAAACCATAGCTGGTTTTTAGTTTCTGGTTGCTGGCACAGGTATACGGACCGAATTAGGTCCTGTATACGGTCCGTAAGGACCAGGTCTGCTCAGCACATCTTTCATATATTGACAGTTTTGGCCCCTGCACTTCCAAATGTCATTTCTGACACGTCTAAGGCCCGTTAAACCATTTTAAGGCTCTACAATGATACCTCAGCATATGTAACATGAAACATGCTCAAAAATATGCCGGATGTCGGTTCGTTTGGTCGTACGGTCCCGTTGTTCGGCTAATTACGATGAAACACGGACGGATGCTAATAACGATCCACATTACGCGACGAATGGGATTTTATCATTCCAAACACTAAAATAGAATATTTTAGTGCTTACATAAATTTATGGATGTCCGGGGATATTCAGAATTCGAGATATGTGCGAAAGTGCAAACTTGTTCACTTTTTGACACTTTTAGTCCTTGCATGACATAAAAGTCTATTTTTGCGCACCAAACACCTCTAAGGCTATATCTAAGCTATATAAAGGATAAATAGGGTATGTTTAACTCATGGTAATATTCCGAAAGGTCCGCTACCATACGAATTGACATACTTTTGAAGTTTGATGCAATTAGTCCTTTAATTGCGCAAAGTAGCGCGAAATGTCATTTAATGATATCCAAGACTTTCATGGCCCATAATGGTCATTCCCAAGCATATACTTAAATATTACTACGCTCTTGTTCGCTTAGATGGTCACCGAAAGGCGTAGATTCAAAAGTTGACGCTTTAGGTCCCTCTATTGCGCAAACTTGCGCATCTCATCATTTAATAGCATTGAAGCCTCATCTAATCCATATTAGACATTATTGAAAGTATTATTAAACATCAAGATGCTTCGGGTTCGCTAAAAGGTCATTAAGAGGTATAATTAAACATATTGACACTTTTAGCCCCTCTAACTTGCAAAGTTGCGCGTAACTTTACTTTTAGGCATAAAAGCCCTAGCCGGCCATTAATTGGCATTACCGAGAGTATAATCAAATATCATGAAGCTCCCAGTTTGTAAAAAGGTCACTCAGAGGTAAGAATTAACATGTTGACGCTTTTAACCCTTTATTGCGCAAACTTTCAATTAATTCCGCAAACGACTACACTCGATCGCCAAGCGGCTCATTTGTGAACATAATATCGTGAGAGGTTATTTAGAGGCTTATTGTAGGTATGCTATCACTTCCAATCCTTTCATAATCAAAGTTTTCTATTTTTTGAAAAATTTAGTCCCTTAAATTCAATGTTTGCCTTCATTAGGGTTTATTACACGTGTCAATACATTATTGGACGTGATTTTACGAGGTGTTACATCCTCAACCCCTTAAAAGAAATCTCGAATGATTCTATATATTCAGAGCTTAACTGGCCTGATAATTAACAATTTGGCACAACCTTCCAGGGTGATATCTTTTGTTGAACCTCATTCCTTAACAAAAACTTAGGAGGGTTGCTATATTCATTAATCCTTGATTTTCTGCTGAATACTGGCAACTTACAGATGATCATGGACTTGCATGATCTTGTTTGTTGTTTCCAAGGCAACTTTCAGATCCTGATAATTGGACTTACCAATCTTCTGTCCGACAATAGATCTATACAAGGTCTCCCAAGGAGCAGCCTTAATACTTATATATCAACTATTACAAAAAGCTTATTTTAAGGTGAGATGGTTATTCCAACCACTGCTTAAAACTAATTTTAAGGAATAGCTAATCCTTACAGTTAGTCGAACAATTCGACGATCCTAGGCAGCTGATGGAAATTCTTAATTGTTACCTAATTAGGGTTGCGGTAATCAAATGCATAAGCAAAATGAACCGTCTTTCTTAACTAATAATACTGAATTCTCAGAATATTGAGTTAGGCTTTATGAATCTATATCTTAAACTTTCTTAATCAGGGTTTCGATTATTCCATAATCAACATGGTGGGTTTTTTTTACAATACTCCAACCCAAAGTGGGATGTTAATCTTAACTCTACTTGCCTCTCAGGAGGTAAACAGGGTAATCTTAGGAGAAGATAATCAAGATACAAGGAAGTTACAGAGATTTTCCAAATCTCAGGCTCCAGTTCTTCCATCATTGCTTGTGTCAAATAAGTGACACGTTTATGTTACAAGTCCACGAATTCCTTAATCGGGTATATTTACTTGGAAACTTTCATTCTGGATATCTTTTGAATACCATTAGCTGACTTTAGTACCATATGACCATCGGAATATCTTTGTGGTCCCATGCATTAAACCTCCATACTGATCAGGCATGTAAGCAATCTATGGAACTTATTAAGATACACCAATCCTCTTATGGCGTTTTTTATCATACCGCCTGGTATTCGTAATTGATAGAGATCAAAGAGATATCAACCATATATGCTGACGCACTTCCTCTAGAGAGGATACTTTTAAAATTCTACGACTGAAGGTTTCTAACAGGAACAGAAGAAACGGTTCTTATGAATTCGCCTGTAAGTTTTACCTTATACTTAACATCTGGGGTTCTTACGGGAAAAAAATTCTAAAAGTTTGCTAAGCTTATGGTCTTATGAGAGACTTAGCGGTATCTGAAACCAAACGTAACTCTTATCAATAAAATCACAAAAAAGTGATTATCTAATGTCATTATTAACGTGAACTGCCTCTAATCATTCATCATGAGAGTTAGACGCCTCCATTCTTAATCCTTTTTAAACTTAGCTATAAAATCTTTGACAAATTTTAGGGCAGTCTCAGCTTTGACTGGTTATTTCTTAATCTGTAAAATGTGAGTAGCTGAGGTAGATCCATAATGGATTTATAATGAGCATGCTTTGATACCTTAATGTGCCCTCTTATTTTCGATGCTAACCACCAATAATTATTGCATTAAGCTTAGATTTTGTAATAGGGCACTATCTCAGCCACTGAACTAAAATTTGCGACATACTGTCGACAGTCTAGAACTTTTTATGGCGAGAGTCAGAAAATTCTTATTCCATCTTTTCCATTTCGTGAAGCGGATAATAGGTTTTTCTAATAAGGTCCTTCGAGCTTGGTCCATCCCATAATGTATAAGAGGATCTTTCTTATGGACTTCATTAATGTCCTCACTAATTAAGGGTATTGCCATTGAATGACTGTGATGCATACCTCACCGTGTCCTTTCCAGCATAACCGCTGATACACCTAATGGTTTCTACTTCATTCAACGATTCCCTGCAATCGATGACCCCTTTTTACTATGAAGTCTCTTGACTTCTAAGAGACGAAGTACTTTTAAGTACATCCAAAAATAATGGGCTCCTTGCCATATATGCCTTTATTGGGTTTATTCTTCGCATTTGAAGTATGAATGAAGCTCTTCTCATGAGCAGCAACATGTGTTTTAGAGCAAACAACATTCAGTTTCTTGAACCTTTTTATGACTTTTCTCATAGCCTTTCTGACAGCTGCGTTAGTCACAGTTTTGGAGATTAACTCCCTTAACATTGAGGTTCACATTTGATGCACCATTAACATTTGCCGCATTTCTAGCATCGCGACTTTTGTTTGTCTCTTCTGAGTTTCCATACTCATAGCTTTGGTATTAAATACCAATTTCAGCAAGTGCTTAGGCAATCCATACCCAATGTCTCCTTGGATTGTCAAAGGCTTACCATAAGGAGTCTTGATAACTACTTGCTTCTTATTACCCACAATATGGGCTTGGTTACAAGACGACCATTCCATTCCTATTACTATATCGAGTCCCTCTTATTTTAACGGAAACAAGGACAGCGGATAAGAATGATTCCTAGTGGATATAAAACATCCATCTAATATTGCTGAAGCAGTCTCTAAGGTACTATCGGCCAATTCTACTTTATTCTTAACGCTTAGAGTTTTAACAGGAAGATTTAATAATTTACTAGATCCATTGTCTACGAAAGACTTATCTGAACCTGAATCACATAATACCCCAGCGTGAGCGTTATTGACAAAGAAAGTACCTATTGTGACATTGTCATCCTGATTAGCCTCTTGAGCATCCATTTGAGAGCTTCCAGCTTGGGTCTTCTTAGCCTCCCCAGGCTTCTTGGTTTTACTTGGGCAATTAGTTTTGATGTGCCCTTTTTCATTGCAACCATAGCAGGTTACGTCCTTTATGTCTTGGCACTCCAAAGTCCTGTGCCCTTCCTTATTACAAATCCCACAAGGCCTAGCTTGTGATTCTAAAGTGCACTTCCCTTTAGTTGCCTTCTTTGGGCAGCGGGTCTTTATGTGGCCCTTCTCGCCACCACCATAGCATGTGGCGTCCTTCATGTCCTTGCATTCATGGGTCTTGTCATCCACCTCTTTACAGATGACACATCCCCTGGTCCTTTCATAGAAACATTTTCTAAAGTGCTTCTTCCCGCAGGTTTTACATTTGGGTTTTGCCTCCTTTGGCTTGGACTGGTTATAGTTTGAACTGGTCTTACCCTTTTTGTAACCTTTATTTGGGGTATTATCGCGCTTTCGCTTATGATCCTTTAATACACGGTCCACGGCGTTGTTTACGGCTGTATTTATCATAGCCTGTAACTCGGTGCCCGTTAAATTCAGTCTTGCATCATTATTCTGATCCACTGGATGATTGTGAGCTTCAGATGAGTCAGCCATGGTGAAGCTTTGAAGGCTACAAACCAAGTGGTAATAATTTGCTTAATTATAGTGAATTGTCGAACCTGATGATTAAATAGCCATGGTACAAATAAACCATAAAGGCGAATAGATAGTATTAAATTTATTTGATTATGTTTTGCCTAGGTTTTTAAATAAACCATATTTGGCGTTTAAACGGAATATAATCCTTCATATTTATTAGACAGGGGACATCTTCACGACTGTCAATGTCGTACCGACATTTTATATAGCACAAGGGCTTGTTCCAAAGGACTTTTGATGGCACAGATGCCTTGTCACTAGGGAATTTTAAAACATAATCAATGATTCCTTTGGATCGGAAAATTTCATAGTTCATTGTCTTGACAAGAGGTTATGAAATAGAACTATCATTTTCATGTATACATCTTTGCCCGTAGGTATACATCCCAAATGGATGTTTTGACGTGTACATCATGTTCGACGTTTATTAGTCATGATTCCTATTGATCGTTTATGCTAAATAAGGGGTTTGGAAAAGTTCCTAAATAAGTGTGATTTTATCGCATCACTGTTGTCAGGAGTATTAACATGTTTTCAGATGGTAACATGGATATGAATCTCTTTTAAAGAGGTTTTACCATCGTAGCCAGGTCTTAAATGACATTCCAGCTAGGTTATACCCTTTAAGATTCTTTTTAATATGAATACTGGCAGGAAAGGAATGATATTTATTTTATTCAGGATTTTCATTATAATTATCCTTGATTTAATTAGAATATAACTATGGCACAAAAGGCCAAGACACAAGGGCAGCTTTAAATTATAAACCATGATTTTGTAGAATCAAGGTATTTAGGCTTGAACGTTGTTCATTGCCTTTTCTTGACAGGGAGTTGTAGGCTACGACTGTCTGTTGTCTTATATGACAATGGATATGGCCCATAAGCATTATATCCCTAATGGATGCTTAAATCACAAAATAAGAAAGAATTTCGGGAGAATCCAGCATAAGGATGATTTATACGATTTTATCAAACCACGTCTGCCAGGAATGTTAATATGTTGTAGATATTAATAAGGAGTTGAATCTTTTGATAGGTTCTACTATCTTGGCCATGTCTAACATGACATTTAGGCTAGGTTTTACTTTTAAGACTCTTTTTAATATTTAACGCAGAACAATCCTAAATTGAGATGTTAATGGGGATCTGAATCTAATTGAGGAACTACCATCTTGGCCTTGTCTTAAAATGACACATGGGCTAGGTCTTGTCCTTTTTAGATTTTGCCATTTTATTATAATGGTAGATCTTATAAAAGGAATGTTAGTATTTCATATTTTATGTTCATATGCAATGATAAATAATTTAGATAGAACATTCCAATGATTTTAAAAAGAGGTACAGAATTGCCCTGAACGGGACTTGAAAGGAAAAAAAAATGTTGTCCTCGAAGGGACTGAAAGATAAATATGTCCTTATAGGGACTACTAAGGAAACGATCTTCAGCAAAAGGATTTTCTTCTTCATTCTATTTCTCAATGTTTTCTCCTTGATTGCACGTTAATCCTAGTCGCAATACAAAGCTCGGCCTTCCCTAGGCTCCAAATGGGGAGAATTTCCATTACGGCTTCTTTGCTTGGCGGCATATTAAAATATATAGAATTGAAAGCAATAATTCTTCGAATAGAGCTGAGAGTACTCCTATGTTAAGTCTAGACTCAGAAGATCAAGGAATGTGCTACTGTGTAACTGAGATTAAACACAAAAGGCTAGTGTTTAATTCACTCAGTGTTGGCTCTGATACCAACCTGTCACACCCCTAAATCTCCATGTATTACCGGTGGGCCCGGTGGGGAGTATCGTGACGTAGTTGATATCATCATAGTCAAACAACACAATATTTAAATGCACAGCGGAAGCAAAAGTTAGATTTATTTCAACCGAATGAATTGTAATATTAAGTATCATAAACAATTGAAACAGATTCACAGGTGGATCAAAATAAAGAGGAAACTTGTTCAACATATTTTAATACATCCAAGCTTGAGAGACTCTTATTGATGCTAAGGAGAGGCCAGCCTATTACGAGTAGTACCTGCACTTAACCTTTTTGGGAAAGTACATCAGTTTACACTGGTAAATACAATTTAACTGACTCATTTTGAAAAGGTTTAAAATTGATTTGAATGCACATGGCATAAAAAGATTTTTATAACTTGGGATAATTATTTGAATTTAAACTTGTAAAAGAATTACATGTTTGTTATGCGTTCAGTTGCCCGGTTCGTGCCGGGTTAAAGATTAATAGACACACCACATGATATAGTCCCGCCGCGTTATTCTAGTAACTGGCGGTTATACCTTAATAATTATAAATGCACTGACGGGTGTACACATACACCCGTGTGCTAAGGTCGTCGCCATTCTATGAATGATGCCAATGATATCCGGGACATGGTCATTAAACTTCCAAAGGCGTTAAACAAACAAAACCAAATTATTAAACGGGTCATCTTGATAATACTTAACCACCAATGAATTAAGGTCAAATGTAACACCTCGAATTTTTGTGTCCAATGATGTGTTAACACGTGTCATTTGATTACACGTGGCATCTATAATAAATAAAGGACTAAAGTTGACAAACCTTGAAAATATATAAATTCGAGGGTTATAAATGTCAAGCAAGGGTAAATATACTATGTAGTAACCCTAAATGGTGCTTGTACCTTCAAACGAATAAATCATGGATTGTACGGAAGCGAAACGCGGATGAAAGTGAGAGATTACAAGCTACAGGGGTTAATCGTGTCAACATGTTTAATTATACCTCTGAGTGACCCTTTAACGCTCCCGAGGCTTTGTAACAGTATTATACACTCACTAGAATTTACTATATAAATTCCGCGAAGTTCCGCTTTAAAACGAGAAAGTTACGATCGAATTCGTATGAGAAGGGTTAAAAGCGTCAATAATGAAAGTTAAGGCTTTCAGAATAATTAAATAAACTAACCAGGGACTTAACTAAGCGAGTAAATAATACGAGGCCCTTAGCAGTAAATAATCAAGGGCCAAATCGCAAAGTTACCCCTTCAACGCCCGAAAGGTCAAGTTAATGATTACTAAAGATTTCATTATTAATTACTAAAGATTTTGTTACCCCTTCAAAACCCGAAAGGTCAAGTTAATGATTACTAAAGATTTCATTATTAATTACTAAAGATTTTGTTACCCCTTCAAACCCGAAAGGTCAGGTAAATCATTACGAAAGATTTCGTTATTAATGGCCAGATTCTGTCATCATTACAAAAAGGATTTGAAAATCCTGAAATCATAACCTCTCGCGGCCCGCGAGAAGGTTAAGGTTAAGTTGAGGCGGGCCGCGAGCCTCCTCCTTAACGCGTCTGGTTTCTTAACCCCAGGCGGCCCGCGTAAAAGAAGCATGGAATGTCCATGCGGGCCGCGTAAGACGCCCAGATGCAGAAAGTTGGTGTTTTCTTGACTTTTGAGCATTATGAACGATCATTCTCCAATAAATGAGGCATGGGCGCCCCCTACTCGACCCATAGCACTCAGGAGACATCTACCCATCATCATGGTCAGTGTAGGTTGTTGTGTAGTGAACTAGAGGGCATGGTTTCACTATAAATAGCATACCTTGGCTCATAACACTTCACACAACTCAAACTCACATCTCTGATCATTCTAAGTGCTCCCAAGCATTCTCTTCTGCTCTCTAAGCAAGATACCACTTCTGTAAGTCGTTCATACCCATTTTGGTCATACATTTCCATAGTTTTAGCTTATAAACGCAACCGTCGTAACTAACGGTTGCCATAGCGATAAATCACAAATGATCCAGTAAATTTTCGGATCAAAAGTAGTTTTGAGTTGGTATTTATGTGGGTAATAAACCTCTAAAAGGGTTCCCCCTGATCACCACTCTAACTATGTCAAATGTCGAGTCAAACGTGCGGTTAAAAAGTCAACAGAAAGCTATTTTAGCGATTTGTGCATAATCTGTAATGTATATGTTATGGAACCTGTTTTGATAATCATAAAACATGATAATAAGTATATAAACTTGTTTGCGCTCGTTTGAATCGACCATTTGCTATATTGAACCGGTTCGGAGCCGAATGTCGCAAAAGTTTGACTTTTGCTTTGACTTCAGTTCTGACCCGTTCTAGTAAGGTATAGATATGCCTTAGGACTCTCTTAGGACCAGGTCACATGTTGGTATAAACCTCTGTGATCGGTTCATGAGTTATCCGAGTCTTTTACGTATTTCCGTCATTCGCCTAAAAGTTGACCGTAACGGCCTTTTTAAAATAAAACGAGTATTTCGGACACGTGAACGGACCAGAACCTTGCTTATTAAATTATAAGCATGTCCGTAAAGTTTCACGTCAATCCGAGGTCTAGAATGGGAGATATGCTAATTAGCGCAAAATAACCAAACTTTTGTAATAAACGGCGCAATTAGCGTAACGCCCATCTAACCCAAGATTTCGTCACCAAAACTTTTACCCACTGTTATAAATTAATATTTTGGGAATTTTAAAGATTTTTAATAATTTTTACCTCGCTCATAACCTGCGGTTATGGCTACGATTCGGTTAATACCGAATGTGCCCTTTTCGGCCAAAACATGAGTTCTACAAGGTCTTTTGACCCGATTCCAGTTGCTACTGGTTTTAAATAATAAATAAAGTATTTTAAGCTTTATAAGCTGATCGGGAAACTCAGATTTCCTGTAGAACTCGAAAACCCCTTTAAAAGTCTTTAAAATTACCGATAAACCCCTACGGGGCGATATTTTAACTTAAACTCATTACGGGCATTACGGAAGGTATCCTACTGATACCACAACCTATTTAAGGCATATTGACTTAGGAAATAAGCGTAGAACTCTCATGATTAACCGTTTCGCCTTTTGCGCGCACGGTTCGGCTTATGAAACTAGTTTTCATAAATTAGCCGATACGGGTCAAATTATATCATTTGAACCCCAAAATCCAGAGTGTGAACATTGAACCTATATTAAACAAGTCTTTGAACTTGTTGGGTCAGAATCATACTCCATACTCGGTTATCGCCTTTTCGCGCGATTTAACCATATCTATATATCGGAGTCAACCGGTCTAAGCTACGGCTAATATAAGGACCGTTAGGATTCTAAGAGGTTAATTAAAACCTTCGTTCCAGATTAGGAAGCCCCAGTAAAAGCTATCGGTGATTTAATCTAATAAAGGACTATACTTGCAAAGGTAAATACTTTTGACTTATTTCCCCTATATGGGCTTGGGTTACGGTATATTAATACCGCTTGATTGAGCATTATATAATTCCATCGCTTAGGTGGTTAATTGATTAAATATGATCGGCTCATTTAAACAGTTTTGTTTCTTAAAAGCCTTTGGGGGGTTATTGACCGTTGTCCCGGATATCCTTGGCATCATTTTACGAAATGGCCACGACCATCGACATCCCGGTGTAGGCGTACACCCGGTATATATTGTCGACATTAAATTAAATTAAAAGACGTAGCCGTTGGTTTTTATACTACGGTTTTACGCAATGTGGTGTGTCAATTAATCTTTAACCCGGCACGACCCGGGCTACTGAACGCATAAAAGAACATGTAAAACGTTCACAAGATCATTATGAATTTTCCCAAGTTATAAAAGAGTTTGTGCCTTGTGCATTCAAATCAATTTTAAATAAACATTTTTTTAAAATGAGTCAGTTGAACGTATTTACCAGTGTAAACTGACGTATTTTCCCCAAAAAGATTAAGTGCAGGTGCTAAACGTAAATTGGCTGGTATTAGCTTCCAAGCGTCATGATAAGTCTCGCAAGCTTGACGCCGTATCTGAATGGACATTATTTATTATTTTGATCCAACTGTGGATACTTTCAACTTCTGTAATACATTTGATATTACCATCAGAGGTTGAAGTATATATTTATCTTTAAGCTTCCGCTGTGCATTATATAATTGTGTGGTTTGACTATATTGTTGCCAACATCGTCACGGTAATCCCCCACCGGGCCCACCGGTGAGACACGTGGAAATAGGGGTGTGACAGGTTGGTATCAGAGCCAACATTGAGTGAATTAAACACTACCCTTATGTGTTTAATCTCAATGACACAATTGCACATATTCGAGTCTAGACTTAACATAGGAATACTCCCGATTCTAATCCGGAATTTACTGCTTCCAATTATTACTTTTATTGGATGTATCGCCAAGCGAAGAAGTCGTAATAGGAGTTCTCCACACCGGGGCCCTGAGATGCTGAGCTTCGTACCGCGGCTAAAATGAAACGAACATCCGAGGAAAAGGCAGCTAGAAACAAAATGGAGAGGAAACTCCTTTTACTGAAGATCGTTTCCTTATTAATCCTTATAAGGACATATTTACCTTTCAGTCCCTTCGAGGACCACATTATTATTTTCGAGTCCCGCTTAGGGCAACCTTATATTTTTATTTTCATATAGTGGAATGATTAAATTTAAACTTTCATTCTAAACAAGAATATTAAATAAATGGAAAATAATATTTCCTATTGTAGGATCTACCATTATAATAAAATGGCAAAAATCTAAAAAGGGCAAGACCTAGCCACGTGTCATTGTAAAGATCGGGCCAAGATGGTAGTTCCATAATTAAATTCAGATCCATATTTAACACCTCAATTTAAAATTGATCTGCGATAATTATTAATTAAGAATGTTAAGTGTGAAACCTAGCCTTCGGGTCAATTATAAGACCGGGCCAAGATGGTAAGACCCGATTAAAAGATTCAGAATTCCAGTTAACCTCTGTGATCATGTTAACATCCATGGCAGATGTGATTCGTTAAAAATCGCACGCGTCATTCCTATAAGAGAATCCTTCTATGGATTCCAAAACCCAAATTAGTGATTTATAAATCATGGGTTAAATCGTCAATAAAGATGATCATTTATTAAACATCCATTAGTGATGTAGTGCCTACGGGCCAAACTTATTAAACATCCATTAGTGATGTAGTGCCTACGGGCCAAACTTATTAAACATCCATTAGTGATGTAGTGCCTACGGGCCAAACTTATTAAACATCCATTAGTGATGTAGTGCCTACGGGCCAAACTTATTAAACATCCATTAGTGATGTAGTGCCTACGGGCCAAACTTATTAAACATCCATTAGTGATGTAGTGCCTCCGGGCCAAACTTATTAGACATCCAATAGTGATGTAGTGCCTACGGGCCATACTAATTGACATATAAGACAAAAGGCAGTGGTGGTCTATGACTCCCTGTCAGAAAAAGGTAATAAACTAGGTTCAAACCTCAAGGCTTTGATTCTCTGAAATCATAGCTTATAAATTATAAATGTCCTAGTGACTAGGCCTATTGTGCCAGAATACCTACATGCTGTGATTCTCTGAAATCATAGCTTATAAATTATATATGTCCTTGTGACTAAGCCTGTTGTGCTAATATACTTAAAGGCCTTGATTCTTTGAAATCATGGCTTATAAATTAAATTTGTCCTTGTGACCAGGCCAATGGGTGCCACTAATAGAACTGCTAATGTTTTATATTTAGGATAAATTATAATAGAAATCCTAAATAAATATGATTAATAAATTAACCAAATATGGTCTCTGCTTACCATGGTTAGTAAATGTCCCTATGGGGCAATTCCGTAACAAACATCCCTTGTAAAGGAAGTACCTACGGGCTATAGTTAATGTCCCCTGAGACTAAAGACAGTGGTAGCCTACAACTCCCTGTCAAGAAAAGGTAATGAACTTTGATTCAAACCTTAATGCCTCGATTCTCCGAAATCATGGCTTATAAATTAAACTTGTCTACGCAACTAGGCCATTTGTGCTAGTATTAACCTTTAAATTAGGATTTATGATAAAAATCCTGAGTAAAATAAATATCCTTCCTTCTCTGCCAGTAGGCAGTTTAAAAAGAATCTTAAAGGTGAGACCTAGTCTACACGGCCAAGATGGTGAAACCTACTCAAAGGATTCAGATCCTTGTTAAACACCTAAGGACGTGTTAGCACTCTTGACAAATGTGATTCGGGAAAATCACGACAGTCATCCTTATATTGGATTCTTCCCAATTCCCTTATCTAGCCTAATGATTTAGAAATCACGGCTTATATCATCCTATAAAATGATCATGTTATAAACATCCGCTGGTGATGAAGACCTACGGGCTAAGCTTATTGCCCAATAAGACAACGACAGTGGTGGTCTTTTGACCTCCTGTCTAAAATGTTGGACTAAGTCCAAACATAATAGTCTATATGATCAATGCGATCATGACTAACATCCTCTAATACGATGATCTTATTATTTAAACGTCCTTTAGTGATGTTTTGCCTACAGGCTATAATATATTGTCCATTTGAGACATTGATGTTGTTATCTTTATGATTACCTATCTGAGGTGGTGAGTCATGCTCAAACCAAATAGTCAAAATGATTAATGCAATCATGACTTATAACATCTAATAGGATGAACCCATTATAAACATCCATTTATAATGTTTCGTCTTCGGGCCATATCATATTGTCCATTTGTGACACAAACATTAAGATCTCTATGGTCCCCAGTTAAAAGTAGTGAGCTGCGCTCAAGCCTAATAATCTATATGGTCAATGCGATCCTGACTAGTATCATCAATATGATGATCATAAATTCATGATATTGACATCCCTAGGGATGAAATCCCTACGGGCTATACTTTACTCTATTTTTCGATAAGACAAAATAGTGGCGATCCTTATGATTCCCTATTCAAAATGGTAGAATGATACCTAAACCTAATAGTCCATGCGATCGAAGTGATCATGACTAATATCGGTAGGTACGATAATTATAGATAGACATCCACGAGTGATGTTAATTGGTATTGCCTTGCTGTCAAGAGAATCGCCTGTCTAAACGATGACAGTTGTAGTCTGTGACTCCCTGTCCAAAAGGTGAAGAACTGTGTTCAAGCCTTAAGACTCTTGATCTAATGAGGTTGCAACCTATGAATTGATGTCTTTGTGACAAATCCACAAGTTGTATTTCAAGTCAACCATAACCAGCCCCGTACTATAAATTGTTGTTCGTGACAAGTTAACCATACTGAATGTTAACATCACTGGTGACAGGCCTTAGTGCCATACCCTATGACGTCCTGGAGACAAGGCCATTTGTGTCGCATCTAAATGTCATTATGACAAGGCCTTCGCGCCATATGACTACTTATGTCCTTCAAGACGGAGCTTATTGCTATATCCTTCTACGTCCCCCGCGATAGTTTCCTGTGCCATTTATGTATATACGTATATATAGCCAAGGCCATGTAAGGATAGCCTTTGAGCTATTCATGATCGTCCTTGTGGCAAAGACAGTTGTGATGTTAGGGTCCCTTGTCAAGCAGGTATTGGACACGCTCCAAACCTTGAGTGCTATTAATAGTCCTTTGTGACCTAAGTTAAATATAATAGGTATGCATTCAAACAGCATTCATTAAGAATGTTCAGAACAGAATGACCCATACGGCTTATGAATGCCGTGGCTAATCTAAGTCAGGCCATCAGAATGATGACTAATAATTGTTAAATCTTGGTGATTAGTACCAAGTTTCGAGTATGGAAAACTCGGATGAGGTAGACGACAGTCGCAATACTATTAATGCGACGAAAGTTAATAAAAACTACAAACGTAAACCTCAATATTAATGGAGTTAATCTCCTGGCTGTGGTTGACGCAGCAGTTGAAAGGACCATGGAAAGTTCATGAAATAATCCAAGGGCCGAATGCTCCTCGCTCTGAATTTCATTCAAAACCATGTCCAATTGCTCATGAAAAGAGTTTGGTTCACACTTCGTATAATGAAGGACGAACCAAAGGAGGAAGATAACTCCCATAAATCTAAGAAAGAGAGCGAATACAGGCTTAATAAAAAGCAACGAAGGTTCGGTAAGAGCCTGTATGTAAGAATTGCTAGCAAAGACATTAGGGGCGGTGTCGAATAGAACCAAAACCCAGGCAGTGTGACATCTACTAAGGAACAGGTCATCATTTCCCCGGAATGTAGGGACCTGGAGAATACATTCTATCACGACTGTGATGAGTAAGACCGTATTAGAGATAGATACCATAAAGCTGCCCAAGAAGGTGCAGCTAAGCCTGGAAAGGGCTAAAGGAAGAAATGCCTGAACTCACCTAATGAACGCCAAAAGGCAGTTTACGATGTCATCAAGTATGTTCATCATCCTTTTGCCAATGATAATTTCCGCTAAGTGTCCTGATTTAATACAGGCAATCATAAATCTTCATAAACCATAAGCTTAGCAAACTTTTATATTATCCGCAAGGTATAATTTACCAAGGGAACCTTAGTAACCAATTCTTTTCGTATCGGCAAGAAATCCTTCCGAAAAATCTAAAAAGTACTCTTTCCTCGCATAAAATACGACAACATATGTTATTTTCATATATTTTTCTCATTTGTCTTTCTATCGCCTGCGAATGCCAAACTATGTTTGATAAAAGTACCATATGAGGATTGGCGTATCCTAATGTGTCCCATAGATTATTTCCATGCCTGATCAGTATGGAGGTTTAATACATGGAACCTCTGAGATATCCCAATGGTCATATTGTCCTAATGTCGACTAGTAGTATTCAAAGAAGATATCCAGAATGGTATTCCCCAAGTAAATATTCCCGAATTGGAAATTCGTGGACTTATATGTGTCACTTGTTCGGCACAAACAATAATGAATGAACTGGAGCCTGAGATATGAAAAATCTCTGTAGTCTCCCTGTATCTAGATTATCTTCTCATAAGTTTTCCCTGCTTACCTCCTGGAAGGCAGGTAGAATTAATATTAACATCCCGCTGTGGGCTGGAGTATTACGAAAACTCCATAATTATAGAACAATCGAAACCTTGATTAAGTAGGGTTTAAGATATAGGCTCATATAGCCTGACTCAATATTCTGAAAGTTTTATATTATTAAATAAGAAAGACGGTTCACATTGCTTATATAGTAATTACCGCAACCCTAATTAGGCAACGATTAAGAATTGCCATCAGCTACCCAGGATCTAAAGGCAAATTGTTGGTGGATAAGCTCGAAAAAGTCTGTAGCCACCTATGTAGCAAAATGCTTAACTGGTGCGCAAGTCAAGGCTGAGCATCAAAAGCCATCTGGCTTGCTACAACAGCTTGAACGTCCCAAGTGGAAGTAAGAGATGGTAACTATGGATTTTATTGCCATATTACCCAGGGCGAGGAAAGGAAATGACACGATATGGGTTAGAGTCGACAGACTGACTAGGTCAGCTCATTTCTTACCCGTCAAGGAGACTTATAGCTCCCACATGTTAGCCCAGTTGTACGTTGCTAAGATTGTAGCCTTGCCTAGCGTACATGTGTCCATTATCTCTGACAGAGATAACAGATACACATCGCATTTTGGAAGAATTTCCAACAACCTTTGGGCACACGTTTGAAATTTCAGTACAGCTCATCATCCTTAGACTGACGGTCGGAGTGAATGTACTATTCAAACGTTGGAAGACATGCTACGTGCATATGCGATCGATTTGGGTGGTAGTTGGGATAAGAACCTACCGTTAATTAAATTCTCCTACGACCATAGCTACCATACCAGCATTAAGGCTGCGCCTTTCGAGGCATTATACGATAGAAGGTGTAGAGCGCCCGTCTGTTGGGCGGAAGTCGGAGATGTCCAATTATCCGGACCAGAGATAGTGTTCGAAACAATGAACAAGATTGTTCAGATTCGTGACCGTCTCAAAGTTTCCCGAAATAGGCAGAAGAATTACGCAGACCCAAAAGCGTAAAGCTTTTCACTTCGAAGTAAGTGATAAAGTGTTGCTTAAAGTATCACCCTGGAAGGGGGTGATACGTTTTGGTAAGAAAGGCAAGCTAAGCCCGAGAGACATAGGACCTTTCGAGGTTATCGAATGTGTCGGGCCGGTTGCCTACAAGTTGAACTTACCAGAAGAGCTCAATGGAATTCGCAATATGTTCCACATCTGCAATCTAAAGAAGTGCTTCGCCGATGAGTCATTGGTGATCCCACACACAGATGTGCATGTAGATAAGAGCTTGAAAATTGTAGAAAAAAAAACTTTTGTCGATTGAAGATCGACAGGTAAAGAAGCTTCGCAGAAAGCACGTACCGATTGTAAAGGTTAAATGGGATGCTCGTAGAGGTCCTGAATATACGTGGGAAGTTGAAGCTACAGTGAAAGAAAAGTACCCCTATTTATTTGAGTAAATCTCGGGTCGAGATTTATTTTAAGGGGGTGAGGATGTAACACCTCGAATTTTTGTGTCCAATGATGTGTTAACACGTGTCATTTGATTACACGTGGCATCTATAATAAATAAAGGACTAAAGTTGACAAACCTTGAAAATATATAAATTCGAGGGTTATAAATGTCAAGCAAGGGTAAATATACTATGTAGTAACCCTAAATGGTGCTTGTACCTTCAAACGAATAAATCATGGATTGTACGGAAGCGAAACGCGGATGAAAGTGAGAGATTACAAGCTACAGGGGTTAATCGTGTCAACATGTTTAATTATACCTCTGAGTGACCCTTTAACGCTCCCGAGGCTTTGTAACAGTATTATACACTCACTAGAATTTACTATATAAATTCCGCGAAGTTCCGCTTTAAAACGAGAAAGTTACGATCGAATTCGTATGAGAAGGGTTAAAAGCGTCAATAATGAAAGTTAAGGCTTTCAGAATAATTAAATAAACTAACCAGGGACTTAACTAAGCGAGTAAATAATACGAGGCCCTTAGCAGTAAATAATCAAGGGCCAAATCGCAAAGTTACCCCTTCAACGCCCGAAAGGTCAAGTTAATGATTACTAAAGATTTCATTATTAATTACTAAAGATTTTGTTACCCCTTCAAAACCCGAAAGGTCAAGTTAATGATTACTAAAGACTTCATTATTAATTACTAAAGATTTTGTTACCCCTTCAAACCCGAAAGGTCAGGTAAATCATTACGAAAGATTTCGTTATTAATGGCCAGATTCTGTCATCATTACAAAAAGGATTTGAAAATCCTGAAATCATAACCTCTCGCGGCCCGCGAGAAGGTTAAGGTTAAGTTGAGGCGGGCCGCGAGCCTCCTCCTTAACGCGTCTGGTTTCTTAACCCCAGGCGGCCCGCGTAAAAGAAGCATGGAATGTCCATGCGGGCCGCGTAAGACGCCCAGATGCAGAAAGTTGGTGTTTTCTTGACTTTTGAGCATTATGAACGATCATTCTCCAATAAATGAGGCATGGGCGCCCCCTACTCGACCCATAGCACTCAGGAGACATCTACCCATCATCATGGTCAGTGTAGGTTGTTGTGTAGTGAACTAGAGGGCATGGTTTCACTATAAATAGCATACCTTGGCTCATAACACTTCACACAACTCAAACTCACATCTCTGATCATTCTAAGTGCTCCCAAGCATTCTCTTCTGCTCTCTAAGCAAGATACCACTTCTGTAAGTCGTTCATACCCATTTTGGTCATACATTTCCATAGTTTTAGCTTATAAACGCAACCGTCGTAACTAACGGTTGCCATAGCGATAAATCACAAATGATCCAGTAAATTTTCGGATCAAAAGTAGTTTTGAGTTGGTATTTATGTGGGTAATAAACCTCTAAAAGGGTTCCCCCTGATCACCACTCTAACTATGTCAAATGTCGAGTCAAACGTGCGGTTAAAAAGTCAACAGAAAGCTATTTTAGCGATTTGTGCATAATCTGTAATGTATATGTTATGGAACCTGTTTTGATAATCATAAAACATGATAATAAGTATATAAACTTGTTTGCGCTCGTTTGAATCGACCATTTGCTATATTGAACCGGTTCGGAGCCGAATGTCGCAAAAGTTTGACTTTTGCTTTGACTTCAGTTCTGACCCGTTCTAGTAAGGTATAGATATGCCTTAGGACTCTCTTAGGACCAGGTCACATGTTGGTATAAACCTCTGTGATCGGTTCATGAGTTATCCGAGTCTTTTACGTATTTCCGTCATTCGCCTAAAAGTTGACCGTAACGGCCTTTTTAAAATAAAACGAGTATTTCGGACACGTGAACGGACCAGAACCTTGCTTATTAAATTATAAGCATGTCCGTAAAGTTTCACGTCAATCCGAGGTCTAGAATGGGAGATATGCTAATTAGCGCAAAATAACCAAACTTTTGTAATAAACGGCGCAATTAGCGTAACGCCCATCTAACCCAAGATTTCGTCACCAAAACTTTTACCCACTGTTATAAATTAATATTTTGGGAATTTTAAAGATTTTTAATAATTTTTACCTCGCTCATAACCTGCGGTTATGGCTACGATTCGGTTAATACCGAATGTGCCCTTTTCGGCCAAAACATGAGTTCTACAAGGTCTTTTGACCCGATTCCAGTTGCTACTGGTTTTAAATAATAAATAAAGTATTTTAAGCTTTATAAGCTGATCGGGAAACTCAGATTTCCTGTAGAACTCGAAAACCCCTTTAAAAGTCTTTAAAATTACCGATAAACCCCTACGGGGCGATATTTTAACTTAAACTCATTACGGGCATTACGGAAGGTATCCTACTGATACCACAACCTATTTAAGGCATATTGACTTAGGAAATAAGCGTAGAACTCTCATGATTAACCGTTTCGCCTTTTGCGCGCACGGTTCGGCTTATGAAACTAGTTTTCATAAATTAGCCGATACGGGTCAAATTATATCATTTGAACCCCAAAATCCAGAGTGTGAACATTGAACCTATATTAAACAAGTCTTTGAACTTGTTGGGTCAGAATCATACTCCATACTCGGTTATCGCCTTTTCGCGCGATTTAACCATATCTATATATCGGAGTCAACCGGTCTAAGCTACGGCTAATATAAGGACCGTTAGGATTCTAAGAGGTTAATTAAAACCTTCGTTCCAGATTAGGAAGCCCCAGTAAAAGCTATCGGTGATTTAATCTAATAAAGGACTATACTTGCAAAGGTAAATACTTTTGACTTATTTCCCCTATATGGGCTTGGGTTACGGTATATTAATACCGCTTGATTGAGCATTATATAATTCCATCGCTTAGGTGGTTAATTGATTAAATATGATCGGCTCATTTAAACAGTTTTGTTTCTTAAAAGCCTTTGGGGGTTATTGACTGTTGTCCCGGATATCCTTGGCATCATTTTACGAAATGGCCACGACCATCGACATCCCGGTGTAGGCGTACACCCGGTATATATTGTCGACATTAAATTAAATTAAAAGACGTAGCCGTTGGTTTTTATACTACGGTTTTACGCAATGTGGTGTGTCAATTAATCTTTAACCCGGCACGACCCGGGCTACTGAACGCATAAAAGAACATGTAAAACGTTCACAAGATCATTATGAATTTTCCCAAGTTATAAAAGAGTTTGTGCCTTGTGCATTCAAATCAATTTTAAATAAACATTTTTTTAAAATGAGTCAGTTGAACGTATTTACCAGTGTAAACTGACGTATTTTCCCCAAAAAGATTAAGTGCAGGTGCTAAACGTAAATTGGCTGGTATTAGCTTCCAAGCGTCATGATAAGTCTCGCAAGCTTGACGCCGTATCTGAATGGACATTATTTATTATTTTGATCCAACTGTGGATACTTTCAACTTCTGTAATACATTTGATATTACCATCAGAGGTTGAAGTATATATTTATCTTTAAGCTTCCGCTGTGCATTATATAATTGTGTGGTTTGACTATATTGTTGCCAACATCGTCACGGTAATCCCCCACCGGGCCCACCGGTGAGACACGTGGAAATAGGGGTGTGACATCAAATGCCCGACCAAGCGGTATTTTATATACCGTACCCCAAGCCCGTATAAGGGAAAATAAGTTAAAAGTATTTACCTGAGCAAATTTATACAATTTATCCCAGCCGTATACCACCAAGAAAGTACAGATAGCTTTTACTGGGCTCCTAAATCTGGAACGAAGGTTTTTAATAACCTATTAGATTCCTAACGGGTCTTTAATTAAGCCTAAGCTTAGACCGGTTAGTTTTAAAGGAGGATACGGTTCAAACCGTATGATTATGCGAAGACCGGATTAGAATGTGGTTTAGACCCGACAAGCTTGTATACTTGTGTAATAAGGGTAAACTAAGCTCATTCTGGATTTTGAGAAAAAAATGATAAGGTTTGATCTGTTTCGGCTAATTTATGCAAAGTAGTTACATAAGCCGATCCGAACGCGAAAAGTGCGTAACGGGTACCAAAAGAGTCATGAACAGGTTTCCTAAGTCAATATGCCTTAAATATGTTGTGATATCAGTAGGATACTTTCCATTATGCCCAGAACGAGTTTAAGACCAATTTATGCCCCGTAGGGGTGTTTCGGTCATTTTAATGGTTATAAAAGAGGTCTAATATAAATCTGAGTTTCAAGTCTGATATAATCAGTAAAAATACTTAATTTAATAAGTTATAACAGTAGGGTATTACACATATGTGAATTTTATCATTTATAACCAAACTATGCACCGAAGGGGCATTTTGGTAATTTCACATAAGGTTTAAAGGTCAAATTTGGAAATCCGAGTTTAAAACTTTTGCTTACTGTTAAAGTATAAATTTTTACTCAAAATATCAGTAGGTATCAAGTCATATATATTCAACATAGTTTTAATACATACTATGCGCTTAAAACGCGTAAAAAGGCGGTTTTAAGAGATTTCCGGGTTTTTAAGGAAAACCCGATATTTTTATCATTCCAGAAAGCTTAAAATGTTTTATTTATCTTATAAAATTAGTAGCAAAAGGTTTGGGGTCAAAATGTTTTGTAAAACTCAATTTATAAGCCAAAAGTGCAAAACCGGCAATTACCGAATCAAGCTTAGAACCCTATGTTATGCTCAGCCTAAAAATAAATAAAATCTTCAAAAATCTAAAAATATTATTTTATATCAGTAGGTAAAAATTTTGGTATCAAAAATTGGGTTTAGATAGGATATATGCTAATTATGCCGTTTAATTAATAAAAAGCTTTTCATTTTACGCTCATGAGCATAACTCCTAATCTAGACCTCAATCTTATGTCAAATTTTAGGGACAAGTTTATAAATTAGTAATAAAGATTATTGTCCTCTCACATTTTCAAAATTCTCGTTTTAGGGTCAAAAGGCATAACGGTCAACATTTAGGCATTTAACGAAAACATGCATGAACTAGGATTTCTATGGAACCAAGTTGTATAACCTCGGAGGGTTATACTAACCTATAATATGGTCCTAATGGAATCCTAAGGCATATCTAAACTAAGCTAAATCGGGCCAGAACTGAAAGTCAAAGCAAAAGTCAACTTTTGCGACTTTCGGTTCCGAACCAAGCCTATACTTAGAATTGTCGGGTGGAACATGCTTAGACATGTTCTTAATTTAATTACCAAGTTATTAAAGTGAGAAAACTGATTTTATGGTTTTTATATTAATAGTTATGTATTTTATTTAAAACTAACCCGTTTGACTTTTATTTGACCCGACAATTTAACTAAGTAAACGTGGTAATTAGGAGGTGCCCTTTTGAGGGTTTAACACCTACCTAATTACGGTCACGTAGCCATGTTTGTTGCGAACAATGGCTTAACCGTTTAAAAGTCAAAGTGTTTATCAAAAACGCTTGACTTTCGGTTATACCGCTAAAAATTAAACTAAGCACGAAAGGACACTTACAAAGGGTCCAAGCAAGGAGGGAATTGATCTTGGATGTTCAGGTATGAAGCACAAGGGCCCCAACTTAGAACAATTTAGATCAAGGTGTGAATGAGAGCAAAAATCAAGAGGGGTATTTATAGGTTTTTGAGAAACGTGAGGATCGTTTCTCGTAAACAATGATCAAATCTGAGCCATACACCTCTGACCCATGGTTTACTAAACAATGGGCAGCCCCTAGATTCAATTATGTGAGACAAGAAGCAAAACCACAGCTGGTTTTTAGTTTATGGTTGCTGGCACAGGTATAAGGACCGTATGAGGTCCTGTATACGGTCCGTAAGGACCAGGTCTGCTCAGCACATCTTTTATATATTGACAGTTTTGGCCCCTGCACTTCCAAATGTTATTTCTGACACGTTTAAGGCTCGTTAAATCATTTTAAAGGGTCTACAATGATTCCTAAGCATATGAAACATGAAAAATGCTCAAAAATATGCCAGATGTCGGTTCGTTTGGTCGTACGGTCCCGTTGTTCGACTAATTACGACGAAACACGGACGGATGCTAATAACGATCCAAATTACGCGACGAATGGGATTTTATCATTCCAAACACTAAAATAAAATATTTTAGTGCTTAAATAAATTTTTGGATGTCCGGGGATATTCAGAATGCGAGATATGCGCGAAAGTGCAAACTTGTGCACTTTTTGACACTTTTAGTCCCTGCATGACATAAAAGTCTATTTTTGCGCACCAAACACCTCTAAGCCTATATATATGCTATATAAAGGATAAATAGGGTATGTTTAACTCATGGTCATATTCCAGAAGGTCCGATACCATACGAATCGACATACTTTTGCAGTTTGACGCAATTAGTCCTTTAATTGCGCAAAGTAGCGCGAAATGTCATTTAATGATATCCAAGCCTTCCATGGCCCATAATGGGAATTATCAAGCATATACTTAAATATTACTACGCTCTTGTTCTCTTAGATGGTCACCGAAAGGCGTAGATTCAAAAGTTGACGCTTTAGGTCCCTCTATTGCGCAAACTTGCGTATCTCATCATTTAATATCATTGAAGCCTCATCTAATCTATATTAGACATTCTTGAAAGTATTATTAAACATCACGATGCTTTGGGTTCGCTAATAGGTCATTCAGAGGTATAATTAAACATATTGACACTTTTAGCCCCTCTAACTTGCAAAGTTGCGCGTAACTTTACTTTTAAGCATAAAAACCCTAGCCGGCCATTAGTTGGCATTCCCGAGAGTATAATAAAATATCATGAACCTCCCGGTTTGTTAAAAGGTCACTCAGAGGTGAGAATTAACATGTTGACACTTTTAACCCTTTATTACGCAAACTTTCAATTAATTCCGCAAACGGCTACACTCGATCGCCAAGCGGCTCATTTGTGAACATAAATATCATGAGAGGTTATTTAGAGGCTTATTTTAGGTATGCTATCACCTCCAGTCCTTTCATAATCAAAGTTTTCTATTTTTCGAAAAATTTAGTCCCTTAAATTCAATGTTTGACTTCATTAGGGTTTATTACACGTGTCAATACATTATTTGACGTGATTTTACAAGGTGTTACATGAGGGTAAGAGAATCATATCAGTGTACGGTCACACCAAAACGCTCTTGTTGTTCAATTAGTTAACATTTAGATAAGCATCCTATGACAATTATCGGTATTGTTATCCACTTAAGCTCAACTTATCAGATGTACTCGCGGTTAGGGGATACGATTAAGGTAAAATTTATACTTACCAACCGGTGTTCATCCACACACGACACATTCCCGTATCAAGGTGAGGAACTTGATATTCGATGCATGCAGGGCACAAGAGCAAGTCCGTGAACAGGTTAGTACCATCGTACCGACAAAGAGACGACCTTCACTCTCAGATGATGGATGTGATTTAGAATCATTTATTCGAGGGTGATTGTGATATTTTATCACTTATTGATGGCCGAATGCTTCATGTATTATATACATGTTTATTTGATATGTACACGTATGTATGGTATCATGGAAGTTCTAGACTTGCATCCCCGTAGTTTTTGGTAAAAGAATCAACCATGATACCCAGATGATATCAAACGAAATTTTGGTACCAAGACGATTTGCCAATAAGCGGTTCCCACACGGTTTTTCAGTCGATTTAGTTTATATCTCCCTGCACACTTTAAAATGATTGTGAGCCTACCGATACATCTTATATAGAGCTGCTTTTCGTTTTTCATTTTAAGTTCAAAGAGGTTTCGACAGACGACTGATGTACTATCATTTTCTCTTTTGCTCACCAGGAAACTCATTTTTGTTTCTCTATTGTTTTGTGTTTTTGAAAATTTTCAATGTTTTTGTATTTTTCATTTGGAAATTACTCCACCTAAAATGAAAAAAAGTATCATAAAATTAAAAACACAAATAGATATTTACAAAAACGATATTCCGATGTCGGTTTACTCTTGCTTGACCTTAATGCCATTTACCATAAGTAAAAAGTCAAAACGTGATTTGTCAAATGCTTTGGTAAAAAGGTCAGCACGTTGGTAATCGGTGTGGACTTTAACAACATCGATAAGTCTTTTATCAAAATAATCACTTATGAAGTGATATTTGATCTCGATGTGTTTGGTCTTTGAGTGCTGCACAGGATTTCTAGTGATCTGTCAGGCAGTAAAATTATCAATGAAAATAGGAGTAGATAGGAATTCAAAACCATAGTCGCGCATTTGTTGTTGGATCCACAGGACTTGGGAGCAACAACTTGAGGTAGCAATGTACTCGGCTTCACAAGTTGATGTAGCGACACAAGTCTGCTTCTTGCACTGCCATGTGAACAGGCGATTTCCTAAAAACTGACATCCAGCATTTGTGGATTTGTCGTCGATTTTGCAGCCACAAAAACCAGAATCACTAAACGCGATCAAGTCAAAGCTATCATCCCTAGGGTACCAGAGACCGGTGTCGGGACAACCCTTCAAATAACAAAAAATCCTTTCTACAGCTGCCAGATGTGAGGCCTTCGGGTTGGCTTGATATCGGGCAAGCAGGCACGTAGGATACATTATAACGGGCCTCGAGGCTGTGAGATACATAAGAGATCCGATCATTGCGCGGTAAAGTGAAGAGTTAACGCTTTCACCCTTCAAGTCCGGAGTAATCCCATGCTTCTACGGAAGTGGGGTACCAATGGGTGTCGCTTCGGACATCTGGAACCAGCTCAAGATGTCACCGACATGTTTAGTCTGATGGATGAATATCCCAGACTCCGTTTCTTGAACTTGTAGGCCCAAAAAAAGTTCATTTCCCCCATGGCGCTCATCTCGAATTTCTCCTGCATAACACGCTCGAAGTCCCTACACAAAACATCGTTAGTAGAATCAAAAATAATATCATCTACAAATAGCTGAACCAACAGAAGATCTCCATCCTTTTCTTTGATGAAAAGAGTGCAATCGATAAGACCTCGATGAAAACCATTCTCCAACTAGATAGTTAGATAAGGTTGCATACCAAGCTCTCGGTGCTTGATGTAATCCGTAGAGAGCTTTGTTGAGCAACCAAACCCGATCTGGATGAATAGGATCTTCATAACCCGGAGGTTGTTCGACATACACCTCTTCTTCAACCACACCATGAAGAAATGCACTTTTCACATCCATTTGATAAACCTTGAATCCTTTGAATGAAGCATAGGCTAGAAAAGCCGAATAGCTTCAAGACGTGCAACTGGTGCATAAACTTCATTGTAGTCTATCCCCTTTACCTGACAAAAATCTTGAACAACTAATCTCGCCTTGTTTCGGACAATTACTCCACGGTCATCCTTTTTGAATTTGAAAACCCAACGGGTGCCAATCTTCTTGTAATTCTCAGGTTTTTCAACCAGTTAATTCTCAGGTAATTCTCAGCCAAAGAACACAAAATATAAGAAGGATTCAAAGATTAAAGCTCATGTATATATTCCAGTAGAGTTGTGTTACAAAGATAATACAAGACCAATACTCTCAAACTCTCTAGTGTGCTCTCTTATCTGAAACTGTGTTCTGCAAGTGCTTTTATAGCCAAAGAGTCTGCACGCCCTCACAAAAGAGGCACTGGGTCCAAACATTGGCCCACGAAATATACAAACCCACAAAGGATATTAGTCTTTCGTCCATGAAGACCACGAAACATGGGGGGTTCTTCGTGATAAGCAGTTTGGCGAAACATCAAGTTTATTCGCTGCCTTTTTCTTTGTGGATGGATATGGATGAAGAAGGTTCTTCATTGAATGATGTTCTTCGTGAACATCCATACTGGCCATGGTCTTTCATGGGAAAAGCTGCTACATGCAGACTTGCAGAAACACTTACATACAACTAGAGAACAAAGCATAAACTACAAACAGTCTGCACATGCGTAGTTGTTTTATAACACGCAAAGTCAAAGTCGTTCCGAGTCAAGATGGAGGAAATCTTGCTTCGGTCTTCACTTCGTAACGGAGTCAAACCGAAACGAGTCGCATCCACACAATATGCATCAATAGTTTGCACATGCGCAACTGTTTTACATCAAATACATAATAAACATCGTACCAGGTCAAGATAGGAGGATATCTTGACCTTGGTCTTTACTTTGTAACGTTGTCGAACCGAAACAAGTCGCATCCACATAATATGCAACAGCTTATGAAGTAGGTGTTAATTTATAAGATGCCTTATCAAAGGATATATGTAAATGAGCACAAGACATGAATTCTAAGTATAAATGGTTATGTATATGTGTAAAGGAAGAAAGTTCAAGTCACGCGAAGCAACAAGGGAATCAAGAACGAGGTACGCTACTTGTACGATTATGGTTTTTATTATAGCCTTGTTTATCATTATCTATTGTGGCAATTGTAATAGATAAAAGAAGGATCATGTATAAGACTCATTATGAATGGGTCGAATAAATTAGAATAATATGCAAGAGAATGAATATGTGTTAGAACCTTATGAACGGTTTGAACGGACTAGAATGAAAGTATAAAGAATGATTGTATGGTGATTATACCATGAACGGATTCAAGTAAAAGAATGTTAGTACTAGTTAACAAGCGAACTTGTAAGGTTACGCTAATGGCATATTTGTCGTATTATCGTGAGTTAAAATCTTATGTTATTAGGAAGGGATTAAGTTTAAGTGTTATTAACTCTTGACGTTGTGATGTAGGTAAAAGTCAAGTTTAGATATTCATGCTTCGCTCGGATCGAACACACCTCAAATGCCCTCCATGCGCTTTCGCAATTTTTGTAAAGATGTTAACGGGTCAAAATACTTTTGTTATAAATAGCTTATCTTTAGTTGTTAAACTATAACTCTTAAATATGCTATGTCTTTTATAAATCCTAGTTGGTTGTAATTGTTTAAAACAAAATAGTTTTTGTATGGACAATTAAGTTTGTTCTAATGGTATGTAAAAAAGTTTAAATTGGGTCGTGATTTTGTCGTTAAAGTATTGATTTCTGACCATATTTGAAATTGGGTGTTACAGATAACCAGAAGTGAATAAGAAAGATAGTGAGAGAAAGAGAGAAGCTTGAGAGTGAGAGGAAGACAGGGAGAAAGAGAGCGTGTGACCAATGAAAAGAAACAAAATTGAACACTAAATTTGTGTGTATGAAGAAATTTTTGATAAATTATAGAGGGGAAATGGGTTAAGAAACTACTTGAAATTTAACAAGTCCTAATTATTTAAACTATTATTATTAGGATTATTATTGAGTATACTTGTATGATTTGTTTAACTAAATCTAAAGCATAATCTATAATTTACTATTTCGGAATCTAAAATTATAAACTTAATTTATTTTTATTTTTTTTGAACTCTTAGATTTGTATATTAATTTACATGGTTTATTTTTTTTCTTTTTTCAAGTGTTGGTGTATTAGTGGTTGCTAGGATTATCATGGTTGTAATTTTAGGCTAACCATGTCAAATTGTAATTATGAAAACTATGAAACTTATTAAAAAGCTCCGTGTAACTACCCCACCTACTAACCCACTATGCCAGTTCTGGAATCTAGAATTGTAATTGTAATCTTTCTGTAACTACTTTGAGTATTGAAAGAGTTTTACATTAATGTATATGGTTGTAAAAATTCCGACTATTCTCAGATTAGTCGCCGATTAATCACCAATCGGAGGTTCAACGATTAATGGCTGATTAATTGCCAGACGGTCAATGGTGGTCTTATTCTGGCTAAATTTTAGCGAGACATTGGACAAATTTTGACCAAACTTTATAAATTCCTTCCAATTACTTAAAAAATGGGTTAACGAGGGGTTAAAACATGTTTACTTTAGAAAATTACATATAAAAATGTGTCTGTATGTAATTATGTATATAACTAAAAATTACGTATAAAAATTTCGCTCCGATTAATTCCGACTAATCCCTATTAATCCCGATTAATCGCTAATAGGTATCCCGCCGCCTGACTAGCGCCTAGCGATCCTTACAACACTAATAATGCATGAACGACTTGTATATTATAATCAGCATCTCGATATGGAATAAAATTTACACATGACACATAGAAAAATATAAGTATGTTATAACGGTATGATCGGGTTTTTTTTTTAAACATAATATATTCCAAGATATAAGAGGAAGACAAAGAAAAATAAATTGAGTAATATGGGGGTAAAACAAGGGAGAAATTGTAAGTTATAAGGGGGGTAAAGGTGTAAGTATTATTTAAAAGACAAATTTTCCCTTGAAAAATAGTCAATATGTGCATTATGTGTTGTACTCTAAACAATTGTACTTGTAAAACTTAAATTTTAAGAGTTCATTAGAAATGTATTATAAGGTTTGCGATTAAATATAAAGGCAGCTAAAAATAAAAAGTGTACAAAGTCTTCTAAAAATAAACCCACTGCACCAAAAAAAAAAAAAAAAAAAAAAAAAAAAAAAAAAACCTAAACACCCACCATGCTTTTAGGTGGGGGTGGGTGTTTAGGTAATTTTAGGCTTTTTTTAGGTTTTTGGAGGGTGGTGGGGTGGGGGGTTAGGTTTTTTGGTGAGGTATAGTTTTTTTTTTTCGGGGGGGGGGGGGGGGGGGGTGGGGGGTGGGGGGGTTAGGTTTTTGGGTGGTGGTGAGGTGGGGGTGGGTGGTTAGGTTTTGGGTGGTAGTGTAGTGTGTTTAGATTTTGGGTTTTTGAACGTTTGTTATTCTATAATGTCTTCTTACACTTCTTATTTTTTTGGAAGTATTTGTATAATAACTAAGCCCTCTATTGTAATATAGTATAGATAAGGCTTCCAACCCAGTGGCATAAGTTGCTTCAGTGACAATTTAAGTGATCAACTTAAAGAAATTTAATCATGCATAGAAGTCGTGTGTACTAGTCTTACCACCCAAGCATTTAATTATGTCTTCTGGACTTTAGAATCAAACCCACTAAAATTAGGTAGATCGTGTGCACTAAATAATGCGAAAGTCGAAAAAGTCCTGATGATTTGAAAATTAAATAAAAAAAACTTCTGAATTATCGGGCAATTCACAATAGTTAGTTTTAATTTTTTGAGCAATTCACAATAGAATTAATTACTTAGTTTTCCAGTGCTTACTTTATATGAAATAAATAGATAGCTTCCTTTCTTTCATTCAGAATCTTGAAGTATAAATTTGGACACTGGGAAATATGTTCTTAAAAGCAGTGTTGTTGGATCTGGTTTGAATCTTCATGCGGATCAGGTTGCTTTACTGAAAATCAAATCCAGAATTACAGATGATCCTCATGGTGCGTTCAGATCATGGAATGATTCTCTTCCTTTTTGCATGTGGCAAGGAGTGACGTGCGGTCTTCGCCACCAAAGAGTCACAAGCTTGAATCTAACAGGAAAAGATTTAGAAGGTTCGTTATCTCCTTTTCTTGGAAACCTCAGCTTTCTGAGGTCCATCATCTTAGATAACAACCGGTTTCATGGAAGTATCCCACTTGAAATAAGTAGTTTATCACGATTAGAAAAACTTTCCTTTATGAACAATTCTTTCACCGGAGAAATCCCAGCTAACATATCAAGTTGCTCAAAACTGTGGTTACTTAACTTAGTATCAAATAAGTTATATGGAAAAATTCCAAATATTTTTAGTTCTCTGCGGATGATGAAAACATTACTTTTAAGCGCAAATAACTTCACAGGAGGGATTCCACCATCCATTGGCAATCTCACATATCTTGAAGAACTCTTTCTAACTAGAAATCCATTAGGAGGGAGCATTCCCGATTCCTTCAATCAGTTGAAAGAATTGAGACAATTGGGATTCGGAAGAAATGGCCTCATCGGAGAGTTTCCAATGTTTTTCTATAATCTTTCAATGTTAGGGGCTATAGGTATTTCAGGAAACCAGCTTCATGGCAATCTACCCACAAACATATGTTTGAACCAACCTCATCTCTGGTGGCTAGTAATAGATACTAATCACTTTAGTGGCTTCCTTCCACCCTCAATATCAAATTGTTCAGAACTGGAACAGTTTGATGCTTCTATAAATGATTTCAAGGGGGGAATAAAAATTGATTTTGGAAAACTGCAAAAACTTCGGAATTTGGGTCTTGGTGCCAATAGTTTTGAAGCTGATTGCAAGAATCTCTTTGATTCTTTGTCCAATTGTAGCAATTTAGAGACTCTGGAACTCGGAGAAAACAGATTAACAGGGGTGTTACCAAATTCGCTTGGGAACTTCTCATCCAAATTGAGTTATATAGGGCTTTCTCTAAATTATGTCTCAGGCAGTCTCCCTTCACCTATAGGCAGTTTGTTTGGCCTGACTGAAATCAATCTAGCACTAAACAACTTCACAGGCATGATTCCTGAAAGCATAGGAAAGCTTCAAAACATGGAAAGGCTATATCTCGATTCCAACGCTTTCACTGGGATTATTCCACCATCTATAGGAAACCTGTCATCTCTTACCGAGTTAAGATTGGGTGCAAACAAATTGGAAGGCATTATACCATCGACTTTAAGCAGTTGCAAAAAATTGTTATCTCTAGACCTTTATAACAATAAGCTTAGAGGAAGTGTGCCCAAAGAGATATTCCATCTGTCTTCGCTTTCCATTGTGCTAGATCTGAGTGAAAACAACCTGTCTGGAGCGCTTCCCCAAGAGATTGGCAACCTGAGGAACTTAGGATATCTTGATTTGTCCGAGAATGTTTTATCAGGTGAGCTTCCAAGTGGTCTTAGCAGTTGCATCAGCCTTCAAACACTAAATCTTTCTAGTAATTTCTTCCATGGATTGATGCCTGAGGAATTCAGATCTTTGAGAGGCCTCGAATATGTTAACTTGTCCCGAAATAACTTTTCAGGGCCTCTTCCAACATATTTGCAAGAAATGGATTTGAAGTTTCTAGATCTTTCATATAATAACTTCGAGGGAGAGCTGTATGTTAAAGGTGTTTTTGCCAACACAAGTACTATATCAATCACCGGGAATCGCAAACTTTGCAATGGCATACTTGATCTTCACCTTCCAAAATGCACAACTAGCGACTCCAAAAGAAGTAATAGAAAGCTTTCTGTTCGTGTAGTAGTGTTTTCACTATCTTCAACTGTCTTAGGTTTAGCTCTGGTGTCATTTCTCTTATTTTACTTTTGTAAAAAAAAGAATACAGATAAACCATCAGATGCAGTATCCATAGAATCTTTTGAGAAGATTTCATATGCAAGACTTTTCAAAGCTACTGAAGGGTTCTGTCTAGAAAACCTGATTGGTACAGGCAGCTTTGCTTCAGTCTACAAAGGAGTTCTTATTGAAAGTGGCTTAACTGTGGCAATCAAAGTACTAAACCTTAATTGTCGAGGAGGTATTAGGAGTTTTACGGCCGAGTGTGATGCCTTGAGAAATATTCGCCATCGCAACCTGGTGAAGGTCATAACTTCTTGTTCAAGTATCGATTTCCAAGGCAATGATTTCAAAGCTTTAGTATATGATTTCATGCCTAATGGGAGTTTGGAGAGTTGGCTGCATGCAATAAAACGAGTGCTTGGTCTTGCTCAAAGAATCAAAATTATCAAGGATGTGGCTTGTGCTCTTGATTATTTACATTGTCACTGTGGAAATGTAGTAGTTCATTGTGATTTGAAGCCGAGCAACATTTTATTAGACACTGATATGGTCGCTCATGTCGGAGATTTTGGGCTTGCAAAAATTCTTTCCCTTGAAGGAGTTCCAAACGCAAACAACAAAAGCTCAAGTGTTTTCAGAGGAACCATTGGCTATGCACCTCCAGGTAAGCTAATGATCACTAGTCCATTTTACTGCTTTATATTAGTGTACGTGATACTATACGGTTAACTCTAAAATATAAATTGCAGAATATGGACTTGGAAGTGAAGTTTCAACCAATGGGGACATTTATAGCTTTGGGATCCTGTTGTTGGAGATGATGACGGGGAAGAAACCTGTTGATCCAATGTTTGAAGAAGGTCTAACTTTGCATTTGTATTCTAGGAATGCTCTGGCTGATGGTTCTGTGCTTCACATTATGGATCCATTGCTTCTAAATGAGGATGTTGATGAAAAGGGTTTAATTTCTTTAGTGAAAATTGGAGTGCAATGCTCTTCAGAGTCTCCAAAAGATCGAATGGATATTGGAACTGTTCTTCACGAGCTCTTCTCAATAACAGTTACAACTTGATCGAATTCGAATGGATATTGCAACTCCAAAAAGGCTAGTATGTGATTATGTTATAATGTTTCTTCATATCATATTAAGTTAATGTTTAAATCTGAATAAACGTTTGTTTCTTATGTCTATGATGATAGTGGTACAACTGTGGACATCATGTTCATACAAACACGAGTCTTTCTATTAAAATAAATAGCAATAGATAACGCATACTATTAAAAACACCATTTTGTACCTTTCTTTTACCAATGTACTTGAACACCTAATTCTAGGTGGCCAATTAAGTAGCCCTAAATTATCCAAAGTGTTAGCAAATGCAAAAAGAATAAATTGATATTTCTCACATCAGGCACCATCCATCAGAGAACCTACACCTCTATAAATATATAAATAAAAGAATTTTAACAATCATGAACCACAGAAATTTAAGTATAGAAATTAACATACTGCATATGTGCTTAAATTATGAATTCAGCTTCCCGCTGGTTTTGTTTCCTATTAATAAAATTGTTGATGTTCAAAAAAATAAATAAACACCAGAAACCAGCCTAGTTCCATGTGGAGTGCATGCTTAAATCTTGTAAAAATTAAACTCATATAGGTCAGTTCAGCCCCAAAATCGCATCCATTAAACAAGTTTCATGCTATTCTAATTCAATCCAAGACCTGCTACCATCACAACATTCCATTATGCAGAATACAGCCTTTAATTAACAACAAGCAAAAGAAACCAATAAACATATATTCCATTAACTGTTTACCTGCATAAACAATTCTGCCCTCTTGAGACCATCCTCTACTAATTCGAACTATTTAAAAGTTATCATCTTGCAATTTTAACTAGCAAAACGACGTGTTCTAGTTCTGAGACATTGAAGAAAAGAAAATTTCACGACTGGATAACATTAAGGGTCTCTGTTGAACCAGCTATAACATGCCGGTCAAGTGGATGAAAGCTAGGGTGGTTGACGGTCAGCGGGGACGACATCAGTAGTCGGGTGCAGCAAAACGATGAAATTGAGCTAAAAACATGCGTTGGTGAAAATCAGGAAGACGAGGAGAGAAAAGCAGGTGTGGAGAGAAACAGATGCACAAAGTAGTCTGGGCCTCTTGGGGACCGGCAGGAGGTGGTGACGTTCGTAGGCCAAGTTCAAATCGGAGATGGGCCTAGTAATCTGGCCCAACGAAATGCATAAAAACCCAGAAACAAAAATGCGCCAAAGAGCGATGGGGCAGCCAGATCAAAACGCAAAAGGGTCTCTTTCCCAGAACTAAATGGAGAAGATTCAGACCCCTTCAACATCGATGAGATTATTTGGAGAGAATTTGAAACCCCATCGACATCTAAAAGGAAAAGAGAAGATCCTAAGGCCATACGGAGTGGGCGGCAAACTGGTTCGGCAAAAGGTGTTTGCCGCTCGGGAACACTGCTGCCAATAAAGTTTGCCGCGTGGTTTGGTTTCCTCTTCGGCGTTTGGTTACCGATCAACAAAGGCCAAAAAATTGACCGTTGGAGCATGTGTAACGGCTTTATAGCCGTTTAAAATAAAAAAAATTATATTTTCTTTTAAAAATTAAACTATAAGTACCTAACATAAATCATACCCAAATACTTTCAAATTTATACCCCAACCAAACCAAACATTTACCCAATCATCACAAAACAAAATGGCGGATGAACTGCCGTTATGGTTCCCACCCGATAGTAGCGACGATTCATCCGATCGTAGCATTCTTTTTTTCCAAAATCTCATCAAAGACGCCGAACTTCAAGACACGGGCACATCTAACCGAAGGAGATATATTGAACGTCAACGTGAGGTGGGGCATGAGACACTCATGGCGGATTATTTTGACGAAGACCCGAAATACAACGACGATATTTTTCGGGATAGGTTCCGTATGTCTAAACGTTTGTTTCTACAAATTGTGAGCGACGTGGAAGCGAACGACTCGTGGTTTCAAGAGGCCTGTCACAACCCGACCGGGTAAAACAACAAACCGCGGAGGAAACGTCGGGGAGTGTCGTAATAGAATCATTGTCTCACAACCATGGATTAAAAGTTTCGTTTTTATTGAATTATTGAACTCATTGTTTTAGTACAAATCAGATAAATACAAATAATTGTCTCTCAGGTTTTAAAGTCGCTAAGACACAAATCCATCCTATGTGTAGCATGCATCAACAATCATCACATAGCAGTACCTGAAACATATGCGAAAATAGGTACGTCAGCATAAAAATGCCTGTCAGTAACATAGGATTTGTGTATTAGATTCATGACTTTGGATAACACAAGAAAAGGTTTTATGTTTTCAAAAATAGCCATGAATCCTTGTAAAAGTTTTATTTCTAAAATGCGTCATTTTTGTAAAATGTTTATAGTATATACAAAAATATATTTTAGTTTTGAGATAAGCGGATGAGTAGTATATCTAAATATACTTTAGTTTTGACATAGTTAAATAGATAGTATATTAGAATATACTTTAGTTTCGGAAATAATAGATTCGGTAGTATATCACAAAATACTTTGGTTTAAGAATGAAAAACATCGGTAGTATAATACATTATACTTTGATTTTGTAAATAACATATCAATTTATGCTTTGAATTCGAAAATAGCACATTAACTATGCGTTGGTAGTATATTAAAATATACTTTAGTTTGTGAAATATCAGAGTCGGTAGTATATCAACTATACTTTAGTAAATAATATCACGTTGGTAGTATGTCGGAACATACCTAAATCGTGTTTTGGTAGTATATCAAATTATACTTTAGTAAACAATAGCATATCAACTATGCTTTGGTAGTATATTAAAATATACTTTAGTTTGTGAAATATCAGAGTCGGTATTATATCAACTATACTTTAGTAAATAATATCACGTTGGTAGTATGTCGGAACATACCTAAATCGTGGTTTGGTAGTATATCAAATTATACTTTAGTAAACAATAGCATATCAACTATGCTTTAGCAAAACAGTATCATGTTAGTAGTATATCGAAATATACCATAAATCGCAATTTAGCAATACATTCAAACCTTAGTGCATCAAACTACACTTTAGAGACTATAGAAATACCACAAAGGCAAATTCTATTTGGTTAAAATTTGGTTTCTGACATTCCATACAACAGGAATGGGGTGTCTATTCCTATAGCGCTATATCGTACTACCAATTGGCTTAATCATTGTTAATGAATGTATAAGTAAACATATGGACAAACAAATAGTCGTACAAACTTTTAAAATCAGTGTTTAAGTCATGGATAATAGTTCAATTCGTCAAAAGATAAGTACTATGCATGTGTAATCATAGAGTTGAAATCATGAAAATAACGTATCAGCACATATGTATCACCCCAAAACATTGAAAAAAGCAAAAGAGGGGACTATGTACTCACTTGAGATTGTAGGTATCCTCGATTAAGTGTCCTAACAAAGCTCGGAAATCAAGGAATCAAGTGGCACCTAGTAATGGATCGCTAGTTAAACAATCGGTACCTAAATCGGGAGATCGGGTAGAACGAGGTCTTGTAAACCAAATGATATTGGAACTCACGTGATATGGTTTAACAAAGCCTACATTCTAAATCGGAACCTAACCTAAGTGCTTACGACCCGTTACGACCCATTAAGGTAGCTTACGCTACTTTAACGCGTCGTTCGCGCAAAGGCGCGTTCGAGACGCCTAACTAGTCCTATGACAAGTATTATATGCCCTAACATGTTTAAATATGTTGCATAATCAGTTTAAGTGACAAAAGTTAAGTTACATATTCTTAAATACCAATTATGCATGAAAAGGGCATTTTGGTCATTTTCCTAAGGCATATAAACTATCTATCATACAACTAAATTAAACTAAGTGACCATAAGGTATAATACCTATACAACTATGGTCACAATATATGCTTGGTCGGATCCTAACGATCGACCAAACGGGTCGGGTTCGAAAGTCTAAGCTGTTGTCAAGACCGCTTGACTTACGACCCTATACAAACACTAGACTAAAAGTGACGAGTTAAACATGTTAAAACATGTCTAGCTAAGTTAGAAAACATGTTTGACATCAAAACAAGGTGTTTTGATACCCGAAAATAGCTTCAATGCAAAATACGCATAAACACGTATTTTGGCCGAAACTTTGACTCGTCACTTCGACTAATCGACGTGGTAATCAGTAGGTATAGTCATAAAAGACTATAACCATCGTGATTACGCTCACGTTGCAAAGTTCAAATGAACTTTGTGTTGACCATAGACTGGTCAAAGCAGAAAGTCAAACACTGTTTGACTTTCATGCTTGAAAAGCATAAAAAGCATGAAAGAAGGTTACAAAAGGTCCAAGCAAGGAAGATTTGATTCAAATTGCTCAGGTATGAAGCATAGAACTCCAACTTAGAGCAGATTTATGAACCAAGTGTGAGGAATGAGAATGAAACCCACTTCTATTTATAGGAAGTTAGGATCAAGGAGATCATTCCATGTGTTTAGAGGGTGTAATCTTGACCCTACACTTGTGGAACATGGTATTTGATACAATGGGAGCTTAAAACCAGGCCATAGTATTGAGAAAGTTGCACAAAAGACCCTCAAATTCAAGCTAGTTGCTGAAAATGGATTTTTTTTGTCAAAATGCACCCGTCGGGTCGCTCCACGGAAAAGGGGGTACCCCTGTCGCGTGACGCCACCACCTCCCAGAGCCAGAAAGTTTCGAAAATTGGCAGAAATGGTCCCTGCAGCATGTTTAAGCTATTTTCGACGCGTTTAAACCCTGTTAACCCATTTTCAAGGCTCTACAAGGATGTTAAAGCATAGGGGACTTGAAACATGCTTGAAATTATCTCGGATGTCGGTTCATTTGGTCGTACGGTTGCGTTATTCGGTTAATTACGACGAAACATGAACGGACGCGAAAACGATCCAAATTTCACGACGAATGGTATCTTTGCATTCCAATAACTAAAATAAAATATTTTAATGATTTCAAAAATTTTTGGATGTTCGGATATGTTCAGAACGTAAGATATGCGCGAAAATGCAAACTTATGCACTTTTTGACGCTTTTAGTCCCTATTGATCAAATAAGTTTATTTTCGCATACCGAACCCCTCAAAGCCTATTTCTAAGCTACGTAAAGGATATTTAGGGTATTTTTAGCTTATGATCAAGTTCTGGAATGTTTGTTACAGTACGAATCGGCATAGTTTCGCAGTTTGACACAAATAGTCCCTACGATCGAATAAACTTGTTTTCGACACACCAAACCCTCCAAAACTTATTTCTAAGTTATGTAAAGGTTATTTAAGGTATTTTAAGCCTATATCACTATTTCGGAGTGTTTTTCGCATTATACTGACTACGTTTACGCATCAGTTTGCGTATAACTTTCTAGAAAGCGATTTAAAGCTCGAAATTGAACCGATATTGATATGTGCAAAAGTCACATGAAATTGTACAAATTCCTAGAATGAAACACAAGAATTCATTAGATTTGCATTTATATGATGTCTAGAGACACAGGTGTCACAGTCTCCCCTGCTTTAGGAAATTTCGTCTCGAAATTTAAATTTTAGGGGAAACTTGTGAAATCAATTGTGATTGTTTCGCTTTCGAATGAATCCTCCGTTTCCTACGTAAAACTTTAGGCCACGTTTGGATTTTTAGCGAATTTGTTAATTGTCAAGGTGATGTCGTTGTTGTAACAAAAACACGGAACTTCGAACAACGGATAGGAGAATGTTTCCTATGAAGACTATTATAGGAAACTTATGTGTGCTCGAAATCAGAGTTGGAGAGTGTAGGATAAAATAACATTGGTCAAAGTCCAGGACTTCTAGTAACTTAAATAACGCTACGTTCGCAATGTAATAAGGAGCACTTATATATAGGAAGTACCAGCGGCGTATCCACCATGCCCTTTTTACATTGTTCCCGTCTCGTTATTCTTATAACTATAGGTCTTAACACATGACAAAACTTGTTGTGGTTTCTGTGCACTGAATTCCATAATTATGTATGCATCCATAATTACATAATTCCTTGCACAGTCCGCACAGTTCATTTCATAATGCGTAGGGGAAAAATCGAACAAACATGTAATGACTTGACTAGACCACCAAAGGATCTTTTTAACTAGATCAACGAACGATCTTTTAATTAGATCAACACATGATCTCCTTAACTAGACCGTCATACGATATCTTTAAATAGACCACTAAGGGATCTTTTTAACTTTGAATCAAATAATTGTTTTGAAATAGCACTTTGAAATCCAAGGTTCTTACTATTTGCATAGAAAAGCCCCTTAAGGAATTTAAGATAGTACTTTGAGTATCCTTCTGAGAATCTAACATATGAAAATACGGAAGATTCTACCAGGACTTAGATAGCGAGCTTTAGAATTACACATAAACACATAATCACATAATCGCGTATTCGTTAATTTAGTTATTAGCTTGTTCCTTAATTTGAATCAATGCATTTAAAGTACACCAGAAATCCAATCACAGACTTTAATTGGGACTTTAAATATCCCCAAGAATCTAACTATGAAAATAGGAAGTCCTTATAAGGATTTGGTTTCGTCTTTGTCGTATCGCCTCATTCGTATTAGAGCACACAAGGAATCCAATTAAGGATTTATGAAAGTACCTTTAGATATCAAATCAGAGATTTGAAATGATATTTCAAGTATCTGTTTAAAAATTTTGTAACTTGTACCTTGTACTTTGTTTCTTAAAAGAAACGAGTACTTAGGATTTTCGGGGAGATCACGAGTGATCATAAAAATGAAGAATCACATGAGTAGTTTGTTTTGTAAGGAACATGGTTCCTTGGTGTCGGCATCGTAGGGGTATGTCACACATACACACAATCGTATTAGTTTTGTAAATAAAAGTGAAACAACAAATTTATTTATATAACAACTTAATTGTTTCAACCGTCAAAGATAACAACAAGGAAAATACAAAAGTCTAAGTTCACTGCTGCATTGTCATTTGCGTTTGCCTCGTTTATGTTAAACACTCGTCTACGTGCTAGATTTGCCTTAACAAGCCTTAGGCAATTGTTCCGATAGTGAGTAAGATCACCACAGTTATAGCATGATCCAGGTGGAAATGGTGCTTGAGCAGCAGCAGGATTTGCAGCAGCTTGGTTTTGGATAGCATAACGGCATGTATTGACCAAATGTCCCAATCGCCCACAGTGGGTACATTTGTGACACTGTGTTTGTTCCAGATGATGACGGTTGCATTTGTTGCACAAAGGTGCAGTACCAACGTAGTTTTTCCTAGTACAAGGTTGTGCTGGCTGGTTTAGTGCAACCTGATTATTCTGAGCAACTACTGCGAAGTTTTATGAAGCCTTACGCTTCTTCGACTTTTTGTAGGACTCAGTCTGTTTATCCTTTGGTTTTTCTTATGTAGACTCGTCAGATGGTTTCGGGTCGCCCTTTCGGAAAAGCTTACCTTTCCTGATTTGGGATTCAGTCAGGGTAGCAGATAGTTCAATGGCCTGTCTGACGGTAGTAGGGTTGATACCAGTAACAATGTCCTGAACTAGGTCAGGGAGACCATCAATGTACTTTTCGATCGCCTTATCCAAAGGCGTAACCATGGTAGGACATAACAGGCTCAGTTCCTCATAACGGTCAGTGTAGGCTCGATGTTCACCGCTGTCTTGCTTAAGATCATCAAATTCCCTTTCCAAAGCTCTGAGTTCATGACGAGGACAGAACTCCTTCATCATTAGAGCTCGAAGCTCTTCCCAAGTTTGTGCCAATGCTACGTCAGCACCCCTATCCCTCATTACACCGTTCCACCATGTAAGTGCTCTTTTCTGGAATACACTCGATGCAAACTAAACCTTCCGCTCGTTTGGGCATTGTACATGACGAAACGTACTTTCGAGACTCTCAAACCATTGTAGGAGCCCATAGATTATGTGTATAGGATTAAAGTTAGAAGGTAAAAATCTGTAGGCAAGAACTTATGCGATATGAACTAGCTAATTTATGTGTCATGTACGATAGTAATGAAGTATGATGATACATATCCTATACATGCGCTAATAAACTAACAAAAGTCAAATATTGCATGACTTGAAAGCCGAATGAATAAATGTATGTAAGCTAACTGTGTTATGAATGTGATGACATGTACGGATAGGAGTCATGTCAAGATGGACACAAGCGTGGGAGCGACATGGGTCGAAGGTAAACACGGAAGCTATGTACGAATTTGGATGCACGAGGTAAGTAAACTCCCAGACTCCCTCTTTAGTAGTAATGGAATTAATTGTATGATAATTGTTAGAGGTTATGTTGAAATGCATTATTGAAGATGATATCAAATGAGTAGTATTAAGTAAGTGGTTTCCGAATCACTTCTTAGATTATTTAAGCAAAGTTATGAGCTAGTTACTTAAGTATGATAATCGAAGCCTATTAGGATTTGGTTATTTAGAAGTGAAGGTTTTTGCTATGTAGACCAACAGGTCAAAATAAGAATTTATTTCATTACGGAGTGGTTGCATAAGTATATATAGACGACGGTATTATAATCTGGGTAACGGGTAGAATTTTCTCATAAGTGCGCTAACTGAGAGACGGGGACGCGGGTTAATGGGCAAAGGAATTGGTTTGAGACATGACCAATGGGAACAATTTCGTGTAAGGAAATTGTGCTAATAAAGTTCAATTACGTAAAATTTATTGAAATGAATAAGTTTAACGTATACCGAGAATCGGGTTCATAAACTCATTATACGGAACTCCGGATAATGTAAAAGTGTTATAGTTATAACGTTCATGTGAGTTTTGGGTATAAACATATGAGTTGTTTGATAAAAACATGAACGGGTCGAATAATTCGTATGTGAATATTAAGCCGAAAGCATATAAGTTAAGAACTTCCTTAGTTCAGATGTTATATTTTGAGTCCATATGATAGAGGACCAAATTACGATCATATGGGAAGAAACGGATCGTAAAACGGGCAAGAAATGAGAAAGTTATGACCAAAATGGTAAAAATTCGTTAAGCTGAAAGTTGCAGGTCTGAACCAGGCGCAAGGTTGCGCCCCCCCTGGCACAAGGTTGCGCCCCTGACTGATGTCTTCTGTATTGCGCCAGAACTGGCACAAGGTTGCGCCAGATAGGTTTCTTCTTGCGCCAATCGTTGGTTCTTTCATATTTTTCGCATTCTTCAACTCCAAACTTGTGTGAAGGCTATCTAACTACGTTATATGCATTGTATAACTATATGTAAGCATGTACGTATAGAGGTGTTTATGTTTGCATGTATGCTTTCGGGTGTATGTAAATAGATGTATGAGTATACATATATGAAAGTATGTACGTATGTATTAAATGGGATTGAATATACACAAAGGAATAAAGTATGTATGTATGTATGTAAGTATGTATGTATGTACGTAAGTATGTATGTAGGTATGAAATGTGTATGAACATACGTTTGTAAGTACTTATCCATGAAGTAAGATTTGTTGTGCATGAAATAAAGGATCTTGTATATATGCTTATATATAGCTCTAACATGTTTGAATAGTCACGTTACTAATGGTGTGCCTTGAGAATGGAACAGGAATGCAGATACGTAAGTATTGGGCTTACAAAGATTGGATGCTCGGTGTAAAGAATGAACTCAAAAGAATATTATATCGGAGTTGTATAAAAATGATAGATTGCTAAGTGGTTATGTATATTTTTATGTCTTTATACTAATGAATATGAAGTCACCAATTATTAACGTGTCGGGTGACCGCAGGTTAGTCGGATATTCATGACGGACTAGTGATCGAGGGTCGAGTTAAGATCAAGGATTGTACGGGGATGTGATCACATGTTGGAAACCATTTGTAATGTAATTTTCTTGATTAGGTATGAATAATGTAAAAGATTTAAATCAAGTCGATTCGAATGGAATTAATAAGTTGTATGATTGTCAAGAAAGAAATTTTATGACTCATGTTTCCGCTGCGATGATTTCGGTTAAAACGTGTTGAGGGTGTTACAGGTACCAGGTACCGGTATTGTACCGAACTGTACTCTGTATATTCGGTAGAGTACTATACCCACATTCCCCGTTTTTTGGTACCGGTATGGTACCGGTATTTATCGGTAAAACACCGCTACCGTACCGGTATATTCGGTATCGGTACCCACTTTTCCCGTTTTCCGGTACCAGTACTTTCGATACTAAACGGGTACCGTGCTCATCTCTACTTTAGACTTTATTTGATTACATTATAAACTAGTATATATTAATTACTTGTGTTTGGATTGGTTAAACGTTTGCTTATATTTGAATTATCTGTCTTTTATCATACGTATTGGCGTTTTCTTTCATCGTTAGCGGGTTGGTAATTAGGTGGGTAGTTGTATTTGTGAATGGACAATTAGATGTATGGTTATTATTAAAAAGTGTTTTGAGTAAAGTACAATTTATGTCCCTGAGGTTTACACCCGCTTACACATTCAGTCCCCAATTTCAAAAATTTAACACTCTCGTCTATGTGGTTGTCGATTGCTCGCAATCAGGTCCCTCCCTTTAATTGACCGTTTGTAATTCAGTGAAAATACCAAAATACCCCCTTAAGTTTACTTACACTCTCAGTCCCTGAACGTATAAGTTATAAATTCCCTAAATATACAAAACTCTTTCCAAATATGTTAACTAACCACTGACTTATCCTTAATTACTAAGCAGATAACATCAACAAAAGCATGTATTAAGACTTGTAACCAGAATTGAGATGGGTTTTACCTTTAGAACTTAAAATGGTTTTGACTTTTAGGTCTTTTATTGGGTTTGACTTTTAGAACTTGAATTAGGATTGACTGTTAGAACTTGAGTTATGATTCAAGTTCACAACAAAGGTTTGAGAAGTTCAACTGCATTCACTTACACAGGTTTGACCATTTGGTATGGTCAAAGACGTTTGACCTTTTAGTCTGGTCAAACAGGTTATGAGTGTTGATCGTTGGTGAAAGACTTGGTAAGTCCAATCAAACAAAACAAAGACTATCATACCTGCCTTTCATATTCAAAGCCTTATGTGCATCACAAAGTCTTTCATGTTCAAAGCATTATGTCCATTCAAAGTGTTGCATGTCCAAAACCTTATAAGTAATCTAAACATAATGTCTACTATCAATAACAGTTTTTCAAGTCTTTTAATAACCATTACGTGCATTCAAAGTCTTTCATGTTCAAAGTCGTTCATTTTTAAAGCCTTATAACCAATCTAAACAAAAATTGTTTAATAAGCATCAATAACCATCAATAAAAGTTTAATAAGCATCAATAAACATCAACAGTCATAATCAAGTCAAAGTCTTTCATGAGCCTTTCATGTTCATTTAACCATTGAAGACTACAATTAGCATACACTTTGTAAGTCATAAACACTTTAATAAGCGTCAATAACCATCAATAAGAGTTTAATAAGCATCAATAACCATCAACAGTCATAATCAAGTCGTAGTCTTTCATGTTCAAAGCCTTTCATGTTCAATTAACCATTGAACACTGTAATAAGAATCAATAACCATCAGAAAAAGTTTAATAAGCATCTGAAAAAACATCGAAAAAACAGTTTAATTAGCATCCCACAAAACATCACAAAATCGTTTAATAGGAATTCGACTAAAGATCACAAAACAGAGTTAAAGCCTGATCATAAACATCAAAAAACCAAAAATTATCGGCTTCAGTCCACAATTAACCCTTTTTAAAGCTTTATAATTAATCTAATAGTTAGATATAATATGTGCAGTCTGAACCAAGCACCACCGTCTTCATGCTCGACAGCTAAAATAGAGCTCGATCCTGAACCCCCTTCCAGTTCTCAAGAGAACCCGGTATTGGATCCAGATGAAGCATCTGGTGACCTGAACACGGATTCCAACTGGAATTTGAACAAAACCAACCCAAAATTCAGATTACTGCAGATTATATACATGGGAAGCATAACTAAATAGTCGATTTTAATCAAAATTAACACAATGTCGTACCAATAATATGGAAAGTCAGCAACATTATCGCATATTGCGTCATGACAAAGCTCTTCTGATTATCGTCAGAGCTGGAGATTGGTGACAGAGCGTGTGGGTTGAAAAAGGGATCGAAATTGTGCTTCTAAAAGAAGCTAGAGGATTTAAAAGCTAGCACAGGGTCAAGTTTTGGTGAAAAGACCAAACTGCCTTTCACTTTGTTAAATAACTAAACGGCAAACTAACGGTTAATTCACAGAGGGACCTAATTGCGAGCAATCGACAACCACAGGGATGGGAATGTTGAATTTTTTAAATTGGAGACTGAACGTGTAAGCAGGTGTAAACTTCAGGAACGTAAAATGTACTTTACTCAAGTGTTTTTAATTGTTATGCTAATTCAATAATTCTGAGGCCATGTTTAAGTAACTAAACTGAGTTTTGTGAGAAACCTATAACTTGAATCCCAGGTGGGAGTTGCTTTCCAAATTTGATAACTTTTTTCTCATATACTTAATTGCTTTCTTTCAAACCAACAAATTTCAATTAAGTAATCGGATAATTAGTAAAAAACATGATTAACCACTAATTCCCTGTGGAGACGACTCGACTTCCATATACTGCATGATTACTTATTTTTTATTAGCTCACGACAACTATATCAGTCGTGTCCATGTTTTCTGGTGAGAAATTTACCCAGATCGGACGAGTCAAGTTCCCTTTTAGGACAGGATTCTCTCGGGAGCTCTCCGGCTTCACTCTTTTGCCCCTGATGATAATTATAATTAACTAGTTTTTAAGACCCGCACGTTGCTGCGGCATTGTTAAACCAAACAAAAGTAGACGTAAAAACATTGAAGTACACTCGTAAAAAATAAGTCGAGACATGTAAAAAATGGAAAATAGAAAAAAAAACTTAGCTCAAATAGTAATAGTAATAATAGTTAAATAAACTTATAAAGTATAAGGTTTATTCAACTTCAAACAAAAGAATAAGGGTTTTATTGTATTTTTAGTAATATTTTAAGTGAATAAAAGTAAACTTATTAATACGGGTAAATTACACTTTTCGTCCTTTATGTTTGTATCAGATTGTAATTGATAACCTTTAACTTTAATAATTACAGTCACAATCTTTTGTTTGGAAAACTCGGTACATCTTTCGTCCTTTAACACTAATAAGGTTAAACTTTTCAGTTAAGTCTATTCACTTAAGGGTAGTTTAGTCTTTTTACTTAATTATTTTTAGTATAAATAAAAGCAAATAAGATCAAATATAAACACTCTTTTCTCTTTTACTCTCTCTCTCTCTGACTTTGAACTCTCTCTCTAAATAAATTAACAGCCACCACCATCAAACCCACCACTACCCACCAACAACAACCATTACCAGATCTGAAACCTCCCACCAACAACCACCATACAATTCGCCCCACACGCCTCCTCTTACCACTTTTCCCCCCAAAAATACATACAATTTGGCCCCACTTTCCATAAATTCCCAACATTTCACGTGAATCAATCCACATCTCCGTCGGCAACTACCACAATTGAAATATTCCGGCAACAATCATCATTTTTCGACATAATAATTGCTTCAGAGAAGGATGATAATTCAACAAGATTTTTCGATTTCAGCTTGATCGATCAGATTCCGCTCCCCGGAGGTCAACTTCCGTCTCTCGATTCTCATTTCCTCTGGTCATCTGATTCGTTTAACGGTTCCTTGAATATTAGGTCAGTTTGATTCTATGATTTGGTCGATTTCGATTTGCAGTTCCTCCAGCCATGAAACCACTCAGATTGCTAACCACCAGAAGAGATAGAGAGTTGGGGATCTGGATGCAGGCGGAGGAGGTGGTGTGGTGTGGCGGATTTGGTGGTGGTGATGGTATACATCGGCTGGACTCGGTGGTGGTAGGTTTGTCGTGGCCGGATCCGGTGGTGGTGGAGCTCGATTCAGTCAAGATGGCTGGGATACGGTGGTGGTTGGTGGATGTTGATTGAAGAGAGAAAGTGAGGTGGTGGGGGATAGTTGAGAGGAAGAAGATGACCAGTGGATTGGATTTATGTGAACCATATATATTTTTTTTTACTTTTTTAATTAAATGAGTAAAAGTACTGATCTACCCTCATGTGCAAGTCACATGATCAGACTTAACTTAAAATTTTAACCTGGTAAGTATTAAAGTACGAAAGGTGTAATGAGTTTTGCAAATAAAGGATTTTGACTGTAATTATTGAAGTTAAAGACTATCCGTTGCAATCTGGTACAATCATAAAAGACGAAAAGTGTAATTTACCCTATTAATACTCTTAGGAAAGAAATTAAAAATACGAAAGTTTTAAAAAGTATTAAAATTATAAGATATGATACTAATCATAAAACACAATATACAACTAAAATGATTATCACTTTATTTTGAAGAGCAATAAAACATAAACTATAGAAATTTTTTTTAGTGTAATTGATTTGTATTGTAGGGTGAAAAGATGATAGAGTGATACCTGGACAAATAAAATTCTTTAAATTTGAATAGTAAAATTCCTTATATCTAAATTTTGTTAACTAGTTGTTGTCAGTCTGCGTTGCGGAACGATGGCCGAATAATTTTCAATCAATTAAAAAAACATTACTATAATTTTGCTAGGAAAAAAACTAAAACAATATAATAAGACTGTAATTTTTGGCTCAGTGCAAAACTGTAATTTTTCAGGACTAATGAGCGAGTGTTAGGCAGCTCCTTGACACGAGAAAAAATTAAATGGAGTTAACCAATGAAAAGAAAAACTTTTATAGTTTTGCTAAAAAAACTAAAACGATGGGAAAACGTAAGATTTAACTGAGTGCGAAATCATAATTTTATTTCAGGGATAAAATCGTAAAATAAATGGACTAATGGGGGAGTACCAGGCAGCTGCCGGCATGACTGTTATTTTACATTGAGGGCAAAATTGTAATTTAACCAGGAGAACAAACAAAAACGATGGAGAAAATGTAAATTTAAGTTGAGAACAAAATCGTAACGTAGTTGTGAGAAAAAAAACTAATGGCAAATCAGTAAATTTAAATGGGGCAAAATCGTAATTTTGATCCGATGGCAAAATTGAAATTTTTAGCTGGGAGCAAAAGCGTTAATTTATTTTTAAGTGGGGGTAAAAACATAATTTCGAACTCATGACAAAATCGTAATTTTAAGAGAAAAAAACTAATTTAAAAAGTATAAATTTAAACGGGGCAAAATCGTAATTTTGAAACGAGAGAAAAATTTAAATATTTAGCTTGTAGCAAAAACGTAAATTTATTTTTATGTGGGGGCAAAAACATATTTTTAAACTGATGGCAAAATCGTAATTTTAAAGCGGGATAAAAACATAAATTTGTTTGGCCAATAAGAGAGTGTCAGACAGCTGCTGCCTGACGCTATTACCTTAGTCCCCATTTTAGCCAATAATTTTATTACCGCCATCTTGAGAATGTAGATATTGAAATTAATATAGAGGAAATATATAGGTAAAGTAATACGTATTTTTATGTACCAATTACTTAAAAACATTTCATTATTGTAATTAGTCACAATCATTAAGATAAACTAAATCTGGTCGTTGTAGTCAAATATTAGCTCGTGAGTTTATTTTCTGAATAACTTTAAATGTATTATTATATGTTAACTTATTTTATCATTTAAAATTATACATCTCTATTTTAAATACGCTAGATACATGGGGTTAATTATTATCCTACATATACAAAAAAATATACAAAAAAAGTTGAGGGAATAATGCGAAGCCATATGCAAAAAGAAGTTGGGGGAATAGTGACAGGCCACTTCCTTATTGGACCACCTCATACTTTATTTAATTTTATTTCTAGCTTAAAATTATAGTTTCGTCATTTGTTTAAAATTACGTTTTCGCTTTTAATTCAAAATAAATTTATATTTTCGCCCTGTCTCAAAATTTCTGCTTTTACCCTCAATTCAAAAACTCATTTCTAATTCTATTCCCAATTTAAATTTACGCTTTCGCTCTCCGTCTAAAATTACGGTTTTACACCCCCCCCCCTCAAAATAAAAATATGTTTTTGCCCCTAGCTCAAAATTACGATTTTGCCCCCAACTCAAATTCACGTTTTTGCCCACTGTTCAAAACAAAATTATGTTTTCCCCCGTAGCTCAAAATTATGATTTTGCCCTCAGTTTAAAATTATGATTTCGTCCACAGTTCAAAATATTTTTACGATTTTGCCCTCTGTTCAAAATTATGATTTTGTTACCATTTCAAAAATTACGATTTCTCTCTCAGTTAAAAATTATGATCTTGCCATCACTTTACTTTTTTTTTTTTTGCAAAACTATAGTACTGTTTTATTTTGCTTGGTTGACTCAATGTAACTTTTATTGTTTCAAGCAGTTGTCTAACACACGCTCATTAGTCCTGACAAATTAGTATTTTACCCCCAGCTAAAAATTACACACCTGTTATTGTTTTAATTTTTTTTAACAAAACTATGGTAGTGTTTTCGTTTAATTGGTTGTCTCGGTGTATTTTTTTTAGATCGTGTTATAAGTAGTATGTACAAGTAACCTAATTACATGCATACATGTTATGAAACTAAGAAATATTTGATTTAACGCCCCGCAACGCGGGCGGGCATAAGTGTAATTTTTATTCGTTCAGGCATGCCTGATACATGCTCATTTGTCCTGAAATTTTACAATTTTGATCCCAGTTTAAAATTATAGTTTTTCCATCGTTTTAGTTTTTTTTTAGTAAAAGTATAGTAGTGTTTTTGTTTTAATTGGTTGACTCGATGTAATTTTTTTTTTAGATCGTGTTATGAGTAGTATGTACAAGTAACCGAAACACAGACATACATGTTATGAGAGAGAAATATTCGTCTTATTGCCCCGCAATGCGGATGAAGCAAAAACTAGTTTAATATAAAATTAACATGGTAAATAGTTACAAAATCAATATTCGCATTCTGCTTTCACGTGAAAAAGACGTAATGTCCTTTTTAGTGTACAGAAATGTGACACAGTTATGATTAAGCCATTATTTTGGATGTTATAAACTATTCATAGGTGACATGCTTATTTCGTTCATATTCTGGAAAGTATACAAATCGTTATCAACTAGGTGATGTCCCGTCCGTGTTGTGGGACAATGGCCGAATAATTCTCAACCAATTAAAAAAACAGTACTATAGTTTTGCTAGGAAGAAAAAGCAAAACGATGAAAACATTGTAATTTTGAGGTCAAGGCAAAACAGTAATTTGTAAGGACTAATGAGCGATTGTTAGGCAGCTCATTGACACAATTTTTAGCTCGGGGCATAGTCATGTTTTTATTTTTACCTGGGAAAATCCATTTTTTTTCCCGATGGTAATATCGTAATTTTTAGCTAGGGGAAAACCATATTTTTATTTTGCACTGGGGGCAAAAACGTAATTTTGAATTGAGGGTGATATCGTATTTTTGTACCAAGTGGAAATTCGTAACTTTGAGCTGAGGGCAAAAGCATAATTTTATTTTAAACTGTGGGCAAAGACGTAATTTTAAACTAAAGGCAAAAACGTAATTTCAAACTGGGTATAAAATAATAAACTGGTGTAAAATCATAATTTTGAGTCGAGGAAAAAAACAAAATTTTATTTTTAATTGGGGTGAAAACGTAATTTTGGCTGAGGGTAAAAGGGTAATTTTTTACCGAGTACAAAATCGTATTTCTTAGCTCGGGGTAAAAGGGTAAATGTATTTTGAAGTTGGGGCAAAAACGTATATTTTAACTGGAGGCAAAAACGTAATTTTAAAGTAGGTATAAAATAAAAACTGGTTTGAACCAATGATAGGGAAACACTATTCTGGGGCAATAACGTAATTTTAAAGTTGTTAAAATATTTCGTCCAATGATAGAGTGGCAGCCGTCCATTTTGACCAATGGCAGGGAAACACTATTCCCTGCCATGGTCTTTGTAGATGTAGATAACTAGTAGTTGCCCCGCCCGTATTGCGGGGCGATGACCGAATAATTCTCAATCAATTAAAAAAACACTACGATAATTTTGCTAGGAAAAAAATTAAAACGATGATAAGACCGTAATTTTCGGCTCAGGGCAAAATTGTAATTTTTCAGGACTAATGAGCGAGTGTTAGGCAGCTCCTTGACACCGAAAAAATTAAATTGAGTCAACCAATTAAAAAAAGGTTTTATAGTTTTGCAAAAAAAAAAAAAAAAAAAAAAACTAAAACGATCGGAAAAAACGTAATTTTGAACCAAGGATTTTTCATTCAGGGATAAAATCGTAAATTAAATGGACCAATGAGGGAGTCGCAGGCAGCTGTCGGCATGACTGTAATTTTCACCGGGGCAAAATTCTAATTTAACCAGGAAAACAAACAAAAACGATGGAGAAAATATAAATTTAAGTTGACGGCAAAATCGTAACTTGGATGTTAGAAAAAAACCTAATGGCAAAACTGTAAATTTGAACGGGGCAAAATCGTAAATTTAAACCGATGGCAAATTTGGAATTTTTAGCTGAGAGCAAAAGCGTAAATTTATTTTTATATGGGGGGTAAAAACATAATTTTAAACTGATGGCAAAATTGTAATTTTAAGGGAAAAAACTACTGGCAAAACAGTAAATTTAAACGGGGCAAAATGGTTAATTTGAACCACGGGCAAAATTGATATTTTTAGCTGGGAGAAAAAGCGTAAATTTATATTTAGGTGGGGGTAAAATCATAATTTTGAACTCATGGCAAAAGCGTAAATTTAAAGCGCGATAAAATCGTAAAATTGTTGGGCCAATAGAAGAGTGTCAGGCAGCTGCCTGGCACTATTCTCTTTGCCGCCCATGTGAGCCAATAGATGACGACCACCGCCTATTTCACCTAATAGGTGAAAAGCACTATTCCCCCACTTTAAGTTTGTATACGTTGAATAACTAGTTATATAACATACTAGGTGTTGCCCCGCCTGCGTTGCAGGGCGATAACCGAATAATTATTAACCAATTAAAAAAAGGAAAATTGGTTTTTAATAAACCAACCTTTGTCCCGTTGGTAAATAATAATCTTACCTACGTAATCGGTATACAATAATCCTACCTATCAACATGTTGGTACTCAATGAACTTTCGTTAATTTTTTTAACTGAAGTTAGTTTTTTAAGTTTTATTTATTACACAACATGTTGATAGATTATTATTTACCAACGGGACAAAGGTTGGTTTATTAAAAAACAATTTTCCTTAAAAAAACAGTACCATAGTTTTTCTAAAAAGAGAAAATAAAAAGAGTGTCAGGCAGCTCCTTGACACGATTTTTAGCTAAGGGCAAAGTCATATTTTTATTTTTACTTTTGGGAAAAATCTAATTTTTTTTTTCATGAGGGTAATATCCTAATTTTAAACTAGGGGAAAACCGTATTTTTATTTTGCACTGGGGGCAAAAAAACGTAATTTTGAATTGAGGGTGATATCGTAATTTTGAACCGAGGGGGAAAATCGTAAATTTTTAGCTGGGGGCAAAAGCATAATTTTATTTTGAACTGGGGGCAAAGACGTAATTTTAAACTAGGGGAAAACCATAATTTCAAGGAAAATTGGTTTTTAATAAACCAACCTTTGTCCTGTTGGTAAATAATAATCTTACCTACGTAATTGGTATACAATAATCCTACCCATCAACCTGTTGGTACTCAATGAACTTCCGTTAATTTTTTTTAACTGAATTAATTTTTAAGTTTTATTTATTACACAAAAAGTCCCTGTAGTTGTAATTTACAAGTTTTAATAATTTTATAAAACAAAAAAATCTCAAGGGACTGTAATTTACTAGTTTTAAAATGGTAAAAACTATAAAACTAGTAAATTACAACTACAGGGACTGTTTGTGTAATAAATAAAATTTAAAAACTAACTTCAGTTAAAAAAAATTAACTGAAGTTCATTGAGTACCAACATCTTGATAGGTAGGATTATTGTATACCAATTACGTAGGTAAGATTATTATTTACCAACGGGACAAAGGTTGGTTTATTAAAAACCAATTTTCCTAATTTCAAAGTGGGTATAAAATAATAACTGGTGTAAAATCGTAATTTTGAGCCGGGGGAAAAAGAATATTTTATTTTGAACTGGGGCGAAAACGTAATTTTAGCTGAGGGTATAAGCGTAATTTTTTTTACCGAGGGCGAAATCGTATTTTCGGTTTAGCTGGGTGTAAAGTCATATTTTTATTTTCAACCGGTGGAAAATCATAATTTTGAACCGAAGGTAAAATCGTAATTTTGAGGTAGGGGAAAACAATAATTTTATTTTTAGCTGGGGACAAAAAAATAATTTTAAATCAGGGTGAAATCGTAATTTTCAACTGAGGGCAAAATTGTAATTTTGAGCTGGGGCAAAAGAATAAGTTTATTTTGAACTGGGAGCGAAGACGTAATTTTTAACAGGGGGCAAAACCATAATTTTAAAGCGGGTATTAAATAAAAAGCTGAGGGTAAAATCATAATTTTTAAACCTATGGCAAAATCGTAATTTTGAGCTGCTGGCAAAAGGGTTATTATATTTTTTAGTTGGGAGAAAAGCGTAATTTTAAACCGTGGGCAAAACCGTAATTTTAAAGTGGATATAAAATAATAAAATGATTGGTACAATAGAGGAAGGGCGGCCGCCCATTTCGACCAATGGCAGGGAAACACTATTCCCTGCCATTGTCTTTTGTATATGTTGAATAATTGCCACAAACTATGTAGAATCTGAATAGACTAGAAGCCGGCTCGTCGAACCCTAACTAGGATCTGTTAACCCTAAACCCTAAATCCTAACTCATAAACTCTAAATCCTAAAGCTAAAAAATAAGACTAAAACCTAAGCTAAACCGTAAAATCTAAACTATAAACCCTAAAAGCTAAACCCTAAAGGCTAAACCTAAAGCTAAACCCTAAAATCTAAAGCTAAAGCCTAAGCCATAATGCTAAACCCTAATGCTAAACCCTAAAGCTAAACCCTAAAAGCCAAACCCTAGTATATTTAGGGTTTAGGGGTTATGATTTAGGGTTTAGGGTTAAGAGATCCTAGTTAGGGTTCGACGAGCCGGTTCCAATGCCGCTGGAATGAGTCCAATCGGAGTTCGTTTGAGTCGGTTCCCCACTGTTCCCCACTTTTTTAGTGTTTCCTAATGAACCTCACACTATCTATATATTCATAAGAAATTAAATAGTTAACACTACTAGAAAACTGCTATTATTCCCACGTTAATTTCTGCAAGAAATCCATGAGTAACTGTAGTTACACACGGATTTTCCATGAAAATGGGCTGTAGGAATTCTACTCGTGGGTAGTCTTTTTTGACGCATTTCCAACGAATTTTCCTACTTCTTTCCCACACAAATGTTTCGTTAGAATTCTCCTACTTATTTCTCACTGAATTAATTTTTTTAACTTTACGGCGCATTTCCCACGGAATATTTCTTTTTTAAAATTTTGTGTTTAAAACAATTATATTTATATTTATTATATAATATTTATTATATTTTAATTTTCTTACACAATTCCTACGAATTTGTTTTTTCTTTGTACACAATTCCAACACAATGTATTCGTTTTCCCTACACAATTCCTACGGAAATATTTTTTCCCAACATAATTCTAACTGAATGTATTCATTTTTCCTACGCATTTCCTACAAAATTAGTTTTTTTCCTACACAATTATAATGGAATGTATTCCTTTTTGCTATGCAATTCCGACAAAATTAGTTTTTTCCCTATACAATTCTAACATAATGTATTCTTTTTTTACGCATTTCCTACGAAACTAGCTTTTTTCCTACAGAATTCCAACGGAATTTGACAAAAACTGTTTAAAACCCCATAAATTAGTAGATCCGATATATTAAATTTTATAAGGACCCCATAAATACAATTAGGTGGACACTATAGAAAGAAAAGGAAAGCCGGTGTAGTGGTAAACCCTCATCTTTACCAACAAGAGGTCAGTTCGATCAATTCTTGTGTAGTCTGTTTTTCCAGTTTTTTTTAAATCTAATTGAAACCTCACTCCGACCCGAACGAGGAATGACCGGAAATTTTTAACGTTTTGTTATGAAATTTCGAACACCAAAAAAGATGGACCCAATAGAAAAAAAAATCTTGGGTCCGTCAAAACTGGCACACTTGCACACTTGCAATTGTGTAGGGTTGAATGATCTGGTCATGAACAAGCAGCCTATCCTAATGCACTATTGTACAACCTCTGATTTTGTTAAGCTTCTACAATACCAGTAGGTTATTTTACTCATAACAACCAGAATCATTTTCTTGTTAGACCATGGGGTATGGGGCGAGGGTTGGGGCGTGGGTTGGGTACAAACATCCAAGTCACCACACCGGGTGGGCTTGGGTTTCGGCGTGGTCCCTTGGTAAGGGTTTCAGCCCGGGCGTTGGGCGGGCCTAGCGGTCTTCCGTGGCCGGCTCTCATTGGCTGGGTTGGCTAGGCTATAGGTGGCTAGGCTTTTTTTTAATTTTGTGTGTATTTTTATAATAATTGAAAAAAAATTATAACACGTGGCCAACCCACGCGGGCTAGCCACACCCTGACATACCGACCCAACATACAACTGAAAAACGGTGCCCTTCGAAGTCCACGTGTTAACCCATGCCCGAAACCCCCGCCCCACCATACCCCATGGTCTTGACCTGGCGTGTCTCAATGCCTGGATTGTTATGTAAGAATAAATAAATAATGTATTTATTTATATATGGCCATTATAATCATTTATATAATAATAGATCAAAATATATAACAACCTATTAAATAATTAGTTGGTAATTGTTGATGGGCCTTATTACCATTATTAACTAATTAGGGTTTCCTCTTGGGTGCATATATAAGGAGACTTATGTAGAGGTTCTAGGGTAAGACACATAACCTAATTACTCTCATAACATCAATCAACCTCCTCTCCTCAACCGAACACCCTATTCGGTTTCTTCATCACCATCATTAGATTGCACCCTAAGGAGGAACCAGATCAAGCTAACAATCATGTCAAACACTGTTGCCGTGTCTCAATCTGGATTCTCTGCTGGCCTATACTGATGCAATCAAAGGTATGTTTTCATGTTTTGCATTATGTCTAAACAGAACTGATCAACATGTGGTATCAGAGCATATGTTGATTAGTCAGTTCTGTTTTTATCCATTAATTCTGGGATTGAAATCTTGAAAACAGAAATTTTGAACAACTTCATAATCATAACAGACGGTTTCGAGTCATGACCCGAAATCATTGTTTTCGAAAAAGGAAAAGGTTAACTATTGACTCGAAATCATAATGGTTAAAATCAACAAGTCCGAAATCTGTTTTTAGAAGCCTTAATTTTCAGGTTTCGGGTTCTAGAATATTGATTTTATTAATATTAGGGTTCTTCATGTTCTTAGTGAAATTCGAATAAATTTCCTTATTTTGGAATGAAATTTAGATTATTGGGTTTTTTCCTAGTTTTGATATAAATTTTATCTCTTAAAATCTCAAAAGCTGTTATAAAATTAAATGGATATTATTTTGAAATATTTTGATAAATTTAGATTAGCACTAAAATAGGAAACTAAATCCCATAATCCCTAGAAATTCGAATTTCAAACTTATCACAACTAACAGCTTTTAATCAGTAGATTTCGAGTTTTAGAGGATAAGTTTCGAAACTAGGTGGTTTCGACTCGAAATCATAAGGGTTTTCAGTCTTCATGACTCGAGACCATAAGATCTCGACTCGAGATCATAAGGTCGAAGACTCGAGACCATAAGGTTACAACTCGAGATCATAAGGTTGCGACTCGAGACCATAAGGTTACAACTCGAGACCAAGGTTGCGACTCGAGACCTCATAACTTACTCGAGATCTCATAAATAAGTCGAGACCTCAGTCAAGATCTCACTCGAAACCTAAGACTAACTCGAAATCTCAACCTCATTATTTTTTTAGGCTGTTTAATGTGAACTAAGATTTTGGCTCAGGGCTCCGCCCCGAACCCCGTGCATTAAATAATTGGTTTTGTAAATACTTAGTTAATTAATCAGACAATTTTGCAAAAACCAAAATAGCTTAACTTGAATGAGCTTCTGATGTATCATTTCTGGCCAAAGCTGATTTGATGCATCAATTTATTGTTCAAGTATTATAAAAGCCATGTTGAGTATGCATTACAAACATGAATGTCTTATTTCTGGCCAAAGCTGATTTAATTCATTTATGTCTAGTATACTTGACAAGTGCATAACTAAAGTGATTGTCTCATTTCTGGCCAAAGTTGATTTGTCACGATTACTTTGCACACATGCTTAAATGATTACACTTCTGGCCAAAGCTGTTTTGTCTTCGTTTAAGTAGAACTTTAACTAAGTCTATTATTTTGATGTTAGTAATAGACATATCACAGCCTCTTCACATAATGATCCTCACATTAATGATCCTTCGTTAATCTTATGATCATTTCGTCTGCCTTATTTTTTAGTACCCATAATTTTACTCACTATAACTTTCTTCTATAAATCAATATCTCATCCACTCTAATTCTTAAACCTAAAATGTTTTGCTTTATTTAAAGTTTCTATAAGATTAGCTCTTAAATTAAATCCTTGATTATCTCTTAAGACACGATAATCCTATTGCTCTCTTCTGATATAAGTACTACAGAAGAAAACTAGAGCATGATGAATATGACAAATTTTACATGATGTCTCTTATGATAATCAAGAACTCTCTAACATAATGCTATCACTAAAGTTATTCCAGATTAAGTCTTTCCAAAGACTAATCTATTATATATGGAATAATCACAAGAATTCCTAAGATGCATGCCTTCATTTAAAATTCTAAACTATAAGGTTAAGTGGTATATGTGAATACATTATAATGTACAATACCATGACCCATAAAGTTAAGGGCTTAAGTATGGAAATAAGTACATTTTTCCAGTACATTACATACTAAGATTTTCACTTGTACAATTTGATGCCTTATAAATCAACTATAACACTCAAAAGTACCAAAGTATAATGAGTGTGTTGATAAGCGACATATGTACTTAGAAATCAATGTTTGAAACTGGAAAATAAGATGTTGTTCACCTTACAACCACTGAAACATCAAAAGTGGATTGTTCTAAGGTCCATAGACAAATTACAAGTGCTAATTCCATCTCTAAGGTTCTTCAAGGGAAAATCTCACTGCACAATTATGCCATTAGACTAGGCATAAGCAACGAGACTATACATTATTCAGAAGAACGGTTGGATAAGTTAATTAAGTAGTCACTTCCTAATGATATCTAAGTCTGCTAATTTTAATATTCCAATTAACACATGATTAGTTGACTCTAGTTCCATACGTTTCCTTACCAGAACTCGACAAATAACTAACATGAGAGTTAGTGACAAAATTAATTGTTAAGGCTATAAGAACCATAATAAGCAATCTTCTAACAAAGATTTTCGATACCTTACATATTCTAAAGATTAATCAGAATACAGTATCATTACTTAGGCTATGTCATGAAGGTTGTGAGGTTTGCATAACCAACATAAAGTCACACTTATCTTAAACTCTCATTTTATTTGTTCTAAATATCTGGATAGAAACATTACTAAGATGAAACTAGATGATACCTTACATTTTCACAACTTTTATCATCATGCAAATGAGAATTTGACAAAAGGAAAATGAGACTTATAAATTTGATCCATTATAACCGAAATTCATGAGAAATCATGACATGGTTAATGAGGATGATTTTATTTCATCTAATCTCATTCTAAGTGATTTTAAACCATGACGTTAAAGCCCTAAAATATGACTTGGCTTAAGGAATAAGTATGGGTCCATCATAAGTCATTCATTGACATTCGTGGAACCTAGAATATTCAGACATAATTCATTTATCATTTAAAGACTATCTACTTGTATCTAAATTTTTTCGCATATGGCCCACGGTCTTAGAAGAAATCTATTCATGTATATACTTAATAAGGTTTCTATTAGATATGTCCCTGAGTTTTCTTATGATATCTGGACATTAAAGAAATCAAATAAAGTCTAACATATATATGATAGGTTCCCACGTCACGTACCTCATTGAAACTTCTCTTGTAGCATTTTGAGATATCACAGATCAGTGGGAGCATTAAGTGTCTTAAGAATAACTTGCAACAGTTGCAAGAGGTGGGGGAGTGAAAATTTTACATTACCTAAATTTACACCTCTTGTACAAGACACTGCTCCATATTGACACTGTTCTATCATAACTTGTCTCCTTAAAATCTAATGCTACTCTTACAAAAGTTTTATTGTTGGTTAATTGTGGGCACACTTAGATTTCTTATCTAAACTAACATAATTCTCAATAAGAGAAATCACAACGACTCGTCATTAACTTGTTTCTCTATTAGAATTTGTTGGTTGTTAAATGTTGACCCTAAGCATGTTGAGTACCTAAATATTTCTAAGGTCAGTGGGATCAGTCAAAGTCCTTATCATGACTTGTAAGGAATACAAGAGGCGGGGGGAAGAGTGTCGTTAAATTTCACTCCGAATTTAACTTCGATTACACCTCTTGTGCACCATACTGCACCAACTCTTACAAACTTAGAATCCTGAAAATGATAGCAACCTAACCAAGAGCTAATCCATAAAACTGAAACTTTTAAAACCCGATAATCAACTCAGGATGTCATCTAGGTTTAAAAACCTACTAACTTTGATGATTACATAACCTCCCTAACTGAAGTTGAAATGGATTTTGGAAAAGTTTACTGATCCTATCTCTTCTAATTAAGCCATAAGAGTCAATCAATCTTCTGAATGGAATAAAACTGTTTTCTAGTAAAATTGATTTTATGTGTTCGTATAACGTTTGGGATTTGATTGAATTACCTAAAAGTGTTCATAACTAAACCAAATCATGATATAAATGTTAAGACCCAAAGAAGCATGATTGATTATCAAATGGTATACTCAGGAAGAGATGAATTACAAAGAGTCTTTCTTACCTATTTTACAGAAGATTTCTTTAAGGATCATCACTATTTTAGTAGCTTATAATAGTTTAAAGCTACATTAGATGAACATTAAAATAATTTTCCCTAACAATTGGCGGACACATTTACATGTTCATAAAATAACCTGAAAGTTCCAAACTGAAGGTTAAAGAACAGTTTGTCTGTAAGCCAATAAAATCCATGTATGGGTTAATGCAAACATCATAATGTGATGAAATCTTAAGGTAATTATTTTCATCAACAACCAAGTGGATTAATGTACCTACCTCAAAATGAGTGGGAGCAACTAAGATAAACTTGTCTATATAGATGATATTCTTTTAACAAGTATATGTTACATAAGTCAAAGCATTGTTAACACAAACTTTGATATAATAGATCTCAGAGATATCTCTTACGTGATAGATATCATAAAATGCCGAGATAGACCCAATGGGATATTAGTTCCGTTCCATAAGTTTGACCTTAAATGGGTCCTTACACATGTAACAAACAATACAGCTCTCCTTTAGAGGATAATGGGATAAATGAGATTATTTATTTACGCTTCATTAATTAAAAGCCTTATGTAAGCTCAAGTCTATACTCGTTTAGATATTACTCACATTGCAACACACTAGATATGTCTAGATTAACGTGAAGTATTTAATAGAGTATTACAATATCTTTAAAAGAAACGAGAGACTATGATTTAAAAAAGAAGCGAGAACTCAAACCGGTTTATTACTTTAACTTTGTAATGTTCAAAGATGACAAAATGTAATTTCGGGTATATCCTTATATCAGCAGACAAAACCTATCTCATGGAGGAGTCATAATAAACTGATAATAACAACCTAAGTTATAACAACATAATATAGTCACTAAATGTTATTGGAAATTTATTAGCGGACTCATATGTTTATTAACTCCATATAATTAATGTGTTGAAGACTTAGTGTGATAAAGTCAGCTACCATGATTCCTTGAACACTAACAGTTCAAGAGGTGCTGCAGTAAATTTCGATACGCAATTAATTATGCGTTTATGAACGAATTGAGGAAACTAAGTTTTGTATCAAATACATTCATGATATGCTTAAGGATCCTATAACTGAAGGGCTATTACCCATAAGTCTTATTAAGAGAGCTCATAGACGGTATTAATTAATGTTCCTGCGCAATTGCATATCGTACTATGAATGACTAAGTATTAGTTAATTTTCCTCATCAGTTTGATTTTGTATGTCTCTAAGAATATGTCAAGCCGGCATAATGACATATAGACAAATAAAATTACAAATCAAACAAAGGGCTTATGTGTATTTTGATCATAACGATTAGGTTTTAAATTAAGGCTATAGTATGACTAATGAGGGTCCTGAGTCGCATAATGATTCAACGGCTGTATTTCTCTGCTATAGTTCTTGTTTAAGGCTAAACTGAGTATTAACTCCTGATCAGGCTTATCTAATGCTCATAATAAATGATTACTCGGCCAAGTGGGAGAATGTAAGAATAAATAAATAATGTATTTATTTATATATGGCCATTATAATCATTTATATAATAATAGATCAAAATATATAACAACCTATTAAATAATTAGTTGGTAATTGTTGATGGGCCTTATTACCATTATTAACTAATTAGGTTTTCCTCTTGGGTGCATATATAAGGAGACTTATGTAGAGGTTCTAGGGTAAGACACATAACCTAATTACTCTCATAACATCAATCGACCTCCTTTCCTCAACCGAACACCTTATTCGGTTTCTTCATCACCATCATTAGATTGCACCCTAAGAAGGAACCAGATCAAGCTGACAATCATGTCAAACACTGTTGCCGCGTCTCAATCTGGATTCTCTACTGGCCTGTACTGATGCAATCAAAGGTATGTTTTCATGTTTTTCATTATGTCTAAACAGAACTGATCAACATGTTATGATCAGTTTTTGTGCCTTTGCCAGTTTAATTTCAAAAATCGATTAGCATAAGTTTGTTGCTTATGTATTTTTAAAAATACATTAGTTCTCTTTTCACATCAAGTTTTCTATGCATTATAGGCAAGATACTGCAATATATATAACTATTCCTTTTGAACATTAAGCAACAAGTGTGTAAGTACTCTCAAATTTGATGAATAAAAATTGAAGAATACATCTTTCTATGCAGTTAAACTATAAGAAGAAAATTAAAATTAGCAAAATAAAAAAGATTCATAGGCGGATACAATAAGAAACAAAAAACAAAATTTGTTTTTCCTTGAACAAGTTTTAGAATATGAATTATACTGATACGGAATGCTACATCAAGTTGAATGTCAAAATCAACAATTTATTACCTAGAAATTACATTGAAAGCCTAAACAAACATGTAAAACAACAAACTGAAAGATAAAATCAACAACTTATACTCTTAAAGGGTTTAGACGAACCTGGAAGAGTGAAGGGCTGAAGAGAGTGAGGGACTGAGAGAAGGTAAGGGGTTGAGTGACTGAGCCGTTGAGGCTGGACTGGCTCCTGCAAGTGCTTATGTGACGGTTGGATGAGTGGTAGGATTGATCTAGAGTGGCCTTCTTCGTCTAGTGTGTGTTATGTTCATGTTGGGTTTGAGAGTAAACAGGAAAGGGGAAAACTAGACCCTAATTCGTTTTTGAGTTAAAAAATGGGAAAAACAGGTTTACCTTACTCGAACTCGGGATCTCTGTAATAGATAGCGCTCATACCTACCACTAGACCAATCCATAAATTTGTTATTAGGGTCCCTTTCACAATATTAAAGGGTTTCTTCAGAAGTTTCTTAATGACTAACACTATAAATGACGAACCGAACAGGTTCTGGTAACCCCCTAAATGACTTTAGATCCACGCCTAGTCTAGAGCTATGGAATTACAACATGAGTGTGATAGAGCTATTGAGGTGGCTTTAAGGTGTTGTGTGGAAGCTACGAATGCAAGACCTGAGCTAAGTTGTGGATATGTTGTTGCATGTAGAAGGATATGATTAGTAAGGTAATTAATGGCTTAACTTATGATTGTATGCACTACTAGAAAATACATCTGTCTTGACACGCGAACAATGACACGCGCTCATTTTATGACATTTAAAAACGCATGTCAAGAAAAAAATGTCATTGTTTAGAAAATTCAATAAATTTATGACACTCTTTTTTGCATGTCATCTTTTTAGTGTCATAAAAATAAAACAAGACCATTTTATGACATTCGAAAACGTGTGTCAAGAATAAAATGTCATGGTTTATAACATTCAACAAAGTTATGACACTCTTTTTTACGTGTCATCTTTTAGCGTCATAAAAAAACAAGACCATTTTATGACATTCGAGACCATGTGTCAAGGAAAAAAAGTCATGGTTTAATTAAACAAATTTATGACACATACACTTTTTTGTGTGCCATCTTTTTAGCACTACTAGAAAAGTATGACTAACACAACTTTTTAGAAACAACCTTTTTTAAATGAGTTGCATTTGCCTTTAATACAATTTCGTTGTATATAAAGGTTGTATTCGAAGATCTAAGATCTATGCAACCTTTTCCATATAAAAAATTACGAAGTTATATTAAATTTGCAACTTTTTATTTAAAAAATGGCTACTTTTTTAAGGTTGCAAATTTTATTGAAATATGAAACTATTCTTAGATAGCTTGTGTTGTGAAAATTAAAAAGAAAACACTCTTATTTTCAAAAGATTGAATCCAAATGTGCGCGTTGCTTAGGGACTCTTTGTTTAACTCTTAATGAGCCTCTTAATGGTTCAGACCTCTTACTGGTTCAACACTTAATGGTTCAAACTGCTTATTTCACGAGCTGATCTCTGAATGGTTCAGACATTTGCCTCTGATTGGTTAAACATTGTACTGAATCTGAATGGTTAAGACTTCTAATCTGAATTGGTTAGACATTTGCCTCTGAACGGTTAAACATTATACTGGCTTTTAATGGTTCAGACCTCCTACTACTAGTTCAATACTTAATGATTCAGACCTCTTATTAGTTTAGCACTTAACCATTCGGAAGTTGTCAAACAGCCCCTTAGTCATGTCATTATTATCCATTTGCGAACAAACTTTCACGATAAAAAGGTTTTAAGTTGAGAATTTAAATAAAAACGAAAAAAAAGTATAGAAAAGTTTTATTCGTAAAAAGCATATTTATATTTGATATTTAAATAATATTTTGATTTTATTTTAGTTAATTTCTTCATATAATTTCTTTACTACTTTCACTATCGATTAATTACTTTTCCCACTTGATAAACTGTAACAAAATTCATGGTGGTGATGACATTTTAATTTTTGGTAGGGAGTGGATTGAAAATATGGATATTTAGGATTTTAATTTTTTGGTGGAGAGTGGGTTGAAAATAGGGATAAGTATTTGATATCGAGTACCAGTATTAAACCGGTACTGTACCGCATTGTATTGGTACCGAATTGTACCAGGTATATTCGGTACCTGTAATGGTTCCTATTTTCTTCGATTTTCGGTACCGGTACCGAGACGTTATGCCAGCCCTACTTGTTACGATCTTGTATGACTCGGTACAACTCATTATAAAGATCCTATATGAGGGGAATGATCCACTAAAAATAGATTTTGTCTAAGTAGCCTAAGAATGATTGTGATAATGACATGTGATACTCTAAATAAGTAGGAAGGAAAGGCATTTTGGTCCATATTAATAAGAGTGTGAAAATAACATACGGCACCCCGTTTGTTTTCTACAAAATACAATAAAAAATCCAGTACAAAAAATATAGCACAAAAATCCAATACAAAAAAATCTAGTACAAAAAAATATAGCACGAAAAAGTTAAGACCTGATGAAACAGTGGTTAACCAAGAGGTTAGTCCATGGGTCGAGTCTCGTCAAGTAGGGTTAATCCCTCCTTTTCTCAATCGATGGTTGGGTCGTCCTCTAATCCGTCTCCTACACAATGAAAATACACCGTGACTCGCAACAAGGAGAATGAGGTGGGGCTTGCTCCTTGTTACCACTCTTCGGCGTGAGAATAAGTATTTGCTTGGGAGCAAGATAAGTATTTAAGCAGTAATTGTGAGAGAGCAGATTAGCGTTACCTCAAACCTGGTTCGAGATGAGTATTTATAGCCGAATAGTGAAGGAGAAAGGGCCAATGGGCCGCTTAATGGGCCTTAGGTCCGACTGACAACTTGCAGCTTTTCGTAGACGTGACAGATGCATGCGCTACGAGATCCTTGGGCACACGCGGAGGTGTTGCCATGTGTCCTGCTGTATCAGTTGCACGAAGGAACACCTACCACATGGCCTGCTGGGGTTGTCATTTTGTTCGCCAGCTTTATGCATGTGGGCTGGGCAGCTGCGCATTGGGCGGTCAGCTGACCGCTGCTGTCAGTGCCCGGGCATACCACTTGCTGGTTAGTCACGGAAGTCAAAGTGACAGTTCCACTTGTATAACAACAGGATGCAGTTTTGCGATTTTGCACTGCATCGCTATGTGCGGTTAACTGAGCACAAACCAACATTTCCATTGCTGCTCTGCGCGCCCACGCAGGACCGCAGCCTGGAAATGTGTTTGACAGAAAGTGAATGTAGTAAGCTACTATCACTCTTGGTAGTAATTACCGCATCCGTTGTATGTTGACGAAAACAGCCATTTTCATATACAAGGTGAGTTTTCTCATCTTTCCCCGATAGGGAAAGCAAACCGGGTTCGCGCGAGCCCACATGAACAAAGGTGAATCCTGTTGATAGGGGCAATGAGCCGGGTGATAGTCACTCGTGCCCAAGCCTGGTGCGAGATTTGGAACCATACCCCTTCCGGACCAAAATACCCTTCATCATACTTATAAGTATTGTCACATGTAATCTCCATAATATTTCTTAGGTTATTTAGGAAAATCCCACTTTTTAGTGGATTTTCCCCAAGGTATGCCATCCAGTTGTATGATAAAATTAAAAACAATATTTTCAATATAGATAACTAAAATAATATCATTAATTAGATAAAAAAAAGATTTTAGTGCCTTTTATATTTATGATTAAAGCTATTAAAATTAAAACTTGATAATAGATAAATCTCTTTATATATCTTTTTATTTTATACAATTTTTTACAATTTATCTACATTGTTCTTTATGTTTTGGTTTCCCTCCTCAAAATTCCCCAAAATATTTTAGGTTTCCCTTCAGAAGATATTCAAAATTTTAGACTTCCCATATCCCTAACCACAACCTTAACCCCAAATCTAATTGGATTGCTCACATCCTCTCTACCAATCTCGGTTGGTTCCCAGAGACCACTACATTGTCGTGAACGGCTGACCACAGCACTTCTTCCTATTTTGAAGGCCATTTGATCCTCGTTCGGCAATCTGTTTTTTCAGGGTATGTCGAACAACGCCTCATTCCTCCCTATAATTTAAGCTTTAGAAATCTGTTTTTCAGGTTATGATTTGTTCAGGCTAGTTAGTTTTGATGATTGGTATTATTGAAATTTTCATAAGGATTAGAAGTTGGTGCTTGGAAGAAGATCAAATAGGCTATAGTCTCAAAAAAAGTTAAGCCAATACAGTTTCTGAGAGCTCATATTGCTTGGCATGAATGCATTATCATAGAGAACCTAGGATGACTAATGGTAACATAGAATTTTGAAGTGGTTAAATTCTTAAGAAGTTCAAATTTCTTGCTCTGAATGTTCAATCTCTTTCTTTTGCTTCAGATCTAAACAGGTATTTATTTCAAAGATTGTTGATACAGTTCACTATGAACTAGATTTGAAACTTATTAGTACTCCAGCCCATTTAATTGATGTGAGTTTAGTTAAGGGGATATGTTCAAGTAATATGAAGATTGTTAGTTTGTTGGAAGAGAGTAGTCCGCCGTTGTTGAAACTAGGTGAGTCAATAAGAAAGATGGGAAGCCTTAACCCTAGAAATTAAGAATTAGGTTGTTTGTTTAGATATGGGCAGTTGTGATGCAGAGGTTGGGAGCAACGTTAGGGCTCGAGGCGGAATGGGTCGTGGTGGCTGAGTAGGATTGTTGAGCCCTCTGCTTCTCATCTCATGTTTCCTTGATCTGGAACCCCGGGTAAACTTCTCTATAGGAAAGATGCTAGTAGTAGGGGTGTGAATTTCTGACACGACCCGAAAATACGACACGGGCGTAACACGAAATTCGTGGGTTTGGGTTTAGTCTAAACGGTTCGGGTCAGTTTCAGGTTGAACCCGCGAACCTGTTTAGCTAAACGGGTCAGGCTCGGGTCAACTCAGTCGGGTTGGCGGGTTGACCCGTTTAACCCATTTCTATTATATTATATTTTTAAACTATGTTTTATGTCATAAATTAAATTCGGTGTGTATTTTATGCTATAAATATAACTTAAATGGAAGTTGACATAAATTTTTATGATTTAGTGTAATTTTATTATATAAATTTGTGTTTTTTTTGTAGTAGTGTTAATTTTAATATATTAATTTGCTGAAAAAACTAAAAAATAAAAAAAAAATTCGGGTTGAACGGGTCGGGTTCGGGTTCATATGTAAGGCATGATTTTCGGGTTCGGGTTTGTCTAAAATTTTCAGGTTCGGGTCGGGTTGAACCAGCCGATCCGCGAACACGACCCGTTTAGCACCCCTAAATGCTAGTGTGTAAGACCCTTTTCATTAATTCAGCGCAACTTGTTTGAGCTCTTCTAACTCCACTTGTCAACTCTTTTTGGAGATAAAACTATGCTCATGACACACTTTTGCAAATTACACTTTTACATATTGGCTTAGTTATATGATTAATCAAACTGTTAACATGCTTCATTTTCTGTTTCTCCAACTGGATATATGATTAATCAATTTGTTTATATGCTTCATTGTATGTTTCTCCAACTGGATGTAAATACTTTTCTACTTGTTAAAGGCTACTAGGGGAACTTGTATTGTTGTGTGTCCGAGTATTCCTAGCTAGTTGATCAAGGGATGCTATTTGATATATCATCTTTCACTGCTTGTGGTAAATGCATTCAGTATCGCTGTTTTCTCTCTAAAAGAGAACTTGGTTTTCTGTAGCACGGGTTGATGGATATGTTTTACTTATAAGTGGCCTTGAGCATATTTTATTGTCGTACAAGGAGGAATTGACAACAAGTTTATATTGTTTGTCTATATGCTCATTTGATGATTTGGTGCTTCTATTTTTGTTTATATTGTTTATGTCGATTTACCAGAGGTTTGTTTTACTAACTATGTATTTTTGTTTCTTTAGTTATGTATATGAGGGTGGAAGGTTCTGCGAAACATTTCAATTAGACGATGATAGCCGGAGAGATTGAATCTTGTGGAAAGGTGAGTACAATTATGAGAACACATACTTAATGATGTATCATGCAAAAAAGTATTTACAATAAATATAATGGTTTTGTGTCGTTATAATTTTTGCAGTTGGTTCATTGTAGATGTGTTGTGTCATTTAATCAATATTTAAAAAGTGAGGCTAGCTCACTTGGTAGAGGCTCTTGCCTCTTAGTGAGGGGTCTTGGGTTCAATCCCAAGCAAGGGTGATTTGTTTGTAAATATTTAGAAGTTTGGGAGAGTAACATTAGTCATTCAAAAAAAAAAATTAATCAATATTTTCTGCTGGGTTTTGGTGGGGTGATCTACATGGATATTTTAGCATGCATGCTAGAGAAATATGTAATTATACGTCCAAACAAATGCTTAAATTCTAGATTAAGATTTAAATTTTGGTTTTAAGATTTATTTTATTTAATTGTTGCCTCAGGTTGAGGAAAGAGTAGAGGAATACTTGGTTGCGGATACGGATGGCATTTGTGAAGATCTAAAGATTGGTCGACGAATGTATTGACAAACAATTTTTTTTGCTAATGTTAAAATATTTATAGTATACTTGACAAATAATTATGTAATGAGTTGTTTTGGTATATATATGTGTATTTGTTTTTTGAATTAGATTTATTGTTTTTGTTATTATATATGTATCCAGGGTAAATTAGTAAAATTCTATAAAACATATTTTTTTAAAACAATTAAAAGCATGACGCGCATAAATGAATGTCATAAATATGTGTCATAAATGCATGTCATAAACGTGTGTCGTTAAACAGTGTTATAAAGTGCGTGTCATAAATGGGTGTCATTAAAGTGTGTAATAATGTGTGTCATGAAAACATGACACACAAATGCATGTCATGTTAATTTTATGACTTCTCAATCAACGACAGTGACGTGGAGGAACTTGTGTGGTATTTATCCGGAGTACGCTACGATCATCAAAGTTTTTACATATCCAAATGAGGAGAAATAAATAACATAAAAATCATAAGAATCCGCAAGAAATGATATTGACCGGACATGTGGAGCTTTGAAGAAGTATTAGGCTATCGTAGCCAATTCACGAATGTAGGCAGAAGAAAAAAAAGTAATCCAATGTATGCTTGCATGATTTTACATAATATGGTATTGAAGGATAAAAGTAAAACGATTTGTCGACACTACAATGGTGACGTTCCACGCCTCTTGTCGTGATCATTAGTGAAGAGCTACAAGCAAATCGTCTAGCAATACGCAATAGAGAAATGCATAACAACCTTTGTGCGAATTTGGTGGTACATTTTGGAGGCGTTATCCGCATGACTATGATTAATTTTAGCATTTAAGTCTACTATTTTTGTAATAATTAAAAAGTATTAAATGAGTTTTAGTATATTTTTTTCAAAAATTTTATTGTTTTTAATTACAAGTAAAAATGACAAGTAGTTATAGTAATAATTAAATTCAATAACTAGCCAATAATTAAATAATGGCTCACATGTCATATCTCCACAACACATGTTGTTAACTATGAAATGTGAAAAACCCCACTGACATGGAAAAATCCTTTTTTTTCACGTTTCAACCCACCATAACACAAGTGTAAAAAGTTTAAGAATAAAGAGAAACATCCTGATTTTCATTAAGAAAAACTAATTACTTTCGAATATTGGTTCCAAAAATTCCAGAAATAACAAGTAAAAAATCATATGTCCCTCTATTAAACCGATTTGTTCTTCACCACAACCGGCCATCGCCAACTTTGTAATTTACATTGGAACGACCATAGTTATATGCACCTTTGTTGATTCAAATGCTAATTAATCAATCGGAAACGGAGTGATTGTTCCAACACACGAGCATAGAGACACATCGTCGGAGTATGTAGAACCTCGTTTTATGTTGCTTCACCATAGTTAAACAGCGTTTTTGAAAACTGGCTTTCCGACGAATTTGGTGGTGATAATCCGACGACGACTGGATTAAGTAGGAATAAGTTTCCATGAAGTAGGAGATTTGTTGAAACTGGATGAATATGTACAATTTGTTAGGACTTGTTGGGATGCCAAACAGTCTATTGTTGGTTTATATAGAAGGTTAGGAAGCAGATTGGTACCCACATGATAATTTTTCATGTTTTATTCACCTTTGTTGATGTTGACATCTATCTTTATACTAAGAAAAGTGTTGGGAAAAAGTAACAAAGGGTCTACGTGATTTAAATTTTGAAGAGAAATCTAAACAGAATATTTAATTAGTTACATTTTAATATTTTATTATTACGAATTAGTCACAATCATGAAGATAGGCTCAATCAGATAGTTGAAGTTTACTATTAGCTCGTGAGTTTATTTTTTAAATAAATTTAACGTGTCTTTAATAGTTTAATGTTAACTTCGTTTTCATAAATAAATATTATCTTTGATTTGGTTATTTGAATATATACATTTCAATTTGTCATTTATAAGAAAAAATGCTACCTACCTTTCTATATGTGAAATGCAATACGTCAGATTATATTTAAAATAAATAAATGATAATCCTAATTAACAACATAAAGTTAAAATGTATATGTGACAATGCACGCAACTCTCGTCAAACCCAACAATCATTTAGCTAACAACATCTAGCCTAGTGGCATTTTAAAGTTAGATAAGGCTTAAGGCCATGTGTAGTCATAAAGCTCCTTTGAAGAACGTTATGTGACACGTGTCGCGCCACATCATAGGGGAGGCTTATTACTCCCAAGAGTGTGACTACTACGGCTTATTGGACGAGATCCTAGAGCTTCAATATTATGGAAATGGGCGTTCAACTGTTATAGTGTTCTATTGCTCTTGCTTTGATGTCGAACGTGGTGTAGTAGTTAATAAAAATAAACTTGTTGATGTGAAATCCAAGTCCAGGCTTCGCATCACAAGCGGAACAGGTGTTTTATACATCGTACCCCTTCGTGAAAAGTGATATAAAAGATTTATGGGCAGTTGTCGAGACAAAAGCCCGACACATATATGAAGTCTTTGAAACTGTAACTCAAGTCACAAACGATGGCAACATGGAAGAACATGGGGTCCTTCAGATTGATGAACGGTTTGAATTACCAGATATAGTAACAAGGAGTAAATGTTTGTGCTTTGTAACAAGTACCAATACGGCAACATAAATGATTAATGAAGAGGATGAAGTGTTAGCGTAAATTATTTATCAAATAATTTAATTTATGGTGCCTTTATTGATCATTTATCTAATAACCAGATTAATTTACCTTAATATCCCTATAAAATTAACTGGGCTTTATTTGATGGACATAAAGGCCCGTACTAGTTAATTAGGGTTTCCCCTTGGGTGAAGCATATAAATACATGTTATTGGGAACCCTAAAGATACACCATAAAGTTTACGGCTCCCCTCACTACAATCTATTATCATCCCTCTCCATCCTAACTGCTAACCCTAAACGGGAACCGATCAAGATGGCTTCTACTTCATCTCTAACCACTACTGGATTGTCAGGTATGTAATGATCCCTAAAGTGTTTTCCATTAGATAATTGAAAGAACTGATTAACATGTAGTATCAGAGCGATGTTACTCAGTTCTTAAAATTCCCTTATGATCTGGAATTGAAATCGGAAAAATTAGGTTTTTATTAAATATGATATACTTTGGTTGATCTTGGTCGATCATGATACAACAATTATTACGGCCGAACAAACTGCACAAAAAATCTTGTTTTGTTTTATTCATTGAAGTGACACTTTGATTTCAAAACAAACGAATGAAATAAAAGGTCTTTTGTTAATTTGGATGTTGGCCCAAAAACCAATTACAAGCTAACTTACCGATTCTGCTTTCTATTCATATATTAAATTAATTGAGGGTTTCTTATCAGAATCATATCATAATGTCTAAATCGTTGAATTGATAGTGGCCTCAAAGGTTTTAGTTATTTTCGATAGATTGGTAGTTAAAAGTTAATTATTAGGTTAAAGAGTATGGGGAGCATGAGTTGGGTCATTAATGCCACATAGGATCATTAATGAATTGTTACACTATCCCCTTTCTTCATCCACCATGGTTGGCATGGATTAAACCATGACAACCATGAGCCTACTTTCATTTTTCAATGGTTCATTTTCCTTTTCTACAAAAATAAATTAAAATAGGAAGATAGTGGTTTGGGTCATGACCACACCCTTAGGGTAGTGGTTTTGAATGATGGATGAGAAGTGAATGACATGGCGTCGATGTAGAGGATCATGGTGACCATGAGGGTCATGACCACACCCTATAGCCTTATGTTCACTTTTATTGTCAGTTATTGATATAAATGTTTCATATGGTATCATCTAATTTTGTGATAGGTTAGATTTTGATTATGTTTCCTAAAGTTGTGTAACTTTATCTCCAAGTTTCGTAAAAATATTATTTTATTTTAGTTTATAAACGAATAATTAACTTGGATAAACCTAACGTTTAAATAATCATTCAACTAATTTATTTGATTGATTTAAAAATTTGCTTAACTAAAATAACATTTTTTTCAAGTTCTCACTTCTGCCCAAAGGTGATGTGTTTACTTGTGGCGTTATTTAGTGAACTTAAGCATAGTCACTTAGGTGTATATCCTTATTATATGAACAAGCATAATGTGACACTTTCCTTAGTACATTTGTTCATATGATATACACATGACTTCTGCCTAAGATATATGAGTGTTTCATTTTCTGTCCAAAGGTGATGTGTTACACTCATGTCTCGCAAACTTTGACTTGTGCCTAAAATTATGGTGTTTCAACTTCTGCCCAAAGGTGATGTGTTACACCTAATCTGCACAGTCTGACTGTTCATAATACTTGTATGATTGGCCATAGCCAAAGCGAAAACCGTCATTCAAGTAGAACCTTATTTAAAATTGGTGTGTAAATAACGTTATCACAGCTTCCTTAGTATAATGGTCTTAATTTCCGCCTGCCTTAGTTTTAGGTTACCCATAAGTCACTCTAACTTCTTCTTCCTGAGTGTATCTTTATTCTTCTCATTTTAATCCGCTATCAGCTCCTGCTATGGCTATTGATACTTTGACTGGTGCGAACTATGCTTCATGGAAGGATTCTCTTAATCTTACTCTCGCACTCATGGAGTTTGACTGTGCGCTAACTGAAAACGCTCCTCTTGCTCTTACTGATAAGAGTACTGAAGCTGAAAAACTACTCTATCAAAAGTGGGAGAGAGCCAATCACTTGTCACTTATCTTCATGAAAAACTCGATAAGTCCTGCTATCAGTGGAGCCATTCCTGACGCTGCTACAACTAAGGAATATCTTACTAATGTGGTGGCTCAATTCCAAGGGACGTCTAAGGCGCAAGCCAGCACCCTCATTCTGAAATTGGTGACTACAAAGTATGATGGGATCAGCGGTATTCGTGAGCACATCCTGAAAATGAATGACATGGCCCAAAAGCTCAAGGGATTAAGCATGGAGATTAGTGATGGCTTCCTGGTACATTTTATCATGACGTCTCTGCCCGCATCTTATGAAGCATTCAAAGTCAACTATAACCTTCAGAAGGACCAATGAAAGATGAACGAGTTGATTGCTATGTGCGTGCAAGAAGAAGAACGTCTGAAACTAGAGAAAGCCGATGTTGCTTACCCAATGACTGCTGACTCGAAGAAAAGGAAGGGGAAGTACAATAAGAAGCCTAATGTAAAGGTCCAAAAGCGGGATGCAGGTGCAAGTGCTTCTGGCTCTAATGACTCCAAAGGGAAGATTCACTGCAAGTTCTGCTGTAAGGTGGGACATAAGCAGAAGGACTGCCCGGACTTTAAGGAGTGGCTAGCCAAGAAAGGTGATAATCTTGACTTGAGTCCTTTAATTTAAATGTTCCATCTAATTCTTGGTGGTTTGATTCTGGTTCTATGATTCATGTAATCAATTCCTTATAGGGATTCCATACAATCCGGAAGCTGGAAAGAAACCAAAGAACACTTAAGTTGGGAAATGGAAAGCCGCTAGTAGTCGAGGCCGTGGGAACATTCGATTTAGTTATGAAAACTGGTTTAACTATTAGACTTTATGATACCTTATATATTCCTGAGATTACTCGGAATCTTGTATCAGGACCAAAGTTAGACGTAGACGGTTTTCTTGTTTCTCATGGTCATGGCAAACTTACTATCAGTTTTAATTCTCAAATATTTGGTTATGGCTTCTTGGATGGTGGTCTCTATCGATTAGAATTAGATGATAATTTTTCCAAGTCTTTGTTATCATATAATATTAATGAGAACTTAACAAAGAGAAAACGAAAACGAGACTTAGAAACTTCATCCATGTTGTGGCATCAACGTTTAGGCCACATTTCACGAGAACGCTTAAGGCGACTCGTGAAGGATGAGGTTTTACCACCTCTCGATTTCAATGATTTTGGAACATGTGTTAAATGCCTTAAAGGTAAAATGACATCAGCGAATAATTGCCACTAGGAGCTCTAATTTATTAGAACTTATTCATACTGATATTAGCGGCCCTTATAACATCGCTGGCATAACTGGACATACTTCATTTATCACGTTTATTGATGATTATTCACGTTATATGCACTTGTATCTCATTAAAGAAAAATCTGAATCTCTCACAACTTTTAAAGACTATTAAGCTGAAGTTGAAAAACAATTAGATCGTCAAATAAAAGTTGTTAGATCAGATAGAGGAGGCGAATATTATGGTCGACATACTGACGTGAGTCAGGCTCCTGGTCCATTTTATGAGTTTTGTAAGGGCCAGGGGATCGTGAACCAATATACTATGCCCGGTACTCCTCAGCAGAACGGTGTTGCTGAGAGAAGAAATAGAACCCTAATGGACATGGTACGCAGTATGTTAGCCAGCTCAGGTTTGCCCTTATTCCTCCGGACCGAGGCCTTAAAGGCAGCTGTTCATATACTCAATAGAGTTCCTTCGAAGTCTGTCCCTAAAACTCCTTCTGAACTTTGGACATGAAGGAAACCGAGTCTTAGATATATGAAAGTATGGGGTTGCCTTGCCGAAGCTAAACTTTATAACCCTTTTTTAAAGAAACTGGATATGAAAACAACAAGTTGTTTCTTTATTGGATATCCGGATCACTCAAAGGGTTATAGATTCTATTGTCCCTCCCATGTTACTCGTATTGTAGAAACCAAGCGTGCTGCGTTTCTTGAGGACTTTAAGGTCAGTGGGAGCAGTGAAAATCCTTACAATGATTTACAAGAAGTACAAGACGCGGGGGGAGACACTCATCCATTTCATTACCTCCTATTACTACTCCTCTTGTACTCGATGCTGAACCGCATGTCACTGCACCACCTCCAACTCATTCAGAATTAAATGTTGCTCCACATGTACCTGAGAATGAAGGACCCTCAAATGTCGATGTTGAGAATCAACCTAGGAGGTCATCTAGGGCAAGAAGGCCTACAAATTTTGATGATTATGAAACCTACCTAGCTGAAGCCGTGGCTGATGATGGAAAGTTTACCGATCCTACCTCTTACAATGAAGCCATTAGTAGTGATCAGTCATCTGAATGGAACAAAGCTATGATTGACGAGCTTGACTCCATGAAGAAGAATGATGTTTGGGATTTGGTTGAATTACCCGACGGTGTTAAACCCGTAGGATGTAAATGGGTCTTCAAAACAAAACTAAATCCGGATGGAAGCGTTGAACGATATAAAGCAAGATTGGTTGCAAAGGGCTACACTCAGAAAGAGGGAATCGATTATCAAGAGACCTTTTCACCTGTCTCTCGAAAAGATTCCTTAAGGATCGTCTTGGCCCTAGTAGCTCATTTTGATTTAGAGTTGCATCAGATGGATGTCAAGACTGCTTTCCTCAATGGAGACTTGTATGAAGACGTGTTCATGAAGCAACCTGAAGGGTTCAAACCTAAAGGTCAAGAACATCTTGTCTGCAAGCTGAAGAAATCCATATACGGTTTGAAGCAAGCATCACGTCAATGGTATCTTAAGTTTGATAAAGTCATGAAGACGCAAGGCTTTATGAAGAACCAAGTGGATCAATGCACCTACCTCAAGATGAGTGGGAGCAATTTTGCTATACTTGTCCTTTACGTAGATGATATTCTATTGGCAAGTAATAGCTTAGATATGTTGCATGAATCGAAGCGCTTACTCTCGCATAACTTTGACATGAAAGATCTCGGAGAGGCTTCTTACGTTATTGGCATCGAAATACACCGAGATAGAAGTAATGGAATTTTGGGCTTATCACAAAAGGCTTACATTGATCGTGTCCTTAGTCGATATAACACGCAACATAGCTCTCCCTCTGTAGCTCCTGTAGTTAAAGGAGATGTTTTCAGTTCTTTTCAATGTCCGAAAACTGAGGATGAATAGGCGCAAATGAGAATGATACCTTATGCCTCAGTAGTTGGGAGCCTCATGTATGCTCAAGTCTGCACTCGTCCAGATATCGCTTACGTTACAGGGATGTTAGGCCGTTATCTGTCTAATCCTGGCCTTGATCACTGGAAAGCGGCGAAGAAAGTACTTCGATATCTTCAGGGGACGAAAGACTATAAACTGACTTATAGAAGAAGTGACGTTTTGGAAGTGGTTGGTTATTCTGATTTGGACTTTGCTAAATGCAAAGATGACAAGAAATCCACTTCAGGGTATATCTTTATGTTAGCCGGCGGACCTATTTCATGGAGGAGTCATAAACAACAGCTAACTTCAACATCCACTATGATGGCAGAATACATTGCTGTATATAACGCTACCTGTCATGTAATGTTGCTAAAGAATCTGATTACTGGACTCAAACTTGTTAATTCCATATCTAGACCATTGAAGCTGTACTATGATAACTCAGCTGTCGTTAACTTCTCGAACAGTAACAGTTCGACCGGAGCTAGATTATATCTTGATACAAAGTATTTGTTCGTACGTGAACGTGTTGAGGAAAATAAGCTTTGTATTGAGTATATAAGTACGAAAAATATGCTTGCGGATCCGATGACTAAAGGTCTCCCACCTAAAGTATTCGAAGAACATGTTTTGAAGATGGGCTTTTGTAAAGACCTTATTTAAATGCATATTGTACTTACTTACGTTTTAATAAAATTTCCACATTTGATTTGTTTGTCTCTAACTACGTTTCGCTAGCCTAATGACGTAAAGACTATTATTATACAAATCATCGTTTAAGGCTTACTTGTAAATTGATCCTTACTTTGCTTAGGTTTTAAATTTGGGATTGCAGTATGATTAATGGGGGTCCTGAGTTGAATAACTGACTCAACGACTGTATGTTTCTGCTACAATTTTGGCCTAAAACTAAAATGAGTACTAACTCCTGATCAGGCTTACCTAATACTCATAATAAATGATCACTCGGCCAAGTGGGAGAATGTTAGCGTAAATTATTTATCAAATAATTTATGGTGCCCTTATTGATCATTTATCTAATAACCAGATCAATTTACCTTAATATCCCTATAAAATTAACTGGGCTTTATTTGATGGACATAAAGGCCCGTACTAGTTAATTAGGGTTTCCCCTTGGGTGAAGCATATAAATACAGGTTATTGGGAACCCTAAAGATACACCATAAAGTTTACGGCTCCCCTCACTACAATCTGTTATCATCCCTCTCCATCCTAACTGCTCACCCTAAACGGGAACCGATCAAGATGGCTTCTACTTCATCTCTAACCACTACTGGATTGTCAGGTATGTAATGATCCCTAAAGTGTTTTCCATTAGATAATTGAAAGAACTGATTAACATGAAGGATTTGAAGATACAGAAAATACATCTGATGATGAAGAAATGTTTTTTTTCTAACCACTCTTCGGATGAAGATTGGCTTGATCATTAGGAACACTATATGTTATTATACACTTTAAATTATTTTTGGTTAATCATATGGTATGTCCTTTCTAAATACTTGCTTATATTATTCATCTGACCATTCTTGTTTTCTTAAATGTAGAGTCTTAACCGTGTTATCATATATTATATATATCACTGGTCGTGGGCGTGTCCCTCCCTCGGGAGATGTATCATCTGGTCGTGGGCGTAGGCGCACATCTGACTCCGGACATGGACATGGACGTGGGCGGGCATCAGACTCAGGTGGTGGACATGGGAGTGCATCGGACTCCGGTATTGGACGTGGACGGGCATCGGACTCTGGTGCTGGACGCGGATGGGCATCGGACTCTGGTGCTGGACGTGGGCAGGCAACGGATTCCAGTGCTAGACGTGGGTGGGCATCGGACTCTGGTAGTGGACATGGGCGGGTATCGGACTCTGGTATTGGACCTGAGGGAGCATCAAAATCTAGTCGTGGTCATGGACGCGGCCACACTTTAGAGTTGAGTCCTGGGTATAGTAGGACATTAGGTCGCGGATACGCTGGGAGTAGTAGCCGTGCTGGTGACGGTGATCCTATGGTTGATATGCAAGGGGTATTTCGACATCAGCAGGGGGTATCCCGACATCAGCACAGGGATGAGTTTCAGCATGAGGGTTCTGGGGGATCCCAGCATGGGTTTAACATGGTTAGATATCATGCCGAGTCCGATGATGGTGATTATCATGAAGAGGAGGGCGCAAATGCGACTCAACTTGCCTCTAATGCTGCAGGCACGCCTCATGGTCGCTCTCAGAAGGAAGTTATCTTTCGGGTTGGGATGAGGTATGTTTTTTAACATTTAAACCAATGTTGTTTATTTGTGTTATACATATACTTATTCGATTATTTCAATATTATAGGTTTGAAAATGGTAAACTTCATAGGGCGATCAGGATGTTATTGATGAGTGTTTTGATGGAGCTTGGTCAACATACAGAGAAGTCCCTACGGAACATGTGGACCGTATGTTTGATCGCTTTAGGGTAATAAATTTAGTTAGTTGTTTATATATTTTAAGGGCAATTACATATATCCCCCTGTTAACTTTATAAATTATACATATACCCAACCCAAAGTTTTATTTACATCAGAACTTTACCGAAATTGAATTTGCGAATGACACTAATATTGTTTAAACTAGAATCTCCAATCAAAACCCTCAATTTCCGAAGTAGGAGGATATATGTAATAATCCTTATATTTTAATCCTTATTTTAAACAGAAATAAAAGGTCTAATGCTTTTTTTTTTGTTTAAATGAAAGGTCTGTTTTTTTTTTTTTTTTTTTTTGGTTTAAAGGGAAATTTGTAATTTAATTTTGGGGTTGGGTAAACATGTAATTAGTGTTTTAAATACGGAGATATATGTAATAATACCTATATTTTAAGCCTTATTTGTTATACGTTTGCACTTTTAACTTTCAATCTTTTAAAGACTCGATATAGTTGGGATCAAGTAAATGATGAATTCATTAGAGAAGGATTTGAATATGTGTTAAAGCGTCGTTTCCCAGACATAGTGTTGGATCACCGATACGAATCAGCAAAGAAGGCAAGGAATGTTGGGCATATTATCCCGGAAAATGAATATGATTTTGGCGTAATGTGTGAGTATCCGCCGTGCTTCGTGCACGAGGACATACGGCATGAGTTATGTATGGTAAGCAAGTTAATACATTAGTGATCATTGTTATATTTTATTGCATTTTATATTATTTATACATGTATTTTTATTCTTTTATTGGGTTGGAACACAGATGAGTGGCATAAGAAGTCTGAGAGAGGTAAAAGCAACCGCAAGAAAGCCGATTCCGACGGTGTGATATCCCGACATACAGGCGGGTCTAGGGGCTATGATGAGCATCACATCATCTTGGTAATATTATGTTCATAAAATTTAGTACTTGTTTCTTTAACACATATTACGTTAATCATACATATGTTTTTTTTTGTAGGAACGGACATAGGGTCGGCCACCCACTTTTAAAGAACTTTTCCTTGTAACCCATCTCACCAAAGAATCCAAGAAAAAGTTTTGGGCAGGGACGTGTTATGAAAACTTGGAGGGGGCAGAATTTTGTACTGCGCGATCGAAAAAAGCATATGTAAGTTGTTTGCATCATTTTTAATATATATATATATATATATATATATGTTGTATTAGCCTTTTAGTATAATAACAACCGTGTTGTTTATATAAATGGTAGGAGACATATGCGAGATACATGATAGAAAAGTACGGGGAAGACGTCACTCAGCATCTAGTGTGAGATGCTGACTTGTGGGAGCGTGCGCAAGGAGGGAGCTGATTCGGGATCGGGTCTTTGGATAGTTTTGTCATTACCGGCACAACGTCTTCGTCATCCGGGTCTGCCTCCTATTGTCACACCTGTGCCTCCACAGCCATCAAATAAATACCAAACCAATGAAATATTGTGTTTCATATTTAGGATTTGTATAAATATGTGTATCATTTGCACATATTAATTCTTGTTCGATTTCGAGCTCTAAATCGCTTTCTGGGAAGTTATACGCGAACTGATGCGTAAACATAATTAGTTAAACACAACAAACACTCTCGAACAGTGACATGGGCTTAACATACCTTAAATAACCTTTACATAACTTAGAAATAAGTTTTGGAAGGTTTGGTGTGTCGAAATCAAGTTAATTCGCTTACAGGGACTAATTTCGACAAACTGCAAAAGTATGCCGATTCAACGAACATTCTGGAACATGATCATAAGTTAAACATGCCCTAAATATCCTTTACATAGGTTAGAAATAGGCTTTGGGGTGTTTGGTGCGCAAAAATAAACTTATTTGATCACCAGGGACTAAAAGCGTCAAAAAGTGCATAAGTTTGCATTTTCGCGCACATCATACGTTCTGAATATATCCGGATATCCAAAAATTTATGTAATCATTAGAATATTTTATTTTAGTGATTGGCATGATAAAATTCCATTCGTCGCGTAATTTGGATCGTTTTTCGCGTCCGTTCGTGTTTCGCCGTAATTAACCGAACAACGCAACCGTACGGCCAAATGAACCGACATCCGTGATATTTTTGAGCATGTTTTATGTTCCTATACTTTAACTTCATTTTAGAGCCTTGAAATGGGGTTAACGGGGCTTAAACGTGTCAAAAATGCATCGAAAACCAAGATTTACAACTTCAGGGACCTAAACTGCAAATCTGCCAAACATGGGCTCAGGAGGGGCGCATAAGACTTCCTTGATTCTTACACGGGGCGCGAGAGACCCCCAGACCTGCAAAAATTAGTTTTCAGCAAAACCCAGCTGTTCCTTTGGTTTGCACATGGTTTCTTTGAGTCTATGGGCTGGTTTTGGGGCACCCATGGTATTATAAAACAGGGGGTACACATGTACGGCTCGGATTAAAGCTCGTTTATCGAGGAACGATCCAAACGTTGGCCTGAAAACTATATATACCCCCATATTTTCATTTCCAAACCCACACTTGATCTGAATTTTCTCTAAGTTGAAGCTCAAAGCTTCATACCTAAGAATTCTTAGATCAAATCTTCTTAGCTTGTACCTTTTGTAAGTATTCTTTCGTGCTTTTATGCGTTTTTAAGCGAAAGTCAAACAGTGTTTGACTTTCTGTTTTCACCAGTAAATGGTCAACACGAAGTTCGTTTGAACTTCGCAACGTGAGCATAATCACGATGGTCATAGTCCCTTGTGACTATACCTACTGATTACCACGTTGATTAGGTGTAGTGACGAGTCATAGTTTCGGTCAAAATACGCGTTTATACGTATTTTGCAACCCTTTGTTTTGATATCAAACTTGTTTTCTAACTTCGTTAAACATATTTTAACATGTTTAACTCGTCACTTTAGGTTTAGTGCATATATAGGGTCGTAAGATAAGCGATCTAAACAACCGCTTAGACTTTCGAACCCGGCCCGTTTGGTCGATCTTTAAGATCCGACCAAACATGTTTTGTGACAATAGTTGTATAGGTAATAACCTTCCGAGGTTATACCTTATGGTCACTTCGTTTACTTAGTTGTATGATAGGTAATTTATATGCCTTAGGAAAATGACCAAAATGCCCTTTTTTACGCATAAATCCATTTTAAGCACATGTAACCTAAATTTTTACTTCTAAACTTATTAGGCAACATTAGTAGACATGTTAAGGCATACAATACTTATCATAGGACTAGTTAGGCGGTCCGAACGCGTTTTACGCGAACGACGCGTTAAAGTAGCGTAGACTACCTTAACGAGTCGTAATGGGTCGTAAGCACTTAGGATAGGTTTCGTTTTAGAATGTAGGCTTTGTTAAACCATATTACATGAGTTCCTATACTCAATTGGTTTACGAAACCTCATTTTATCCAATCTTCCGATTTAGGTCCTGTTTATTAACGTAGTTATCCATATTAGGTGCCGTTTGATTCCGTGATCCCTCTTGCATTGCTTGGTTGTTATCCAAAGACTATTGAGCAATCTCAAGTGAGTACATAGTCCCCCTCTTTTACTTTTTTTCATACATTTGGGGGTGAAACACATGTGCCTACTTGTTACTTTCGTGCTTTTCGCGTTTTTACATCATATGCTTGCTATGTTCATATAGTACACATATAGTACAAGATTTTATCCATGTTTTTGCTATGTATGTTTTATTAACATGCTAGTACATTGATTTATTAAACACACTTGTTTCATATGTTCATTTCAGCACATGTACACATTGTTTTACATCATATTCATGCTATGTATGTTCATTTATTGCATACTTAGTACATTGTTTTACATCACATTCATGCTAGGTATGTTCACTTATTGCATACTTAGTACATTGTTTTACATCACATTCATGCTATGTATGTTCATTTATTGCATACTTAGTACATTGTTTTACATTTCTAGTTTGTATGTTCATTTAGCATATTAAAGTACATTTTTTTCATAAAACATGCTTACATTTGGTATGACATTTGGTTTGTTTAAATGGGACAAAAATACTTTCATTAACATTGATCACGCCGCTTGGTAGTAAGTAATGGTACCATTGGAATTGACAACTCTCGTTCCTGAAATCCTAGGTTTGTTTGGGTGGAAGGAATGACTGAATCCAATATACATAGTTTAGATAAACCTTTAATTTCGTTTAAGGGTTTGTCGCCACAGTCGCAAGGCTTGAATGTATGCATTTTAACATTTACTGCATAGATGTTTGTATCAGTAAAGCATGCATTATTTTACAAAACATAACTTTTGATTTATTCAAATACTTTGTTTTGTGCATTTTTACATATGGTTTAAGCCGTCACTCTTTACTTACCGTACATGACATTTGTTTACACATTACATGATTTACATTTGACAATAGACATGGTTTACATATAAACATTTGACAGTTGGTTTAAACAAGACATTTTTGGTGGTTTGTTTGGGGAAGTGATTTAAGTAACGAGGCGTGTGTAATATGATAAAAGCATGGTGGATAAGCCGCTGGTACTTCCTATATATAATTGCTTTTATGATATTACATATCGTAGCATTATTTAAACCATTTCAAGTTAGACATAATACATTTTACACATATATCGTATCTTCATGAAACATTGTTTTACAAACAACACATTTTATACAAACTCATTTTACTTGGTTATTTATTTATCTATGCATCTTTCTTTTATATCATCTGATTTCTTATCACTGTTTGTATGATTTATAAAAGAAAACATTTTACAAGGTTCATGACTAACTTTTGTTAAACATTTTATTTAAACTTACAAGTCATGAATCCTATATTCAATAAAACCTATGTATCTCACAGGCATTTTTATGCTAACGTACCTATTTTCACATGTGTTTTCAGGAGTTGATGCATAGGATTGATCAAGATACACTTAGACGGACTTGGGCCTTAGTGATAATAAAAGATGCAAGACTAGTTAATTATGTTATGTTTATTTGTTTTTAAGACATTGTAACTTCTTTTATTCAATAAAACAAAATTTCAATTTCCATGTGTTATGAAACAATGATTCTGTTACAACACTCCCCGACGATTCCACCGCGATTTGTTGTTTTACGCGGTCGGGGTGTGACAGAAGAGTTGGTATCAGAGCTCATGGTTATAGGGAATTAGGTTATTAGTAATGCTTTGACCTAGTTTATAACCTTCCTAGGACCCTAACACAAGATTCTTGTGTTTAGATCTTAAAACAATACTGTCACTTATCTTTAGGTGACAACCACAACAAGAACATAAATTTCAAATCCACTTTGAAAATGTAACACCCCAAAAACGGGTTTATTAATTATAATAAAGTAACCAAAAATAAACGGGTAAAATACGGTAGTGATAAAAATAAACCCAGTAAATATTAGGATCTAAATAAGTAAGCCTAATATTAACTAAAAAGTGAATCAAAGCTTTGGAGGAAATAAAGCTTATAAAAGACCCGAGGTAACGGGGTGTATGTAACACCCTAAAACATAAATCCTTTTATTATAAATCCGACGTTGATATTAACGAGATAAACTAACTAGTGATAAAACTAACCTAGTTAGATAAGAGTTTAGTGATAATAAATTAGAGTGTTAGAAACACCCAAATAAAAACCTCATGAAAGTAGGAGGGTTAAAAGTGCCAAGTATGAAACAAGTTTTATTAAACACAAATAAAATAAAAATCCAACACACACACTGGTGTGTGGATCGACCAGAACGCAGAAGGGGGCGATCAGGTTTCTCCAAAACCCTAACTCACCCAAAAATTCACAAATTGAAGGTCAAGATCAATTCCAAAACGAAATCCGAGCCTAGATTGGTGATCTCCATTGCAAGGGGGTCATAAGGTATGTGAAATTTGATAGAAAATCTCTACTTGAAATTCTGATGAACTTAGAGAATTTAGAAATTTTTGATGCATGATTGTTATATGGATGAAATAGGAACATAGTAGTGTCTAGGAGTAAACCCTAGACAAGTATATGTTAAAATCATGCTAAGCTCAAGTAGATTCAGATTTTTGTTGATATTAAAGTCATGTATGAGAAGTTTTTAGGGTTTTGATTGCTAAAAATTAGTGTTATGATGTCAAGAACATGCTTAAATTGAAAGCTGAATTCAAACAGCTCCTGATCAGAATTTACAGCCGACTTGTATTGGCTGTAACCTGAACAAAACGTGATAAAAACGTGTGTTTCTTGAGTCTAAAAAGTAATTCCAGGAAATATCTTTAAAACCCCACTGGAATCGCATTTTTTTGACGAAAATTGAGCGTTTTATGAATTTTTCCGTATCAAAGGTTCAAGCTGTGTTTTCTGGCAGAATTTGCAGCCCATTATGAATGTCATAACTCAATTTAGTAATTTAGTTATGGTCTCAAATTGTTACTGTAGATAGTTTCAAGCGATTAGAAGAATCGCCAATTGGAATTTCGTCAATCGGATAAACGAGGAATTTTTAATGAATTTTTCCGTAAGCTGCAGTCAGAAGTGACGAATCTGATTGCAGCATAGTAAATGAATTTTTATAAATTTTTGGTAGAGAGTTGGACTCTAAAAATTTAACACCAGGATAACCCCTCCGAGGGGCACGTCTCATAAAAATATTGTAATTTTTGCAAGCTCGTAGGTATAGTAAACGGACGTCCCCAAACAGCATATTTTCAGTGAAATAAGCTATACATGTTAATGAATGATCAATGCAAGTTGAATATGAAATTATGCAAATGTATGGTCCTTATCAAGTACAATGATGTATGCTAACAAGAATGTGTTGATGATAACCTGAAAGCGTAGGAGCCATGTCAACATGGACACGAGCATGGAAGGGCAATGGGTCAAAGCTAAAAACGGAAGCTATGCATGAACTCGGACGCACGAGGTAAGTGATTTCTGTAATCACTTCTTATTTTATTTAAGTAAAGTAGCGTTAGTTGATTAAGCATGATGATGTTTGAAGTTTCATATGGTTTTGGTCGTATGAAATTGGTAATTTTAGCTTAGTAGACCGAATGGGACAATATAAAGTTGTAATGATATGACGAATAATGTCTAAGTAATGGCTACGGTATGTAACCGGGTAATGGGTAAAATTGCACATAAGTGCACCAACCGAGAATGGGGACTTAGGTTAATGGGTCAAAGTGAAGGTATACAAGCAATGTCGATAGTATTTCATGTGCCCGGTCAGTGTAACGTGTTATAACATTAACATTATGTGAACCTTAAGTGTAAACATATGAGTTGTTGATAAATGCATGACGGGTCGAATAATTCTTAATGAATAATAAGCCGAAAATGTATAAGTTAAGAATTTCCTTATAAGTTCACATAATAGAATGTTAGCTTACAATCATGTAGGAAGAAACGAGAGGTTAATCGGGTAAACGGTTTAAAAGCTACGCAAGTTTTGTGCGTGCGAACGACAAAAACAACACAGCAGAAAAATGGCAAAACTAGAGGCCGTCGCCGACGCCCCTATGGGCCGTCGCCGACGCCTTGTGCATTTTCAGTTTTCTCTGACGCCTAATTTTCCTGTCTACGGAGGTTTCTGGCTACGCGAAAAACTAATAGCCGTCGCCGACGCCCTATAGGGCCGTCGCCGACGGCCTCCACATGTTTAAAAGGCTGAAATTTGTTAATTAAGTTATTTTGTGTACCGTAAGCTTCGGTATATTAACCGTGGTCAACGACGGGTCTCCCAAATATAATTTTGAATGTTTCCTTGATGTTTTTGGATCATAAATCCAAGTCTAAGCACTCCATAATTAATGTACGAGTATGATAAGTGAATGCGAATAAGTTAATCAAGAATTGAATGTAAGTAAGTATGTGTAGACATGATTATGTAAGCATGTAGTTATGTATATAGGTAAGTAGATGTGTAGATATGTAGGTGCGTATGATTAGACGTATGAATATACGAATGCACGAAGTAGGATTTATCGCCTATGAAAAGAATGGGACAGGTATGCATGTATACATGGTTTCAATACGTTTGAGTATGGACGTTACTAATGATGTGCTTAAGATTGGAATGTAATGCAGGAATGAGAACGTCAGACTCTTGTAGAATTGAAGCCGAACCTAGAAGCCGAACTCGAAACAAAGGAATCCGAGAGGATAGTCGAATGAATCAAAGTTTATGTTGTTGAATGTTATATGATTTTTAATTGTACCAGATTATTGTTGTATGATGTTGTCAATGACTAATGGTTAAGTTGTATGTGATGTCCACAGGTACTGCACGGATTTCTTCTACCACTATCGAAGATAAGCGGGCATAGATCGAGTCGAATAACAAGGATTGTACGGAAAGAACGGTTACGTAGTCTTAATTTTGTAACGCATTAATTTGTAAAAAGGGAAGTGAATTTTGTATGCTTCTTCTTGAATGTGTGTATTGTTTTAAGATCGTAAAGAAATTTTTTTAAACTATTTTTCCGCTGCGTTATCTTTAAGTTCTTACACAATGATCTTACAGGGAATCGTTCTTATTACGAACGGGTCATGCCCGAATTTTTCTTAAATAATAGTATGGTAATATTACTTTTCGGATTAAGAAATATGGGCGTTACAGAAAACCAATCATCTGTTCTAGGATGATTTATTATAAGGTTTTGAACCTTCAAAGTTTTCAAAATCTTATCAAAGTTGGGTCTTATAATGTGAACACGTGAAATCTGGAAGGGTGGATGCCTGTACTCTGAGTTTTCTGTCTAAGGCTAGAGTCTTCATACAAATCCACATAATCAGACCAGTCACTCTTACCTGGGAACTCTTGGGGTGAGTGTCCACTTATAGGCTAAAGCATGTCTTCGCGATGCATTAATATGACCCACTTACTTTGATTAGTCATCGTCTCATTTGTTTGCCTTAGGTAACAAACAAATGATCGCAATTTCTATGTGTTATCATTCTGTTTTGATTATCCGATAACATTTCACTTGTTTCCTCCCGTGTCTTTCATTTCCTCCAGAATGTCTCTTCATCGCAGCAACGCTCAGATGTCCGAACAGGCTACCAGATTTGCCCAATGAATAGGCACAGTAATCCAGAAGACTGCTAAATTAGCCATTGCCATGTCCCGTCTCCAGGATGAAGCCACCCAAGAATAACCAAAGGAAGCAGAAGCCAAGCCTTCACAAAAATCAAAGAAGCGTAAGGCTTCAAAGAATCACGCAGCAGTTGCACCAAATCGAGCAGAACCTAGCCAGGCAGCAGCACCACCAGCCAAGAAACCGTACAAGGGAACTGCTCCATGGTGTAATCGATGCAACCGTCATCATCCGAATCACATACCCTGCTTCAAATGTACCCACCGATGTGCAATCGATGCAACCGTCATCATCGATGGGGACATTTGGTTGACATATGCCGCTTTGCTATCCAAAACAAAGCTGTTGCAAACTTTGCTGCTGCTCAACCTCCTGCCAAGAAACCTTATGTCGGTACTGCACCGATGTGCAACAAGTGTAATGCACCTCATTGAGCTTACCTGCAGTGTCGTCTGTGTACATTATGTGGACGACTCGGTCACCTGGCAAATGCTTTTCAATTCAACCCAATCCAAGGTGGTCCAAACCAATCCCAAGTCAACCCTGATCAAGCTCGTTATCCATCTGGTACTTGGTACAACTACGGCGAGACGGGCTATTTCAGGAACAAGTGACCAAAGGTTGTCAATGCAAGTCTGACCCACGGATGAGCAGTTGGCTGATTAGAAGATGTTGCTACTTTGAATAATTTGCATATGTTGCTCTTGTTTCTTTTATTTTTGTTGAACTCAGAGACAATGTGATTGGTTTATAAATAAATCATTGTTCCCAATTCTGATGTACAAATGTAGTTACATGTGTGTATGGCATTTCCCTATGATACCTACATCAAGGAACTATGTTCTTTACAAACTACTCTTGTGATTCTCCCTTTCATGTGATCGCTCATGATTTCCTCGAAAAATTTCTCAGTACTCATTTCATTCTAAGAAACAAAGTATAGAATATAAGTGACATTTTGAGTAATCACTTTTAAATCCTTGGTTTAATAACTAAGGGTATTTTCGATTTCATACCCATATCATTACATTCTGGTTTTCATAACAACATACATAATATATGCTTTTCAAAAACAACCTTCATGATTTCAAAAACATTTTATATAGTTTGAAAACATTTTTAACATAGTATATTTACTTAACATATCAAGTGCATAATTTCAAAAGCATCATCCATGTTTTCAAAAACATACATAATTTCAAAAAAAATTCATTCATCTCGCATGATTTTAAAACCTTTTATAATATACTTATCTAATACACCTACTTTATGATTTCAAAAGTATTATGTAAGGTTTCAAAAACATTAAACACATTTCTAAAAAAAACCCCATGCATAGTTTTCAAAAACATTTTTCTCATACATTAACTTAACCTTCAAATTCTGCTTCATATGTCGCCTTAGCATATCTAGAACCTCAATTTCGTGAGCATTTTACCTTGTGTTTTGACTTAAGCACGTCTAGTGCAAGGGTTCAAAGCGTCTCCCGCTATTCGAATTCTAAAAATCCATGTGGGATCTTCTTACCTTCACAATTAGATCCTTGTGGATGATTATCGTTCAAATCGGAGTCCTTAATTAGATTCCTTGTGTACCTTAATTCGAATGTTACGATTCCTTGGAATCGAAATCGAATTTTCTTTTTAAGATCTTCCTATCTTCATAGTTAGATTCTTGAAATGTTTAAAGAGCCAAATGAAATCCACGGATTGGATTCCTGGTGGGCTTTAAATACATGTGCACAGTTAACAAACAAATTAACAAAATGATAACAAATTGAAGATCAAGTTAAACAATTTTGTGATTATGTGATTACGTGTTTTCTTTTGTGTTTTTATTTTCGTTATCCAAATCCTTGTAGAATCTTCCATATCTTCATATGAGGGATTCACAGTAGGATATCCAAAGGTACTACCTTAAATCCTTAATGGGTTTCTATGTAATAGTTAAGACCCTTGGATTATATAGTACCATTCCATAATTCAAAAAGACCCCTTGAGTCGTCTAGTAAAAAAGATTGATTCAGAAACTGGTTAAGAATGGCATGTGATGATATAGCTGAACAGACTCCTTTGTAGTCTATTTAAAGAGATCATTTATTGATTTAAATAAAAGGACCCTATGGTGGTCTAGTCACAATCATCACAAGTCCGTTCGTTGTTTCTTCCCCTACACATTATAAAATGCACAGTGTGAACTATGCAAAGAATTACGTAATTATGGATGCATACATAATTATGAAATTCAGTGCATGAAAACCACAGTAAGATTTATCATGTGTAAGAACCGATAGTAGCAAAAATAACGAAACGTGAACAATGTAATGGAGGTACGGTGGACGCACCAGTTGCGCTTCATATACTTGTATATAAGTGTCCCTCTTACATTGCAAGCATGATGTTATTAAAGTTACTAGAAGTTCAGAATCCTAACCAGTATTGTTTTATCTTTTCGACTTCATGTTTCAAGCTCTCACAAGTTTCCTCAAAATAAATTTCGGGACGAAATTTCCTGAAGTAGGGGAGACTGTGACACCTGTGCCTCCACGGCCATCAAACAAATATCAAACCAATGAAATATTGTGTTTCATATTTGGGATTTGTATAAATATGTGTATCATTTGCACATATCAATTCTTGTTCGATTTCGAGCTCTAAATCGCTTTCTAGGAAGTTATACGCAAACTGATGCGTAGACGTAATCAGTTTAACGCAACAAACACTCTGGAATAGTGAAATGGGCTTACCATACCTTAAATAACCTTTACATAACTTAGAAATAACCTTTGGAAGGTTTGGTGTGTCGAAATCATGTTTATTCGCTTACAGGGACTAATTTCGACAAACTGTGAAAGTATGCCGATTTGTATTGTAACGAACATTCCGGAACATGATCATAAGTTAAACATGCCCTAAATATCCTTTACATAGCTTAGAAATCGGCTTTGAGGTGTTTGGTGCGCAAAAATAAAGTTATTTGATCAACAGGGACTAAAAGCGTCAAAAAGTGCATAAGTTTGCATTTTCGCGCATATCTTATGTTCTGAATATATCCGGACATCCAAAAATTTATGTAATCATTAAAATATTTAATTTTAGTGATTGGCATGATAAAATTCCATTCATCGCGTAATTTGGATCGTTTTTCGCGTCCGTTCGTGTTTCTTCGTAATTAACCGAACAACGCAACCGTACGGCCAAACGAACCGACATCCGAGATATTTTCGAGCTTTTTTTATGTTCCCTATACTTTAACTTCATTTTAGAGCCTTGAAATGGGGTTAACGGGGCTTAAACGTGTCAAAAACGCATCGAAAACCAAGATTTACAACTTCAGGGACCTAAACTACAATTCTGCCAAACATGGGCTCAGGAGGGGCGCGTAAGACTTTCTTGATTCTTACGCGGGGTGCGAGAGACCCCCAGACCTGCAAAAATCAATTTTCAGCAAAACCAAGTTGTTCCTTTGGTTTGCACATGGTTTCTTTGAGTCTATGGGTTGTTTTTGGGGCACCCATGGTTTTATAAAACAGGGGGTACACATGTAAGGCTCAGATGAAAGCTTGTTTATCGACGAACGATCCTAACGGTGGCCTGAAAACTATATATACCCCCATGTTTTCATTTCCAAACCCACATTTGTTCTGAATTTTCTCTAAGTTGAAGCTCAAAGCTTCATACCTGAGAATTCTTAGATTAAATCTTCTTAGCTTGGACCTTTTGTAAGTATTCTTTAGTGCTTTTATGCGTTTTTAAGCGAAAGTCAAACAGTAAACAGTGTTTGACTTTCTACTTTGACCAGTCAATGGTCAACGCGAAGTTCGTTTGAACTTCGCAACATGAGGGTAATCATGATGGTCATAGTCCCTTGTGACTATACCTACTGATTACCACATTGATTAGGTGTAGTGACGAGTCATAGTTTCGGTCAAAATACGCGTTTATGCGTATTTTGCAACCATACTATTATTCGGTATCAAAATCCTTTGTTTTGATATCAAACTTGTTTTCTAACTTCGTTAAAAATATTTTAACATTTTTAACTCGTCACTTTAGGTTTAGTGCTTATATAGGGTCGTAAGATAAGCGGTCGAAACAACCGCTTAGACTTTCGAACCCGACCCGTTTGGTCGATCTTTAGGATCCGACCAAACATGTTTTGTGACCATAGTTGTATAGGGAATAACCTTCCGAGGCTATACCTTATGGTCATTTCGTTTAGTTAGTTGTATGATAGGTAATTTATATGCCTTAGGAAAATGACAAAAATACCCTTTTTACGCATAAATCCATTTTAAGCATTTGTAACCTAAATTTTTACATCTTAGCTGATTAGGCAACATTATTAGACATGTTAAGGCATATAATACTTGTCATTGGACTAGTTAGGCGGTCCGAACGCGTTTTACGCGAACGACGCGTTAAAGTAGCGCAGACTACCTTAACGAGTCGTAACGGGTCGTAAGCACTTAGGATAGTTTTTGTTTTAGAATGTAGGCTTTGTTAAACCGTATTAGGTGCCGTTTGATTCCGTGACCCCTCTAGCATTGCTTGGTTGTTATCCAAAGACTATTGAGCAATCTCAAGTGAGTACATAGTCCCCTCTTTTACTGTTTTTCAAACATTTTGGGGTGAAACACATGTGCCTACTTGTTACTTTCGTGCTTTTCATGTTTTTACATCATATACTTGCTATGTTTATATAGTACACATATAGTACATGATTTTATCCATGTTTTTGCTATGTATGTTTTATTAACATGCTAGTACATTGATTTATTAAACACACTTGTTTCATATGTTCATTTCAGCACATGTACACATTGTTTTACATCATATTCATGCTATGTATGTTCATTTATTGCATACTTAGTACATTGTTTTACATCACATTCATGCTAGGTATGTTCACTTATTGCATACTTAGTACATTGTTTTACATCACATTCATGCTATGTATGTTCATTTATTGCATACTTAGTACATTGTTTTACATTTCTAGTTTGTATGTTCATTTAGCATATTAAAGTACATTATTTTCATAAAACATGCTTACATTTGGTATGACATTTGGTTTGTTTAAATGGGACAAAAATACATTCATTAACATTGATCACGCCGCTTGGTAGTAAGTAATGGTACCATTGGAATTGACAACTGTCGTTCCTGAAATCCTAGGTTTGTTTGGGTGGAAGGAATGACTGAATCCAATATACATAGTTTAGATAAACCTTTAATTTCGTTTAAGGGTTTGTCGCCACAGTCGCAAGGCTTGAATGTATGCATTTTAACGTTTACCGCATAGATGTTTGTATCAGTAAAGCATGCATTATTTTACAAAACATAACTTTTGATTTATTCAAATACTTTGTTTTGTGCATTTTTACATATGGTTTAAGCCATCACTCTTTACTTACCTTACATGACATTTGTTTACACATTACATGATTTACATTTGACAATTGACATGGTTTACACATAAACATTTGACAGTTGGTTTAAACAAGATATTTTTGGTGGTTTGTTTGGGGAAGTGATTTAAATAACGAGGCGTGTGTAATATGATAAAAGCATGGTGGATACGCCACTGGTACTTCCTATATATAAGTGCTTTTATGAAATTACATATCGTAGCATTATTTAAACCATTTCAAGTTAGACATAATACATTTTACACATATGTCATATCTTCATGAAACATTGTTTTACAAACAACATATTTTATACAAACTCATTTTACTTGGTTATTTATTTATCTATGCATCTTTCTTTTATATCATCTGATTTCTTGTCACTGTTTGTATGATTTATAAAAGAAAACATTTTACAAGGTTCATGACTAACTTTTGTTAAACATTTTCTTTAAACTTACAAGTCATGAATCCTATTTTCAATAAAACCTATGTATCTCACATGCATTTTATGCTGACGTACCTATTTTCACATGTGTTTTCAGGAGTTGATGCATAGGATTGATCAAGATACACTTAGGCGGACTTAGGCCTTAGTGACAATAAAAGATGCAACACTAGTTAATTATGTTATGTTTCTTTGTTTTTAAGACATTGTAACTTCTTTTATTCAATAAAACAAAATTTCAATTTCCATGTGTTATGAAACAATGATTCTGTTACAACACTCCCCGACGATTCCGCCGTGATTTGTTGTTTTACGCGGTCGGGGTGTGACACCTATGCTGACCGCTCGCAAGAGGAGGTATTATTAATATTATTTATTTTTTATTTTTTATTTTTTATCATTATTTGTTATTATTATTATTAGGGGTTTTCTAATGGCACACCCCCTGTCTATCTACACACTTTTTCAATTCAATGCGCATCGTATAGGCCTATACGATGCGTATTGAATTAAAGTAAAAAACATGGCAGACTGACAGGTGCAGGTTATGTCTGGCGGCAGGCTTGATACGCATCGTATAGGCCTATACTATGCATATCAGGCCACTGTCTTTTTGAATTTATTTTTTGTTTTGTTGTGTCGAATGAGAACCCGAGAAACGAAAGGGATTTCGAGCACTTGGTCGTTGATATGATTGATAAATATCTTGACACGATTATTTCCATTTTCAAGTATTATTATGACCATTCAAGCCAACCAGTCTACAATGTGGTTCCCAATTTGCGAAACATAATCCCAAATTGTCTAAAGAAACGCTTTTATCATGTGGTAAACAAATACCAAGGGTGTATACAGATCTCTATTCGGTCATCTTTCCAAGCTTTTACACCCGAATATGTGGTTCCCAATTTGCGGAACATAATCCCAGATTGTCTAAAGAAGCGCTTTTATCATGTGTCATATTAGATGTGTTATGGTGAGATTTTCAAGTTTGCACAGTGGGAGAAAATACCAGCACCTCTGTCAATATTGTCCTTTAAATTCGCATAAACATATATTCGTTTCATAACCTCCTCCTATAAATCAACCACAACTCCCCCGATACGTCTTCTCTGGATCACACATGATAAAAGCGCTTCTTTAGATAATCTGGGATTATGTTCCGTTTCTTCAAGATTTACGTCTGATGTCCAAGTTTGATCACATTTGACTTCATCAGCGGCAGTCCAATGACTTTCTTGAGTCACATATCCGACGATAGGGCCCACGGATCTTATGCCCACCCGAGACCGACCTCTGGATCACACATGATAAAAGCGCTTCTTTAGACAATCTGGGATTATGTTCCGTTTCTTCAAGATTTACGTCTGATGTCCAAGTTTGATCACATTTGACTTCATCTGCGGCAGTCCAATGACTTTCTTGAGTCACATATCCGACAATAGGGCCCACGGATCTTATGCCCACCTGAGACCGACCTCTGGATCACACATGATAAAAGTGCTTCTTTAGTCAATCTGGGATTATGTTCCGTTTCTTCAAGATTTACGTCTGATGTCCAAGTTTGATCACATTTGAATTCAATAATCCGTTCAATATCAGCATTGTTTATCACCCTGTGTGAGCATTGGAAGCCCGACAAACAGTCTTGCAATTACATCTTCAATCGAGAATGTGGAAAACCGCAACCATTTTTTTACTACGGAAACGGTGGCTATGGGAAATACAAACCTAAAACGAACCACAATGGACTCAGACTCATACTACCCTTGTCGTTCCATATTTTCTCCTTTTTCTAATTCTCGAAGAATCTCGTAACTACCGATATCTCATCCTTCTGTTGTACAGTACTTCCGAGACGATTCAAGTGAGTCCTATGAAGCATGTGTCTATTTATTCAATTGAGAGGAATCATTGCATTACATTCCCGTTGAAAACAAATTGTGTCTGTCTGAACCAACCGAAATCCACAAATTTCCAACAATTAACAGGACATTGTTAAAAGGGAAAATCTAATCGAACACCTGACTGAGAGAAACTTCTTCGAGCTAACTGCCGATATCTCATCCTTCTGGTGTTCAGTACTTCCGAGACGATTCAAGTGAGTCCTATGAAGCAAGTGTCTGTCTACAAATTCCAACAAATTGTGGGTTAATAGATTCCGAATGTGTTATTTCAGTTATTTATGTTGATTCAGTACTTCAAGGTGTGTACGTTAAATACCGTTCACTGCTTTTTTAGTTGATTCTCTTGTTAAGTGAGAGATTTCATAGAGAACAAGTTCACAGCAGAATGAAATTTTATTGAAAACTTCTAAAAATGTTAAGTGTTTGAGGCATGCATGTTTGATTCAAGTAAGTCCTATGAAGCAATTGTCTGTCTATTCAATTGAGAGGAATCATTGCATTACATCCCCGTTGAAAACAAATTGTGTCTGTCTGACCCAACCGAAATCCACAAATTTCCAACAATTAACAGGACATTGTTAAAAGGGAAAATCTAATGGAACACCTGATTGAGAGAAACTTCTTCGAGCTAACTGCCGATATCTCATCCTTCTTTGAGAGGAAAGATGACTGAATAGAGATCTGAACCAACCGAAATCCACAAATTCCAACAAATTGTGTCTAACGCAAGGATCTTCGAATTAGTTGCTTCTCTTGTTAAGTTTCTGAACCAAACGCTTTTTTAGTTGCTTCTCTTGTTAAGGATCTTCCAATTGCAGTTGATGAAACCGGAGCTGTTATCTCGGTTGTTCAGTACTTTCATGATAAATACAATGTTCATCTTCGTTATCCTTTGCTTTCTGCAATTCAAGCAGGCACGGATGCTAAACGTACTGTTATTACATCCGAGACGATTCAAGTGAGTCCTATGAAGCAAGTGTCGGTCTATTCAATTGAGAGGAATCATTGCATTACATCCCTGTTGAAAAACAAATTGTGTTTGTCTGACCCAACCGAAATCCAAAAATTTCCAACAACCGAAATCCATAAATTGAAGTGAGTCCTTTTTAGTTGTTTCTCTTGTTATGTTTCTGAAAACAACCGAAATCCACAAATTGAAGTGAGTCCTATGAAGCAAGTGTCTGTCTATTCAATTAATAGGAATCATTGCATTACATCCTTGTTGAAAACAAGTGGTTGTAATGATGGAACCCTTGATTTGAAAAACATTTTTGAGAAATTTATAGTTCAATACGCATCGTATAGGCCTATACGATGCGTATTAATCGATGATTTTACTGAAATACCCCTGGTTTTTTGATAAATTCAGGGGTAATCTTGAGAAAATTCAAAGTTTAATACGAATCGTATAGGCCTATACGATTCGTATTAAGCTGATATACGATACAACCTAGGCCTATACGATCGTATATGGCATTATTTCAAATTTAGTGTTATCGTGTTTCCCTCGGTTCGACGCGTATACGTCTCGTTTTTTGCCGAACTTTTGCATATTTTGTCTTTTTATTACGTATACCTTCAACATAATTCGTTTCGGTGCCGTTCGGTTGCGTGCGAATATCGTATTCTATGATTACCTACAGTTTTGTTTGAAATCCACTTGTTCTCCATAGTGTTGTATTATATGTATACGTGTGTGGAAATATCGTTAGTCGCGTACTTTGAAGTATTTTTGAGTATTTTGACGTATTTTAACATATTGTTGCGTATTTAATAGTATTTTTGACGTATTTGAGCTATTCTAACGTATTTTAGCTTATTTAACCTATTTTTGGGTATTTTTTTACGTATTTTAGCGTATTTTAGCGTATTTTAACATATTTTAGCGTATTTTAATGTAAGTTAGCGTATTTTAGTGTATTTTAACGTATTTTAGTGTATTTTAACGTATTTTAGCGTATTTTAACATATTTTAGCGTATTTTAACGTATTTTAGGGTATTTTAGCATATTTTAACGTATTTTAGTTGGTTTCGAATATACCCAACGTATTTTAGTTGGTTTCGAATATACCCAAAGTTGTCAAATTCGTTGCGTGCATTCATATTTGAGAAACATTTATTTCAGTTATTACTGTTGATCCACAAATTCCAACAAAGTTAATATTCACTGTGGTGAATGCAAGCATAAAGTTAGAAACCGGTGGTATTGAACCAACATTTCCTTCAAACATTCTAAACCCTACAAGGATGTTTGGAATTAAACGCATGTACGTGACAAAACAAGGATCGTAAAGATTAAAGAGAATAAACCAAGTACAAAATCATCTGCTTTCTGAATCTGGATCTGAATGTTAACTTTGGCTTATAAGCCCTTGATTCCCAACGCTTCTATGATGATATTTGCATTGTTTATCACCATGTGTGAGCATTGGAAGCCCGACCACTAGCAGAAGAACCTGACACGTCTTCTATGATGATTCGAAACATTCACGCTCAAAATGCCTCACCGGCTTATGTTGATGGATAACGCAAACAAGTTCTCCACAGTTTGTTATTCAAATCTCTATTCGGTCATCTTTCCAAACTGCAACACACGATAAGTTCTCCAAAAGAATGCATACACAAATAGTACCGGGACCACTGGAATAGACACATGTCCAAACTGCAACACACGATAAGTTCTCTAGAACACTCGTAATCCTCAACCGGCTTTGAAACCGGATGGAATCTACGAAGAAACTTTTTAATTTCACGGTGAGTGGAGAAATTAGCGACGGAGAAACAGTTGGAATTTGTGGATTTCGGTTGGTTCAGACAGACACAATTTGTTGGAATTTGTGGATCAACAGAAATAACAGAAATAACAGAAATAACAGCTTCCTTTTCTCTCTCTGACAACTGATTCATCTTTTTTACTCCTTTTCCTTCAATTTCGAGAACATTCTCCGTAACATGAATACGTGTCGGGTTCTTCTACTAGTGGTATATTAATGAAGTATTGAAGATTGAATGTGCAAACCGCAACTGTTTTTTACTACGGAAACCGTGGCTATGCGAAATACAAACCGCAATCATTTGTGAGTATGGGAAACACAAGTTTTCTTTTTGAGCTTGATGGATGTCCGTTATCTTAGTTGAGACGTGCATTGTTTAAATCTGAATATAAGTAGATGTTACGTGTAATTTCATTAAACCAAGAACAAAGCCTATTTCAAAACACATGTGTTCGTATCAGCGTTGTTTATCACCCTGTGTGAGCATTGGAAACCCGACAAACAGTCTTTGAGAACTTTGACAGCTTATCTATCTGTGTGTGTCACATCCATCCTGTTATAGCAATCGATATGATTAATTTTACAGATTTTTTTCTAATTAGCGTTGTTAACTACCAATAGAATGCATACACAAATAGTTCTAGTGGACGAAGGAAAAGAGACCGTTGTGTATCTGAATCAGGTTCTCAAACAAACCGTGAAATCGAACAGTTTCTTCGTAGATTCCGTCCGGTTTCAAAGCCCGTTGAGGATTACGAGTGTTCTAGGCTCGTTCAAGGCATGCTTGTTTCAAAGCCAGTCCAGTTTCTCCGAAGCTGTTATTTCTGTTGTTTAGTACTTCCGAGACGATTCAATCTTCGATGTTTGCGATTGAATCATCAATGTCCTTTATGTCGATTTCAACTTCCATTGATCAAATAATAAAAACCCTAAGAATGAATACACAAATAGTTCTAGTGGATGAAGCAAAGAGACCGCCTTGTTAATTTTAATGACGCAATAAAGATTGAATCTGCAAACCGCAACCTTTTTTTACTACCGAAACGGTGGATATGCGAAATACAAACCGCAATCGTTTGTGACTGTGGGAAACACAAGTTTTCTTTTTGAGCTTGATGGATGTCCGTTATCCCAACGCTTCTCCTTACATTATTGATCTGGAATTGGAGAACCATTGTTAACAAGAGTATGTTGTTCCAAGATCAATTCCAAGAATATTGATTGTAACAAGAGTATGTTGTTCCAAGATCAATTCCAATTGCAGCTGATGAAACCGGAGCTGTTATCTCGGTTGTTCAGTACTTTCGTGATAAATACAATGTTCATCTTCATCATCCTTTGCTTTCTGTAATTCAAGCAGGCACGGATGCTAAACGTACTGTTATTACATCCGAGACAATTCAAGTGAGTCCTATGAAGCAAGTGTCAGTCTAGTCAATTGAGAGGAATCATTGCATTACATCCCTGTTGAAAAACATAATCAATAAGTTTAGGGAAAATGGGGTTGAAAGATGATAATCCAACAGTGGAGGATCTCATTCGACAGCTTCGATAAATTCAGGGGTATTCTCAAATAATGTTTCCTAGATGTTTGAAGACCAACAAATGTCCAAAGTGCTGCTTCTTCGTTCGCGTGACGGAAAACTACCGCGTGACAGGAAGCTACCTTGCAAAAATTAAAAAATTAAATCGACACCCTCAATACGCATCGTATAGCGGTATACGATGCTTATTACTTTTTGGTAGGGGACAATGGCAGCCTTTGGCAGGCATAGAAGTTTGAACCCATCTCAATACGCATCGTATAGGCTTATACGATGCGTATTGAGGGTGTCGATTTAATCCCCCAAGGTGTGCCAATAATACGACCCTATTATTATTATTATTATTATTATTATTATTATTATTATTATTATTATTATTATTATTATTAATGTGTATGTATTGGGGTGGGTTTCTAAATTTAACTAGGGGTATTCGACGTCGCGCGTTGCGGGACATGATGGTGTACGGTTATAATAACTACAAGGTTTCTTACAGTAAGCCATTGCATGGCCAGGGATTTACGAACTAAGGCGCAAAGCATACAAACGTTAGATGGAACCCGAACTCGTTCCAACAAAAGTCGTTTTTTTACTTTTGTTGACCCGAACCTGTTTGGGCCAACAAAAGTTGTTTCTTACTCTTGGATATGATATGTTCTATTGTTTGAGTTGTCTTTAATGTGGTTCTTCCACATCAAAGTACATGGAAAAAAAAAATAAAAATGAGCGAATATAATACGTCCTTGAGTTAACCATTCCAATCTGAAAGTAAATGGAATAAAAAAAACTAAATTTTCGCAATGAATTTAAAGTTTAAAGTACAAATCCAGATCAAATTGATATGGTAAAGGGTCAGAACGGGTCAGGTCAAAATAGGTCAATTAAAAAAAGGGTTGTTTAGGTTGGGTCAAAACAGGTTCTGGTCAGAACTTTTTAATATTTTTTTGGTATAATATATGTGTAAAAGATGATACGTTGATAACAAACTCTTTTTTTGTACCGAATAAAGATTATGGTCTCTTATCCATTTTGATTATAAATTTATATATATATATATATATATATATTACTACGATGTTTGTTGTTAACAATTATATAGGTGCGGAACTTGCAATCCCAGGTGTAAAGGTTAAATAAACGATTCGAAGAGGCGCAACAATCCCACGCTGAAATGTTACAAAACCGAGTCGAAGAGATGCAACAACAAATGAGAGAAGATATGCAACGGCAAATGGTCGAGTTTTTTGAAACAATTTGGTAACCCTAGCAATCCTCCACCATAGTTTAGTTTATGTTTGTTGTCTTTTGCGGTTGAACTTGTAATTTGACAACGGTGTCATATTTTATGATTGAACTTGTAATTTGACAACCGTGTTATATTGTGGTTGAACTTGTAGTTGGAAAACCATATTGTATTTTGTGGAAGAACTTTAGTTTATAATGGTATCGTATTTAGGATTTTTATTGGATTTTTTTCTGCATTTTTAATAGAAAAAATTCTGGATTTTTTACTTTTTTATATTTTTTGTTAAAAAGTTTTTAGTCGGAAATTGGTAGGAAGGGAAATTAAAAAATCTGGTCGGAAAACTGTGGATAGGTTATGGTCGGAAAACAGTAGAAACATGGTTGTCAGAAAACAGTAGGTACACGGTGGTCGGAAAGCTGTAGGAATCTTTTGGTCGGAAAATAGTAGGAAAACAGTGGTCGGAAAATAGTAAGAAAATGGCGGTCGGAAAGCTGTAGGAAAATTGTGGTTGGGACTTTGTCGGAAATATTAACTTCTTTTTTTTGTCGGAAATTTGTCGCCAATTTAGTCGGATACTTGTCGGAAATATTTTCCTACAAGGCTTTTTCCGACAAACGTATTTCTGTCGGAAACAAGACAGTATTTTAGTAGTGAATTGTAACTTTTCTAATAAAAGTTGTAAATTTCAAGAAAATTTGTAATTATAAGAAAAGGTTACTATTTTTAGTGAAATCGTAACTTTTTAATAAAAAGGTTGCAATTGCAAGAATGTTTTGCAACTTTTTATGAAAAAGGCTCCACTAGATCTTTTAATGTAACATTTATGTTAAACGAAGTTGCATTATAGTCAAATGCAACATAATTGAAACAGATTGCATTACCCTCATTTTCTTGTAGTGTTAGATAATATAATGTTTTTATGGCGCTAAAAAGAATCACACATAAATAAGAGTGTCACAAATTTGTTTGAATTTTGTAAACCACAACATTTTTTTTCTTGACACATGATTTCAAATGTATAAAATGGTCTTGTTTTTTTATCACGTTAAAAAGATGACCCATATAAATGAGTGTCATAAATTTGTTGAAATTTGTAAACCATTATATTTTTTTTCTTGACACATGCTTTCAAATGTCATAAAATGGTCTTGTTTTTTTGAATAAATTACATGTTTTGTCCTTTATTTTAGCACTTTTTTCAGGCAGTGTCCTTTTCAACGAATTTTGACAAGTTTTGCCCTTTATAGGGAATTTTATTGCACATTTTGTCCTTTGACCCTAACATTGTTAGTTTTTTTAGTTAAATATGGTCATGTGCCTTATACATGAGGGCATTCTTATCATTTCACCATCCCAAAGACTATTTTGTAAATAATTAGACTACCCACTATGGTGACCAAATTGCACAAACGGTTGCCACTTGACAAATAAGACAAAATTGTAGAAAATTATTTTAATTAAATAATTGAAATTTATGGACAACCAGGTTGGTATAGCAACCAATGGTTGCAACCAACAACCAACATAATATTAATTCTTTATTCTTTTTTATATTATTTAACTTCTTTTCTTTATAATATTTAATTCTTTTTTCCTTTTTTATTATTTAACTTCTATTTCTTTATATAATAAAATACTAGTTTATGGTGGGTTGTGATAGTGGGTGAAAAATTGGATTGGGTTGGGTTGTGTAAGTGGAAGAGAGAGAAATTAGTATTTTAATAAAAGATTGGGTTGGGTTGGGTTGTGATAGTGGATAGTCTTAATATTAAGGGACTATTTTGAATAAATATATAAATAAAAAATAAATCCACAATCTCTAAACTCTCTCCCCCTTTCTCTTTCTCTTCTCTCTCTTTTCTCTTTCTATATGATCTGGAGAAAGAAATTGATGCAGAAAGAAATAAATCCACTCTCACTCTCTAAAGCTCTCTCTTCTCTCTCTCTCTCTCTCTCTCTCTCTCTCTCTATATATATATATATATATATATATATATATATATATATATATATATATATATATATATATATATATATATATATATATATATATATATATACAGAAAGAAAGAAATCGACGATGAAGATGATGTTGGGCTGTTGGGTGGCCGGCGATGTAGTTGTATCGAAGATGAAGATGATGTTGGGCAGTTCGGTGGCCGGCGATCTGCCGTGAACTCGAATCTCCGGTGGAATCAGAAGGCGGCGGTTAGGGTTCGATGGCGGAGGACCCTAAGGTGGAGTGGGTGTTTGGATGATGGTGGTTGCGATGGGGTTAGGCTGGATTAAACATTCAAGAAGCACACGCTTTCTCCACTGTTGATGGCTTCTCATTGACGGATGGCCGCACGAGGTACGATCTTATCCATCTCGATTCTCGAGCAATATGTTTGAATATCAAAACATATTTGTGCGCTGATTTGTTTAGGAAACCGAACAGCTCAAAAATGCAAAAATATTCCAACATCAAGTGAATCTATGGTGGTGTCAAATGATCATGTAAAAATACCTACTGATGTATGGGAAATTGATGCAAAGCTACTGAAATTCGAAAATAAAGTCGTATCCGGTACCTTTGGCGATCTGTAGGTGGTCGAAACTCAAAAGCTATGACTGTGGGGTATGGGGCTTGGTTTGGGGCGTGGGTTGGCTGAAAACGCTCAAGCCACCACCCCGGGTGGGCTTGGGTTGGGGCGTGGCCCAAGGGGCGGGAGTTTAAAGCCGGGCGTGGGGCGGGTCTATTAGTATGTTAAAAAAAATTTATTTTTTCACTATAAATATCACACTTCAATTACTATTTTTACCACATTCAACCACAATAATCATCTTCAATTTCTATAATCATCTTTATTCTCATTTTACAAAACGAAAAATGCATCCTCATAATCGTGGTTATGACCCGAACAACCCATGGCCATTACAAGAAAATACTAGCCCACCACCCAAGCGTCCAATGCCTCCTCCATTTTTATTACACTCCTCTATGCCCGATATAGTGGGTTATGCATCGTATCTCGGGAATCGTTTGTTTACTAACTTCCCACACACCAACGATTCTATACCTAGCCCAATTCCACAAACGCCCATCAACCTTTCTCAAACCGAAACCGTCCCCGAAACTCAACCACCCAACGATGGTCCTTCCGCATCCAAACCCATCAAAAAGAGAAGTCATAAGAAAAAAACCGAGGCGGAGAAAGCACTTGAAACCGCCAAACGAAAACAACAAAGATGGGTCGTTAATGAAGAACTTGCATTGACGAGGGCTTGGCTTCAACAATCTCAACATCCAACTTTAGGTATTTTTAAATATTTTGTAGCCCTTATTTTAATATTTATGGTTTGTTTTTATATAACTTTGTAATATATTAAATTTTGTTTTTATTAAAATAGGAAATTCTCAACATCGAAGCCATTTGTGGGAAGCGATTAGTAAAGCATTCCATGAAGAAATGGGAAGGGAGGCTTATCGTGAAAACGATAGCTTATCCTCGAAGTGTAGCGAGATAAGCGGCCAACTTACAAAATTTAGTGCTTTTTTAAATAAAGCAAAGCAAAACCCAAAAAGTGGTGAAATCGAAGCCGACATTGTGACAAATGCATTGTTTACATTCAAAACAAATGTGGGGAACAACTTCCGTTTCATGCATTGTTGGGAGATTTGTAAGTTCCATCCAAAGTGGGCTAATATCCTCAGTGGTAGCGAAACTAACACGTCTTCCAAAAGGTCAAGGGCCTCGTCCCAAGCCCAATCTGATGCACGAGATCAAGAGTTGGAGGACTTGTTGGATGATTCGCCAAACCGGCCTGAATACGGAAGAGATGCCGCAAAAAGGCGCGCTCAAAAATCAAGATCGGGTACGACATCGCCTTTAGTTGGGAGTTCGGGCTCGCGTAGGGGAATATACAGCGATCAGTTGGATGACATTGCATGCAAGTTAGATACATTCAACGTATTCCAACAACAAAGGACCGAAATTCGGAAGAGCAAAGAAGCTAGGGATGCTGAAGGGGTATGGTCCCAGATCTCGCGTCAGCATCGACCGCGAGTGACCATTACCCTTATCAAAACCCCCACTAGCTAACAACCCACTTGTGCCCATGCGGGAACGCGTCGACACAAGGGTTGAATCCAATCTATCTAATAACAAAGGAGGACTTACATGGAACAGGAGAACGGTAGAATGATGCGACATAGCATCACATCTGGTGTACGAAAACGGAAGTATTCACAGCGACGCGGCATCGCACCGCGTCCAGTGAACACTTCTATCAATACAGGAAAGCCTTACTTTGGGCATAGAAAAAGATGAACGTAGCGGTACGGCTGACACCGCACCATACGGACATTTTCGTCACGACAAGGGATGCAGGCAAGACGACGATGCGGCTAGCACCGCATCTCGCGTATTCCTTGATCACAAGTAGGAGACGCGGTAACTTCAGATGTTACCGCACGTAGCGATGCGGCTTGCACCGCATCCTATGACACCACAGTGCAAGTGGCACCAATGACAGTTACCTGTCAGAGCTACGTAAGCAATGGACTGACGTGGCATAACCTCCATAACCGACGAGCCTGACACACCTGAAAAGGGGCAGCACGTCGTCAGTCCATCCATCATCATCCTCCTCCACTCCTCAGCTATAAATACCAACCCCAAACCAGGTTTGAGGTATCTTCTCACAACTCTCTCACTACTACTACTATCTTACTTTGCTTCCCAAGCAAACTACTGATTCTCACGCCGGAGAGTGGTAACAAGGAGCACCCCCCACCCCATCCTCCTTGTTACGAGTCACGGCTTGTTTCCTTGTGCAGGAGATCAACCACCGGTGATCCAGCCAGCGATCCTCGAGAGGAAGGGATTAACCCTTCTTGACGAGACCAGTGTGTTAACCCTGCCCGGTTAACCATTGTTTCATCATTGGCGCCCACCGCTACTCTTAGCATTTTCTAATCCATCCCTTTTTCCTCTCTCACGATCATGACTGATCACCAAAACAACACTGCGGATAACCAAAATCCTCCAATCCCAAACCCGGTAGGGGTCAATGCCTCGACCTCCCAACCCGGACACATTGGCACGTCCACACAAAGGAGCCCCTCCTTTATGTTCGGACATGACTTATCACAGTTCCCATCTGTGATCCCACCAGGCACGACCATTCATGCCTGGTACGAGCAGCAGGCAGCTACGCTGACTGCAGCATACAACCGCGCTTGTACTGAAGCGAATATACGAGCTGGCTTCCCCCAGCACCGCACACCCCTGTTGAGCGTATTTTACAATACGACGGCAGGATCCATTCACGCCCGGCTTCAAGAAGCCGGCGTGAAGAAAGGGGATCGTCTTACTGTTCGGTCCACACCCTCAACGAGGATGATTCCTCATACGGGTCCCACACCAGAGGACCAGTACACACCCGCCTTGGCCCCCATGGCGAGGACAGGAGGCGATCAACCTCCAGACGCGGCCCCGGCATTCAGAGCCGATTGGGACCACAACCATACACCGAAGGGTACGGTCATACCGACCCTGACGACCATAGCTACCGCGGTGATTCGCATGACACCAGTAGCAGACCAGGAGGACGCAACTATGTTCCTCCCAGTCACCCCCGCAACACATACCTTAGGGCGGCAAAGCGCCCTGCGAACGAACCATACAGGCCAAAGGCAGCGGCCGAAAATTCCAAGTTCGGCACGCGGATTGCCAACGCCCATGTCACCACGACAAAGTTCCCATTCAACGTTGGGAAATACAATGGTTCGACCGACCCGGACGACCACATGAACGTCTTCATGGGCGCGGGCATCAACGGCCAGTGGGATGAACCCACTTGGTGCAATTTTTTCCCCCAGACCCTTACGGGCCTGGCCAGGGCATGGTTCGATTCTTTGCCAGTGGGATCACTGGATTCATTCGAGGACTTGCGTACCAAGTTCCTCGCACATTTTTGCCAACAGCGACGCCACGAGCGAGATTCGTGTGACGTCATGAACATCTGGCGAAGGAACGACGAATCGCTCGAAGCATTCGTCGTCCGTTATAATAAAGAGTGCCTGGAGATAGGTGACGTGGCAGACCAGATGGCACGAAACCACTTCATCCGGGCCGTCAAAGACAGAGAGATGATCATGACCATCTCTGGCAAGGAGGGCTTGCCCAAAAAATGGGAAGATGTCATGACTGCGGTCAAGAAATACGCCCAGACGCAGCGGTCACTCGAACCGCATGTGGCAAAGGCGAAACCCCAAGCCGAAACATCCCAACAAGGGTCCAAGCGTAACAATAAACGCAACCGGGACGTTGGAAATCGCGATATTTCCAAACCATACTTCCCGCAAACCAACACGTTCGACCCAAAGAACTACAACCCCGCCCGAGACAGTCGGGCGCCCAAGAAAGAATCTCGGGACCGCAACTGGACCGAGATCACCATGTCGCCAAGTGAGGTCCTCCTTGCGGACCCACAGTTCTTGCGACCGGCCCAACCAATGAAGTCCAAGAAAAATCAGGACCTCACACTCTATTGTGAGTACCACAAGGACTCGGGCCACACCACCAACAGCTGTATCAGTCTCCGACTGGAGATTGAGCGCGCCTTAAAGGAGGGGAAACTGCAACATCTTTTGCCAGGTGGGCAAAAACCCACCAAGCGCATTACCCCTCACGGCGAAGGTACCTCCTCCGGGAAGCGAACCATGCACGTGGCTTCCACCCACATGATCCACGGAGGCAAGGGCAGGCCGCGGAAAGCGGCAAGAAGGCCGGAATGTGACTGGAAGGACGAGCAAGTCGTCTTTCCAAAAGTCCGAGGCGGACCGCGCGATAGGCGCGCCGTCGTCATTTCAGGCCAACTGGCACACTACTGCACCGAGCGTCTATTCATCGACCCGGGCAGTACATCTGATATAATCTACGAACAATGCTTCAACCAGTTCGACCAGGAGGACAAAGATCGGTTGCAAGCAGTAGATTACCCGTTAACCGGGTTCGCAGGGGAAACTGTCTTTCCCCTAGGCCAGATTACTTTTCCTGTGCGTCTTTCCAGCGGAAACCGCACAAGGACAGAAGAGGTAAACTTCATGGTTTTACCTCACACCTCCAGATATGACGTACTCCTCGGGAGAGAATCCCAAGGAGATTTCAATATGATTACGTCGGTCCCCCACTCTGCGGTTGGTTTCCCAACCGAATCGGGGGTCGCGATAATCTATGCCCGCAGGGACGTCATGATGTCGGACGAAGTACGTCCGACCAAGGTCGCAAGGCCCACCCCCAATGACCAGCCAGAAAAATGGGTTCTCAACGCGAGATACCCAGAACAAAAGGTCACATTGGGTCACGCCTTGTCCCCGACCACCAAAGCGCAACTGAAGCAGCTCCTCTTCAGGAACCAAGACATCTTCGCGTGGACACCCGCAGACATGACCGGGGTCCCACGTGATATTGCGCAACATCACTTGAATACCATGCCAGGTATCAAGCCAGTGATCCAAGGCCAACGCCACCTTGGGTCAACTAAAAATCAGGCGATGCAAGAGCAGATCGAAGAACTGCTCTCCGCAGGCATCCTGCGGGAAGTTAAATACCAGACTTGGTTGTCCAACCCAGTCATGGTAGAAAAACCGTCCGGGGGCTGGCGCATGTGCGTCGATTACAAAGACCTTAACAAAGCCTGCCCCAAGGATTGTTACGCGCTTCCAGAAATCGACGAAAAGGTCGATAATCTCGCACCATTCAGGTGGAAGTGTTTCCTCGATTGCTACAAGGGATACCACCAAGTACAAACGGCAATCGAGGATGAAGACAAAACGGCATTCCGGACTCCCACCGGAAATTACTGCTATACAAAAATGCCGTTTGGGTTGCGCAACGCCGGCTCAACCTACCAAAAGTTGATGAATGATGTGTGTAAAATGCAACATATAAAACACATCAATTAAGGCATAAAACTAACCCTTTTTAAGTACTAATGTTGGAAAAAGAGTGTTTTTGTCTTCCTTTTGTATTTTCAGGATGAAATGAGCTCAAAATCACAAAAGAAGCAAAAGGACCACTAATTCTACCATAAATACAAGAAAAGGAACAAAAGTAAACTGCCCGGACCCTCAACGGCACCTCCCAAGACAAAGAGAAGAGAACAGAGTCTGAACACGCCCCGTGTCCAGTGAACACGGGGGCGTGCCCAGGAAGCAGCAGAAAAGACAAACCAGTAGAAGCTTCCATTGCTCACCACGGGGCCGTGCCCAGGGGCACGGGGGCGTGTTGAAAGTACAGCAGGCGCATTAATTGTAATTCGCAATTACAATTAATGAAGAGAGAGAATGTCAGACGGGCACGGGGCCGTGTCCAGCGGACACGGGGCCGTGTCCAGCGTTCTGTTCAGCCTATAAATAGAGGAGCTTGGTTTCATTCTCTCTCATCCCTTGGCACACCACCTCTCTCACACTTCATCCACCACCCACCACCACCATAACACCATCATCCACCACCATCATCCATTGTCCATCGTAGAGTGTGTGAGTCGTCTCGGGATCCAAGATTGATCGTAAGAGTTCTTGACAATCAAGGCCATGTTTGCCTAAGTCTCTTACATCACTTGGTGAAGACAAGTGTTTAGTATAATACTTTTTATTTTTAATCTTTTGCACTTTTTATTTGGTTTTGTATTAATGACTTTAATAACTAGTTACTTATGTTGAAGGTGATCTTTCCTTATCGTTTGTCCGTGGTGTCTTGGCGTTATTTTACTGTCTATATAAAATAAAAGATTTTCACCATTCATATCTCCACGGTCTATATGGAGGTATGTTGGCTACCTGGTCGGGGGTTAAGGGAACGGTTTGGTAAGGGTCTTGCCCTTGTTCAGCGTTTAGAGGTCCTGCTTGGGACCTGGGTCAAATTTAGTAGGATCTCCTTCAATGCCCATAGGTATTGGATGGCGGGGATCCAAACTCTTTGACCCCCTCATAAGCTAACTACTATTAATACTATAACCCGGTTATTTAGGACTGTATCCCTGCTGACTCAGACTACTTAGCCGAGGGTAACGTCACCGCCAAAAGCGGGGCCTACCATAATTTGCATTAATAACTTAATTCATTATCTTTCAATAATCCGACCCTTTAGGATTGTATCCTTGCTGACTCAAACTACTGGGTTGAGGGTAACGTCGCCTTCAAAAGAGGGGCCTACTACAATAACTAAGATAATCTCTTAAACAAGTGCAAAAGTGCGAAAATAATCAAAGGTTATACTAATACACGTGTCGGATCCAAGTGATTCATCTTGTCTATCTGTTTTTATTTTATTTTATTTTTCAGCATTTAGTTAGTTTTTATTTTTCTTAGTTTAAAACATTTTTCTAACTTTTTGATTTGGTTAGACGTTGAGGATAAACCGGTATTAAAAGCTCTTGTGTCCTTGGACGACCTCGGTATCTTACCAACACTATACTACGTCCACGATGGGTGCACTTGCCCATATGTGTGTTTAGTGTTAGTAAATATCGTGTTTTATAAATTTAAAACTTGGCTAAAAGTGTAAGAAGGGCTTAATTATACATCTAAATTATATACACACCGACACGCATCAAGTTTTTGGCGCCGTTGCCGGGGACACAAGGATTTTAAGAAAGTTAGGAATCAACGGCCTAATCATCTTTTTATTTTTTTAATTTTTTAGGATTTTTTTTTAGATTTTTCAGCTTCTGCAGAGCTCAGCACGGGGCCGTGCCCGCTGAACACGCCCCGTGCTCAATCATTGGAACTGGCAATCCTGTTTTATATCAGACAGTAGGCTGAACACGGGGCCGTGTCCACTCAACACGCCCCCGTGCCCAAGATTCAGTTGCTGAAAACAGAACCGTTTGATCCCGGCGGTTGGTAACTTCTGATACAAACATGAGTAATAGTGATTCTTTTTACTTTCGGCACTCTTATGGTTTGTGGTGTCAAATATGTGGAGGCGAACACGAGGAATTAAAATGTTTCTTCCTCACTTATAGGCCACACTATATAGACCCACCAATTCCTTGTAACCTTAAGAGGGGCGAAAGTAAAAATAAACACTATTTCTCCCTCGAATGCGCCCAACCAGATATTCTAGGAGATATGCTCCTTGACGAGCTATTTCAACTAGAAGAACTACTTCTAAATTGGTCAAAAGAACTTAGGAAGGATTTCTTAGATCCATCCCAAGATGATGACCATGAGGAAATGTTGGAACCGCATTCTGACAACCTCGTTGCTCCCAAAAATACCTTTCTTCCTAAACAAGACGTGGACGGTAGTCGTCCCTGTGCCGATTGTGCCGTGAAGGACTCCCCATCGACCTCGTTCGGTGCATACATAGACCTGAGCGATTCGGCATACACCTTCTTTAACGAGAGCCCGGGAAAGGGTTGGACTTGTCCACCTAGAATGAAAATAGGAATTACCCTCACCGACAACCTCTTGCGTTCTCGCCTTAGTATAGGACAATTAAGGTATCTTAGGCATTTTGGGGTTGTTCCAACAAGTCAGGAGCCACCCGATAAGAATTAGCTCCTTAATAAAGACAAGACTCCATAAAACAGCCCTCCGACACGGGGCCGTGTCCGGCCACCACGACCCCGTGTTCGCTCAGAAGATTTTCTGCTGATTCTGTCAGAATACGGACAAAATGTGTCAGGATTTTCTCTGCACACGGGGCCGTGTCCGGCGGACACGGGGCCGTGTTCAGTGTGCTGTCGTTTTCTTTAAATGCAGCCTGAATCCTGCTCATTTTTGACCACTCCACCAAGCAGAGATCCCTGGAATCTTCACATATACCATCCTAGGTAAGTACCAAAAGAAGGTTCCTAAGGACCATCTTGTCTTTTCCACTTTTGTTCATTTCCTCTTCTTCCAAAGATTTTTCAAACCCTACCTCCATGGAAGCTTGGAAACCCATGATTCCAACCTTCTATGCAAAGTTTGTAGGAGTTTTAGCTATGGGTTCTTGTCTAAAGTTAGTTCTATAACTTTGCTTTTAAATTATCTGAGCTTATAACACAACGTAAGTATATGGAAATAATTTAAAAAAAACTAGAACCATTAGACAAAAATTCCTGCAGACAGTTGAACACGGGGCCGTGCTCACTGAGCACGGGGCCGTGTTCAAGGTACTGTTTAGCAAAAATTCAGTTATCCTCGGCTTATTTCGCAGAAAATGGCCAGCCGAAACAGCGGAGCGTCTTCAAGGAATAACCGAAATGGAAGGAGATCATCCGCCGCAGAGGATTCCCTGGTAAACTACGTTTACGCTTTAAGGGAAGCCGTAGATGAAATGACAAGTGTAGAAGAAGCTTTGGTGGACCGTGTTAATCATCTGACGATAAGCTTGGAGGGCTTCTTGCAAGAAGTGAACCTTCTGCACCAAAGGTTAAACCTTCTTGCTTCCCCGCCTTTGGTTCCGGTGATAACACACAGGGCGTGGAATGTAGTACCCGAGGTTATCATCCCAGCAGAATGGCACGCCTTGCACCAAGTGCCTCAACCAAGAGTAGTGCAAGGAGTCCCGGTTAGCGCTCCTCCTCGAGAAACCGAAGAAAATGAGGCTACCTTCTACCTCTCAAGGGAGATAGAAGAATGGCTTTGAGTGAAAACCGAGGAGCCATGGGCTGAAGAATGTTTCTACATCGGGAAACTATTCCCGAAATTTTCCTAAATAAGTAGAACCTTTATGATAACCTTATGTTTCCCTTAGTTTAATTAGCTATGTAATTCCTCTATGGTTAGCAATGTTATGATGGTTTTTATGATTTATGGACTCATGGTGGTAATGGATGAAAAAGGGACCGAGAAAAAATGAAACCATGCAGAAGAACAGAACAAACCGACAAAAATCTCCATAACAGAAGGCTCCACACGGGCCGTGCCCAACCAACACGGCCCCGTGCTGAGCCCCCTGCAGAAAATCACCCAGTTCAGGTAACTGGACACGGGCCGTGTTCAGCGGACACGCCCCCGTGTCCAGGCTTCTGTTTCAATTCTATAATTTTTGTTACTGGCACTTGACCACGGGGCCGTGCCCGGTCAACACGGGGCCGTGTCCAGAGCGCCAGTAACACGAATCTTTGTTTTTAAACACACTTTTACATATTCTAATCAACCAAAAACTTTATTTTTGACACATTGAGGACAATGTGTAATTTAAGTGTGGGGGGGATGCTAAAACCTTGGAATTTTTGCAAAATCCTAAAACAAGCCTTACACAAAACTCTATTGGAACCGCTAAACACCCCAAATTTTTTCAAAAACTTTTTCATTTTTTTTATTTTATTTACTTGTCTTAGTTTAAGTTGGGAATAACAAGTTATAAAAGGGTTATATTTTTACAAACTTACAACCGATAGCGTCGTGATAAAAAGAACTAACATAAGAAAATTATGAAACGGTATAACAAGTCTAGCTAAAATTCGATTATATATGCTTGGTCACATTAAAAACCCATTCCCACAAAAAGTGAGTTTTGAGCCTTTATTGAGCATAAAAATACACATATTTAGATTAAATGCTCATTTTTCGTTTCTTGTGTGAATAGCCGCTCGGTCTTTACAAATCTAGAACTTGCCACGACGATACATTCCCGGTCCTTACCAACTTAAACCCAAGTAAGTAAATGATGGAGGCATTAGGACTAACTATTTTTCTTTCAAAACCATTATTTTTCATTTTTTTTTACCTACCCAAAATCCCCCTAGAAAACCCCTTTGAGCCTAAACCTTTCATTTCATTACCCCCAAAACAATTTTTTTTTACCCACCAAAAACCTTTTTCATTTTTTTCACCTTTATTTTAGTAACAAACTCGGTTTTTCATAAACATACCCTTTACGTGACGAAAAAAAAAAAAAAGAAGAAATGAAGTCAAAAACAAACATAAGCTACAAAAAGCTTGTTTGGAGAAATACTTCAAAAATAAATGTCACCAAAAATAAGGTATTTTACGAAAACCGACACTTGTTACGATTTTCGCCCTTTTTACTAACCACTAACCAACCACCCACCTTTAAACCCAAGCCTTCACCCCAAAAGACCTCTTGATATTTACAAAGGTAAAAAGTTAAAAAGGAGGAGGATTGATCGCTTGGCAAGCATATGGAGAATGTAAATCCGTGCCGCTCTCGAGCGATTCACTTAAATATACACCTTCGGCCGAGTGATTGAGTGATCTCCCGTGAGGTATGTGAACTTGTATATAAATGGAATTTTAATAAGGCATGCTATGCCCAAATAAGTAGTTTATCTTATGAAAAGTTCAAGATAAACCATGACGAATAAGATTGTAAATAAAATAAAAATAGAACCTATACAAACCTTGGATTCCCGACACTCTAGGACAAGTAAAAAAAAAAAAACTTCTCTTCTACCTATTCCATTTGGGAGTGTAAGCCACATTAAAAGAGTTTTGCTTGAGGACAAGCAAAAGTTCAAGTGTGGGGGTATTTGATGTGTGTAAAATGCAACATATAAAACACATCAATTAAGGCATAAAACTAACCCTTTTTAAGTACTAATGTTGGAAAAAGAGTGTTTTTGTCTTCCTTTTGTATTTTCAGGATGAAATGAGCTCAAAATCACAAAAGAAGCAAAAGGACCACTAATTCTACCATAAATACAAGAAAAGGAACAAAAGTAAACTGCCCGGACCCTCAACGGCACCTCCCAAGACAAAGAGAAGAGAACAGAGTCTGAACACGCCCCGTGTCCAGTGAACACGGGGGCGTGCCCAGGAAGCAGCAGAAAAGACAAACCAGTAGAAGCTTCCATTGCTCACCACGGGGCCGTGCCCAGCGGGCACGGGGGCGTGTTGAAAGTACAGCAGGCGCATTAATTGTAATTCGCAATTACAATTAATGAAGAGAGAGAATGTCAGACGGGCACGGGGCCGTGTCCAGCGGACACGGGGCCGTGTCCAGCGTTCTGTTCAGCCTATAAATAGAGGAGCTTGGTTTCATTCTCTCTCATCCCTTGGCACACCACCTCTCTCACACTTCATCCACCACCCACCACCACCATAACACCATCATCCACCACCATCATCCATTGTCCATCGTAGAGTGTGTGAGTCGTCTCGGGATCCAAGATTGATCGTAAGAGTTCTTGACAATCAAGGCCATGTTTGCCTAAGTCTCTTACATCACTTGGTGAAGACAAGTGTTTGGTATAATACTTTTTATTTTTAATCTTTTGCACTTTTTATTTGGTTTTGTATTAATGACTTTAATAACTAGTTACTTATGTTGAAGGTGATCTTTCCTTATCGTTTGTCCGTGGTGTCTTGGCGTTATTTTACTGTCTATATAAAATAAAAGATTTTCACCATTCATATCTCCACGGTCTATATGGAGGTATGTTGGCTACCTGGTCGGGGGTTAAGGGAACGGTTTGGTAAGGGTCTTGCCCTTGTTCAGCGTTTAGAGGTCCTGCTTGGGACCTGGGTCAAATTTAGTAGGATCTCCTTCAATGCCCATAGGTATTGGATGGCGGGGATCCAAACTCTTTGACCCCCTCATAAGCTAACTACTATTAATACTATAACCCGGTTATTTAGGACTGTATCCCTGCTGACTCAGACTACTTAGCCGAGGGTAACGTCACCGCCAAAAGCGGGGCCTACCATAATTTGCATTAATAACTTAATTCATTATCTTTCAATAATCCGACCCTTTAGGATTGTATCCTTGCTGACTCAAACTACTGGGTTGAGGGTAACGTCGCCTTCAAAAGAGGGGCCTACTACAATAACTAAGATAATCTCTTAAACAAGTGCAAAAGTGCGAAAATAATCAAAGGTTATACTAATACACGTGTCGGATCCAAGTGATTCATCTTGTCTATCTGTTTTTATTTTATTTTATTTTTCAGCATTTAGTTAGTTTTTATTTTTCTTAGTTTAAAACATTTTTCTAACTTTTTGATTTGGTTAGACGTTGAGGATAAACCGGTATTAAAAGCTCTTGTGTCCTTGGACGACCTCGGTATCTTACCAACACTATACTACGTCCACGATGGGTGCACTTGCCCATATGTGTGTTTAGTGTTAGTAAATATCGTGTTTTATAAATTTAAAACTTGGCTAAAAGTGTAAGAAGGGCTTAATTATACATCTAAATTATATACACACCGACACGCATCAATGAACGACACTTTTCGCGGCCAAATAAGCAAAAGTGTCGAAATCTACATGGACGACCTGGTCGTCATGAGCATGGAAGAAGATACCATGCTCACAGATATTGAAAGAACATTCCAAACTCTGCGAAGCGTTAACATAAAGCTCAATCCAGGGAAATGCTCGTTTGGAATGGAAGAAAGCAAATTCCTTGGGTTCATCGTGACTAAAGATGGATTCAAGGTAAACCCGGAGAAGGTCCAGGCGATCGAGCGCATGCCATCGCCTTCATCGATGAAGGATATGCAACGGCTAGCCGGCAGGCTAGCGGCACTTAACAGATTTTTAGCCAACCACGCAGCTAAGTATTATCCGTTCATCAAGACCCTGCGGAGCTGTTCAAAGAAAGAACAATTCCAGTGGACCGCAGAGGCTGAACAGGCCTTCCGGGAAATGAAGGAGTGTTTGATACAACTCCCAACTTTAACCGCACCACGCAAGGATGAGCCACTCATACTATACCTATCCGCCGCGGACAACGCGGTGGGTGCGGTACTAATTATGGAGCGAAAGGGGGTTCAAACACCCATCTACTACATCAGCAAGATGCTCAACGACCCAGAGACGAGGTACTCAATAATGGAGAAATTGGTGCTAGCATTAGTGCACGCTTCAAGACGGTTGCGACGCTACTTCGTAAACCACGTCATCACAGTGCTAACCAATTACAGGATCGGCCCGATCCTCTCCAAACCGGACATCTCTGGGCGATTAGCGAAATGGGCCATCGAGCTGGGCGCGCACACGATACATTATAAACCGCGCCCCGCGATTAAAAGCCAGATCTTAGCTGATTTCGCCGCCGAAGTACCGGTGAATCACATCCAAGAATGCGAAGAAGCACAAACTCCTGCACCAACGCCACCCTCCTCAGAGACATGGGCACTCTTCACAGATGGTGCCTCCAACGATGAAGGAGCGGGTGCAGGTCTGCGACTCGTCAGCCCCGACGGCCAAGAACTCACATATGCAATCCGCCTCGAATTCAAAAGCACAAACAACGAGGCAGAATATGAGGCTCTGTTAGCGGGGCTACGTTTAGCAGTCAAAATCGGCGTGCAACATCTGGAAGCCCACGTCGACTCTTTGTTAGTAGCAGGCCAAGTACGCGGCGACTATGCCGCAAAGGGGGATATCATGATCCTCTACCTCGAGCAAGTCCTGCAACTAAAATCCAAATTCGCTTCGTTCAATATTCGCCATATTAATCGAAGCGAAAACAAGTCCGCCGATGCACTTTCAAAACTTGCATCTACCAGCTTCCAACACTTGGCCAAGGAGATACGCATCGAAATCCTGCAAAATCCTTCGGTACCCCTGCGCCAAGTCAACGTCATTCAATACGGTTCAACATCATGGATGACACCTATTATCGCATATCTACAATCCGGTGTGACTCCCGAAAGCAAATCAGAAGCACGCAAACTACAATACAAAGCGTGCCATTATCAAATGGGAGACGGTATCTTATACCGCAAATCATACCTCGGGCCACTACTACGATGCGTCAACCCCCAGGATGCCACATACCTCATTCGAGAGATACACGAGGGCATATGTGGCATACACGCTGGACCACGCATGGTAGTGGCCAAAATCATGAATGCCGGGTATTACTGGCCCGGCATGCACCTGGACGCCGTCAAAGAGTTGCGCAAGTGCATCGACTGCCAACGTCATGCTCCAAAAACCTTGCGGCCAAAAAACAACTTAGTCCCCGTCACAACCGCATGGCCCTTTCAGAAATGGGCAATTGACGTTGTGGGACCTTTCCCTGACGCTCCAGGTGCGGTTAAATTTATCATAGTGGCGGTTGATTACTTCACCAAATGGGTAGAAGCAAAACCACTCGCCTCAACCACTGCTATGATAACAAGAAAGTTCATTTGGGAACACATCATCTGCCGTTTCGGATTACCAATGTGCATTGTCACCGATAACGGCACCAACTTCGCTGCCGACGAATTTCAAAAATGGCTAGAAGAACTACACATTGAGCACATATTCTCATCAGTCGCACACCCGCAAGGGAACGGCCAAGTCGAGAGTATCAATAAAAGCCTAGTCGAAGGGATCAAGGCACGGTTGGGAACGGCCAGGCGTGGCTGGGTCGATGAACTCCCAAGTATCTTATGGGCTCACCGCACAAGCCCAAAAACAAGCAATGGGGAAACACCCTTCAGCCTAGTCTACGGTTCAGAAGCGGTGATCCCCGCAGAAGTAGGTCTCCCCTCTCCTAGAATGTTGGCTATTGAAAAACTAGACAACAACATGGAACGCAGGATCGATTTGGACCTCTTGGAAGAACGGCGCGAAAACGCTGCCATCAACGAGGCCAAATATAAATCCAAACTTGAAAAGTACTACAACGCGCGCGTCCGCGTTTGTACTTTCAACCCAGGAGACTACGTCCTACGCGACAATGAGGCATCTAATGCCGAGCGCCCAGGCAAACTCGCCCCCAAGTGGGAAGGACCCTACCTCATCAACGAGGTCTTAGGGAAAGGCGCGTACAGATTGCAAACACTAGAAGGCGAACCTATCGCACGCACATGGAATGCACAACAACTTCGACGCTGTTATATGTAAGCCATGTTCTTACATTTCTCTATGTAACCTATTGGGCCGCAGGCCATTTGCAAATAAATAAATAAGCAATTTTCTACATTATTGTTTGTTATTACTATTACAAATGCGTGTTCCACTTTGCGGTATCCCAAAAACAGATTGGCAAAATCTTCATTCGTGATACCCATACAAAGTGGTAACCACACACAAATATTGTAATAGGCCAGCAAAAGGCAAAAAGACTTGCATGTTTTATCCGGCCGGATACACAAGTTTTTGTTAAACACTTGACACAATTCCTGAGCCCAAAAAGGCAAACAATGGAATTGACGCGGACTCATACGACAAAGGTATGGAGTACACTCGACCCCATTCACAAATGGGTAGAGTTCCGGTAATATAAGCTTTTACAAAGCTTAAAGCAATTCTAAAACCCTCACACGGTAAGTAACAGAATTGATGCATACACATACAACAAAAGTATGGAGTATACTTGACCCCGTTCATAAATGGGTAAAGTTACGCATACACACGTTCAGACATGCAAGAATTAAAAACACTTGTACAAACTGAACAAAGAAACTTTATATTCAAAAAATTCAAGTATCCACATGATGCTTACTGAATTTACATAAAGTTCCTATTCTATACAAGAGGAATACAAAAAGGAGGCACACTCGCCAACCTAAACCCTATTTTGTACCGCTGGTCCCCGCGTCTCCTCCGGCACCACCAGCGGGTTCTTCCTCTTCCACATCAGGATAAAGCATCCGCAAGCGGTCAACATAGTCCGCAACCTCCAAACACTCGTCCAGCTCCCCTACACAGGCAAGGGGCGTATCATAAAAGGAGGCTACGGCCGCTTTCAGACGACCTTCGGTATCCACATCACGGAACCCGGATGCCTGATCAGTATAACCGCCTGCGGATAATACATTGATATGCCCAATGCAGCGGTTATAACCAGCCTTGAAGCCAGCATCGCGCGCACGTTCCTTAACCAGGTCCAAACCAGATGAGGTCTCAGGGGCATTCATTATAGCCTCGACAATCTGCAATAAAAGGATCATAAGTCTGGAAATATTAATCCAAGCCAATATAAAGGCAACGGATACTTATACGCGCGATGCCGTGAGTCCGCAACCACTCACGGTCAGCTTCCAGTTGGTTAAAAGAGGACACCAAGGCATCCTTGGCCTCAGCAGCAGCGTCAGCCCGCTTCTCCGCAGCAGACACGCGGGCAGTAAGGTCCGTAACCGCGACCTCCCGGGCCTGAACCTCAGCCTGTTACAAGAACAGCAAACAGTTCACTCGATAAATATTTTCAAAACAATAAAGGAAATATACAACAGAGGTAACGAAACATACCTGAAGGCTGGAAACAACCTTATCCAAACGAATGCGCTCCGCATTCGCCTCTTCCAGAGCCTTGGAAGAACGGCTCTCCTTCTCTGCGGCCTCTTCAAGGGCCTTTGAGGCACGAGCCCCGGCTTCTTTGGCCTCTCCAAGCGCCTTCAGGGCATCGGCCTTCGCCTGCAGTGCCTTAACAGAAATGGCCTCAGCCGCAGACTTCTCCTGGCTCAAGGTAGCATTCGCTGCCTTGGCATTTGTCAGCTCCTGCCGAGCATGAAACAGAATGTCATTCTGCTTAGCCCAAGATTCATTCCACTTCTTGCGCTCATTGGACATTTTTTCATTCCAACTCTTGCGCTCATCAGCAAGAAGCTTAGCAAGGGAACGCACCTGTTTCAGCTGGGCAGCGGCAGCCCATTCCGAAGTCTGTTTCTGCTTCTCAAAAGCAGCTTTATCCTTCTCGAGCTGCTCCGCACCCGCACGGGCAGCCTCGACTAACTTCTCTGCTTCCGCCCGCATACGAGTAGCCTCCTCCTCACGACGGCCCAGCACCTTATAATCGTCCAAAATGGCATTAGCCACAATGGAAGTCCCCACCAGCATCGATGAAAGCTGGTTAATACGCAGCTCTCGGGGCGCGGCACGGGCACGCTCGACTTCAAACGGGGTCCCCAGACCACCCAAAATCTCCCTACATGCCGCAGGGTCGTTAGAAATATCATCCCCCTGCATAACAGTCCAGGGGGGTCGGTGATACACCATACTGCGACCCGGGGAGTATGTGCGGTAATAATACTCCAATTCAGACTCCCCAGGCTGAATTGGAGGCCCGTCATAACCGGCACCACCAGCAGACGAGCCGCTACCTTTCTCCCCAGCAGGAGACTTCTGCGGCTCAGCATCCTGCTGCCGCACCTCAGCATCAGACTTCTGCTTCCCGGCATCTGAAAACCTCAAGTTCAATCCGTCACCCTCATCAGGAGAGATCAGATTGTCCGAGGAGTCCACAGTGTCAAAAATCCGGTCAGCAGTCGTCTCCACCGTCTTCTCCAAAGGGGGATCACGAACTGGCCCAACAAAAGGGGCCGCAGGCTCCTTAGGCGCGACCCTCTCCTTCGATACACCCGCGCCCGCGGTAGCGGTGTGCGGAGGAGACGCAGGGATGTCGAAAAAAGAATACCCCGCATCTCGGGATTCTGCAATACAAAGAGTATTCAATGAGTATTTCCCACCCATTGTACATACAACACAAAGAAAAGGGATATACTTACCAGCAGTAGCTGCAGGTTTCTTCTGCACCGGAGCAACTCTCCTGGTCTGCAGTCTCCGCCTCTTCGGTTCACCACCACCAGCAGCTTTCTGCTCTGGTCCCCTTTTCTCTCCAACAACAGGGGGAACCACAGCAGTTCCACCCGCGGCCGCACCACTACCTATAACACCCAAACCCTCAAGGGTGTCAGATACTACGACGTAATCGGTATATCCCCGAGAACAAGATTGATAGGTACCTGCGGCTTCAAAAACGGAAGAAGGGGCAGCTGAGCCTTCAACACTCCCCTTGCCACGACCCCGCACGGTTTTCTTCACCGTTTTCTTCTCAACAGTCTTTTTGGGGACGCGTTTCTCAAACTTCCCCAAATCCGCAAGGACACCTGGATTCACACAATCAACAGAACCAGTCAAAAAGATAAACTGAAAAAACTAATGCCACGTAAGACGTACCTCTTGCGTCTCCCGGAACCGGGGCATCCAGCACCGCTTTCGACGGCACACGAAAGTTCTTCAGAATTTCAAGGTTGAAACCTTTCTTCAGCTCAACCGCAATCAGTTCAACCTGGCCCTTGAAATCAGGCTCAAACATCCTCCACAAGCCAACCGCATCCGCTGATACATGCATGCAGGTTATTACAAAGGCTTAGGAAATAAGGAAAATAACAAAGGGTAACGAGCTTACCACCACCCTGTTCCCGCAACACGGGCCTTTCCTTCCTATCCGGTCTGGAGATCATCATCCGCAATATCCACAGTTGGTCATTATCCAACTTCTTGAGTTCAATAGGCCGCAGCCTAGAGAACCAGTCCGCGGTCTTCGCGGAAGCAACAGGAATATCTTCATCGGAAACTCCAACATCGACATTCCTGAAAGACATGCTAGCATAGACCGCACAGGCTTTCACGTAGAAGAACCTCTTCTTCCAGCCTGTCACACCCTTAGGGGGTGTCATCAACTTCAGACTCCCATGCCTTTGAGTAAACGAGAAAAAACCGGTGTTCACCGTCAACTGGTAGAACCGCCGGAAATTCTCTACTGAAATGGGCAGGCCATGGGCACGGAATGTGTACTCAAAATTCCGAATTCGGAACATTCCGAAAGGACTAAGCTGGGAGATATGGAGGTGATAATACTCCAATACCTCCGCCACAAACACCGTCACCGGCAACCTAAGGTTGCCGTGGTTGAAAAAATCCGCCCACAAGGTTATATAACCGGCCGGAGCATCGGCACCGGTCTCCCCCACTTGTGGGTAAGTAGCATTCCAGTCTTTGGCCATCTGCACAGTGGCCATCAGGGTTTTAAAACTACCCTTTGACCACTTCAACACCGGTAACCCACCACCGGGAACGTCAACATCATCATCTTCGTCTTCATCAGCCGATACTACCGGCTGTTCAGGGTTTTCACCCTCCACATTGTGTGGATTAGATGGTTCAGCCATCAAGAATATCAAAGAAGGAGAAGATGGTGAGCAGAAAATCTAAAAACCCTCACTGGAACTTCAAGAAATTTCGTCGGAGAAGACAGATAACAGGTTTTCTCTCACCGGAAAATATTTGAAATTTCAAACAAGTGAGGGGAAACCACGAACGGTTTCCCCTTATATACCCATCGCAATTAATGCGGAGGGAGGAAACAAATGATCACGTTCAAAAAGAGCGAATCATAGGACACCACGTGTCGAGCGCCGTTTCCGCTGACGGTTATCACGCGCGCGTGGCCGCCCACGCGCCTGACACAAGAGACGTTTACACTCTTCGCTACAGTGCATTTAATGCCTCGGGCAGTGCAAACGTCCTTTCATTTCAGCACATGCCAGGAAGATCTCACCAACTTCCACCAACTCACACGTGCGTCCAGCCACGTATGCAACAAAAAGCGACTACATTATCCAATTATAAGCGGCATGCGGTTTCTCTGGTATACCGCACCATAACCCATACCGCATGTCGTTTTTTAACATACCCCTAAAAATAGGTAAAAACATATATCTCTACACTATAAGGGGGTATAATACCTATCCGCACTACCCACGAGCACACGTGGAATATGCGGACTTGCCACACACGCGCCCGTTCAGGTGTGTCAGATGCTCAGAACCAGCGCTGGCCGTTGGACTGAACCGCATCTCAGACACAGGGGAATTGCATTGCCTTCATTCTCTTCAAGCTTCAAATCCCTCCTGTCCGGTTCACAACCGCAGAGGGTACACGAACACCTTCTTTAACGAAAGGAAGGAAGGGTATGCACGCGAACGCACATCAGCAACCCTGTCTCCTGAACCTTCAAGAGCTACATCCGAGCCACGCCCGCTTTGAGCAAAAGTGGTAATGCAAAACCACAGACACTCACGAGGAGCTACGGACATAACCATAGCTTCCCCAGAGTGGTTGCTACGGAAGAGCCAAACTCACTCCACATCACCGAACAATGCTACTGCATGGCAAACTCGGTATTGGAGCGGGAAGGTAAGTGGCTCCAAAACGAACGCAGAACAGCGCTCTAAATAAACTCTCGTCGAACAACAAGCGTCCGAACAGCGGTAACAAGTCTGCTTATGACTTTGTTAACCCGACTATGGGCCGCATAGAATAAACAATGGTGGGCATACCTTGCCTATGACCATGTTTATTTACCCATAGTATGAATATACATTGTTCGACCAAACATGGCCAACAATGACGCAACGAGGTAACCGCAAAGAACATGCGGTTACTAGAGAGCTATGACGATAAACACGAACACCCCACAAAAAAGGGATCGTTGTCTCATAACTCGATGCTGAACATAGAGCTCGAGCAAAGCACTTGCAAGCATCAGCAACTTTTGGTCCCAGTCTCAAAGATTGGTCCAAAAGTTTCTTTTCTTCTTCATGCACCAATTCAACAATTGGTATGAAGAAAAGCCCACCTTTAAAGGATGGGAAACCTCCACATACCTTCGAACCACCATCTCAGAGGTTGGTTCGAAGTTTGTGCAGCATTACTAACAAGGTCTGCAAGAGACCTTCGACACAACAACAGGTGGCAGACCACCTGGTGACATAAATCGGCTGAGAATCTCGCATCAGACGAGATTCCTTCACCGATACGGAAGAGGCGTCAGATGACCCTTCCAGACCTCCAGCTTCATTTACATACAGAAAAGACCACACATGGTCTAGGATCTTCTCCAGACTCCAAACTACCTTCCAAACACCATAGTCCAGTACTCCTCCCACATACACCTTGTATGTGGCAGCAACACTAGACTGGGGGGACTTGAAGGGGTATGGTCCCAGATCTCGCGTCAGCATCGACCGCGAGTGACCATTACCCTTATCAAAACCCCCACTAGCTAACAACCCACTTGTGCCCATGCGGGAACGCGTCGACACAAGGGTTGAATCCAATCTATCTAATAACAAAGGAGGACTTACATGGAACAGGAGAACGGTAGAATGATGCGACATAGCATCACATCTGGTGTACGAAAACGGAAGTATTCACAGCGACGCGGCATCGCACCGCGTCCAGTGAACACTTCTATCAATACAGGAAAGCCTTACTTTAGGCATAGAAAAAGATGAACGTAGCGGTACGGCTGACACCGCACCATACGGACATTTTCGTCACGACAAGGGATGCAGGCAAGACGACGATGCGGCTAGCACCGCATCTCGCGTATTCCTTGATCACAAGTAGGAGACGCGGTAACTTCAGATGTTACCGCACGTAGCGATGCGGCTTGCACCGCATCCTATGTACTCAAGCAAGTGGTACTGACACCACAGTGCAAGTGGCACCAATGACAGTTACCTGTCAGAGCTACGTAAGCAATGGACTGACGTGGCGTAACCTCCATAACCGACGAGCCTGACACACCTGAAAAGGGGCAGCACGTCGTCAGTCCATCCATCATCATCTTCCTCCACTCCTCGGCTATAAATACCAACCCCAAACCAGGTTTGAGGTATCTTCTCACAACTCTCTCACTACTACTACTATCTTACTTTGCTTCCCAAGCAAACTACTGATTCTCACGCCAGAGAGTGGTAACAAGGAGCACCCCCCACCCCATCCTCCTTGTTACGAGTCACGGCTTGTTTCCTTGTGCAGGAGATCAACCACCGGTGATCCAGCCAGCGATCCTCGAGAGGAAGGAATTAACCCTTCTTGACGAGACCAGTGTGTTAACCCTGCCCGGTTAACCATTGTTTCATCAGATGCCCTGAAACAAAGATGAGATTATATGAAATTTCTAGCCTAACCCATTGATCACGTAGAGGGTGAAGAGTTGGAACTAATGTTGGAGACGAGAGAAGAGATAAAGAAAAAATATAAGCGTTAGGAATTTCTTTATGTAATTTTCTTTATTTATGTAATTTTCTTTATTTAAAAAGCATTAAAAAATTAAATTTTCTGTTTTAAAAAATATAACAGCCATTTGGGCTGGCCACGCCCCAAACCCCCGCCCCACCATACCGTCTTCAATGTGGGTTAGCCCAGCGAAGCTCTCCCAAGCCATATGTCGGGCCACGCCTCAAACCTCCGCCCCATCATACCCCACGATCTAAACTTAGTTTCAGACCTGAGAAAATCTTAGCTTTAATATTTTATATTTTTATTAGGTATAAAGGCACATATTGTAGTCAAGAAGTGGCTATTAAAGTTCTTAAACCAGAACGAATAGATGCAAATATGCTATAAGAGAGTTCTCCAATGTTTTAAAAACCAATTTTTAAGTTCTACCGGATTGGGCTCTGAAATGGTTTAACCGGGTTACCAATTAACCCTATGATTCCAAAAATTCCAATTCATCTTGAAAAACACTCCAACCTCATTTACGATTTATCTAACTGGTGATAGTTTTATCTAAAAACAACTATTTTATTGTATAATATTAAGCATTTTAAAAATATTTTTATTTGTTATAAACAATATTGCAGTGTACGAGGTAGCTAGGAGTTTCAAAAACAATGAAATATTGGAATAGAAGGCACTAGGTTGATTACTTTAAGGTCATAATACCTTAATATCGAAATTTTATATAAACTAAAATAATCAAATCTTAAGAAAATGCAAACTGGTTTAACGGGTTGAACCGGTTCTACCGGATTTACCACCGGTACATAAAACATGCCGTATTCGGGTTTTATCGGCCTTTCGTACCGGACTCGTGTCCGATATCTGGTTTAACCGGCTGGTTTATACCGGTATTTAAAAGATTGGAATTCTCTCAGGAAGTATTTATTATGAGGTTTGATTTTATTTTATCATTCAAGTAATTGCCAATTTTATTCATTTAGAATGCCATAAGATTTTGGGGTAATATTAAATAAAGGGGGTAAAAAGACTAAAATGTCCTTGGGTAACCAGATTTAATAAGAAAATGTAACTGGGTTAGCGCTAAATGACAAGACGTGCAACAATTTTCCCTATAAAGGGCAAAACATGTCAACATTTATTGAAAAGGACACCGCCCAAAAAAAGGTATCAAGATAAAAGACAAAACTTTTTTTTTATTTGTAACGCTAAGAAGATGACACACATAAAAGAGTGCCATAAATTTGTTGATTGTAAACCATGATATTTGTTTCTTGGTACATGCTTTTAAATGTCATAAAATGTATCATTATTTGTATTTCAAGATATATGTATTTTCTAATAGTGAATAAAATATATGACAAAACCTATTAAACTTTACTGACGAAACCTTAGGGAAGAAAATGAAAGTTTACTTGTATTTTTTTCTAATGTAAAAAGTATTTTATTTTTTTTTTATATTTGTTTACATCAAGTTTAAATTAAACTCAAACTTTTAAGAGAAATTGGATTTAAATAATATCATCTGAAAGTTGTTAGCCAATATTAGACCATTTTTGAATATTGTTACTGACAGTCTCACCTTTTAAATATTTTTTTACTCCAGTTTTGTTATAAAAGTTTAACGGAGTTGAGTTTTTTTTTTCGAGTTTCAAACTGATGTTTTAAGGTTTTCAATCAGAACGCGGATACGAGTCGATTGATGTAAAACTTACCTCGAAACAGTGTTCCAAATGACTTAATTTTTGTTAATTGGGAGTTTAAATGCCCGGATAAATCATCACTTTCGTCATTTGAAGCATTGATTCAAAGTAAGTTTTACATCAATCGACTTGTATCGTTTCAAAGTAAGTTTTACATCAATCGACTTGTATCGTTGTTATAATTAAAAGCCCTAAAAATCAATCTTAAATTTTGGAAAAAAAATTATTTAAAGGTGAGGCTGACAATAAAAATATTCAAATGTAGGTTTAACATTGGTTAATCATCTCTAGATTAGATAACTGAAATTCAATTTCCCAACTTTTAAATGTAGCATATTTTGGAAATGATCGAGTTCACGACACACACAAAAAAAAAAAAAAAAAAAAAATTTGTTTTACCTTGTTTCAATGAATTTACTACGAATAAGTGATCTGGATACCATTATATTTATATCTATTTATATCTATTTCTATTTCTATTTATATTTCTATTTATTTATATTTATATTTATATATTTATTTATATATTTATATAGTGAAAGTAAAATGAATAGTAATTTTAAGATTATAATAATATATAGTTTTTTTAATATTATAATAATATATAACTTTTTTTAATCCTTTTATTATTTTAATATTATAATAACCATTATTATTTTCTTTACTTTTTAACTTTAATCTTTTTTTAATATCACATGTTGGGATAAGGTTGGTGTCAACCGGTATCGAGCCAGTACTGGTATCGAAAATACCGGTACGGTCCTGTTCGATATCGGTACATGAAGGTAAAAATAGACACTAATACAGAAAACACCAAAAGTTTGTGCCGAATTAATATTGGAAATCTTTTGGTTCGAGAAATTTAGTGCAACTACCCGGTACCATTTGCTCATCCCTGATCACGGGTACCGTACGAACAACGGTATCGTACAAATTTTTTTTTGTTGATTTTCTTCAACTTTTAATTTTTTTTCTTTTTTTAGTTTCAGGGGTAGGGATGAGCTCAGTGTCAACCCATACAGAATTTGTACTGATACCGAAAATACCGGTTAAGGTACCGATATATGAAGGTAAAAAACAATAGTGAACCGGTACCAGGAACGCCAAAAGTCGGTACCGAATTGGTACTTAATATCTTTCCGTTCGGCAAATTTGGTACCGGTACCCAGAACCATTTGCTCATCGCTGACCACGGTTTTCATTCGAACAACATCGTTACCATACAACTTTTTTGGTTGATTTTCTTTTGGTTATCTTTTAGTGTTTTTTTTCTACATTTTCCTTTTATTCTTGTCAGCAGTTCCGTTCGCAACGCGCTCGTAGTTATTTCAAAACACATGTAAAGACAGACTAAATAACAAAAAAAATCGCCGCAACGCAACGAACTTCTTTAAACCTAGTTATATTAATTAAATATCTACAAATCCCATGTGGGGAATAGTGGTTGCCCCTGCTGGGTTAAATGGGCGGCAAACTAAATAGTGTCAGGCAGCTGCATGGCACTCACCTATTGACCCAACAAATTTATGATTTTATTTCGTTTTAAAATTATGATTTGCGATCAATATAAAATTATGTTTTTACCCCCATTTAAAAATAAATTTACGCTTTTACTCCCAGCTAAATATTTCGATTTTGCACTCGGTTCAAAATTACGATTTTGCTTCGATTCAATTTACAGTTTTGTCATTAGTTTTTTTTCCCTTAAAAATACGATTTTGTCATCAGTTCAAAAGTATGTTTTTACCCACACTAAAAAATAAATTTACGCTTTTGCTTTCAGCTAAAAATTCCAATTTTGCCCTCGTTTCAAAATTACAACTTTGCCCCGTAAAAATTTATAGTTTTGCCATTAGGTTTTTCTTACAGCCAAGTTACGATTTTGCCTTCAACTTAAATTTACATTTTGTCCATCGTTTTTGTTTGTTTTCTTGGTGAAATTACAATTTTGCCCCAGTGTAAAATCACACTCATGTCGTCAGCTTCCTGGCACTCCCCCATTTGTCCATTTAATTTACGATTTTATCCCTGAATTAAAATTATGATTTCGCCCCCAGTAAAAAATTACGTTTTTCCCATTGTTTTAGTTTTTTAGCAAAACTATAAAGGTTTTTTGTTTTAATTTGTTTACTCGATTTAATTTTTTTTCGTGTCAATGAGCTGCCTAACACTGGCTCATTTGTCCTGAAAAATTGCAGTTTTGCCCTGAGCTCAAAATTACGGTCTTATCATCGTTTTAGTTTTTTTTTCCAAGCAAAATTATAGTAGTATTTTTTAAATTGATTGAGAATTATTCGACCATCGCTCCGCAACGCGGGCGAGACATCAACTCGTTATATATAACAAAATCAATTCGTGAACAGTAAAGTCAATTTTTTTTTAGTTTTACCTTTTTCCACTAAAGTATATTTTTTACCTATTTAATTCCTTAACTAGGTCAACTGCCTTTTGTTTAATTTTTTCTTTAATTAATTATATTATAATTTTTAATTATTTTGTTTTGTCATAACTAGTTTTTTAGTATATTTTTCTTTACTATTATAACTTTTAATGTATTTCTTTTTGACATGCTTATTTCTTTTAATATCTACTCAAAATCAACTTGTGAATAGCAATGTACGATAATCAAAGTACAGACGTACATCTCATTAAAACTATCTCACCGTTTAGTTTTTGTTATATGCAATGTATATTTTCGTCATATTAATAATATGATATAATGGGTTACAAAGTTCGTATAAACCGTTGCGACGTGCTTGCTTTTTTCTACGTTTCGATAAATGTTTCATTCAAAATTGAACGGATCAAATAATGATTTTTTTTTGTTAATTATGGTAACGAACCACATGTTTGAACATCAGGGTATTGGTATTCAATTTTATGGATGTCTCGACGTTCCAGTGTATATTCCATTGAAAACAAAGTTGTATTCACACTTCTATTTATTTTTAACTTTTTTGGTTGCTATAACGAGTGTCTGTTTTATACGGGTATCTTATCGTATGAACCAATGACGACCAAAAATCCGCCACAAAGCGCGGAAATCATACTAGTTTTAGAATAACATTAAAAGAAAACTGTCGTACAATGCAAAGCTAGCAACAAGATCAAAACCATTTTCATTCTAAAATAAAAAAAATTCATTCTTTTAAAGATATTGATCAAAAGTGTATATCTTTTCTGTCACCGTATCATTCTCTCATATTCAAGTGAAAAAAAAAAAGAAAAAGAATAGAAATAGACGTGACGTGTGTTACATGCACATAAAAAACAAACAAAATAAATATAAAATAGTGTAATATAAACAAAACATAAGACTTGAATACTTAGTTGAGCCTTCATTCATTGCATTCATATCTCATACCACTCCCCCCTTCCTTTCTTCATCCATTTCATATTCTTCTTAACAAATACATCATGAAATTGATCAAAATGACCATGGTGGTGCTGGCTATCATAATAACATTTGAGTTTTTCATTGTAGCTAATTCACAAGGTCAACTCAAAGTAGGGTTTTACAATCAGGTGTGTCCCAACGCAGAATCAGTGGTTACTAATATTGTGAGAGATGCAGCGAAGTCCGACCATCGTATTCCTCCTGGCTTGCTCAGGCTTCACTTTCATGACTGCTTTGTTGAGGTTCTCCATCTCTCACAAACACATTTAGAAATTAATTAAGCGACGGGTTTGTGATGGTTTATGTTGTCATATTTGTAGCAGTATTGTATTGCTTACAATTTTGTTTATTTGTAGGGGTGTGATGGGTCCATATTAACAGATAATGGTAACACTTCAGAGAAAGGTGCATTCGGGCATCAAGGGTTAATAGGGTTTGACATAATAGAGGATGCAAAAGCAAAGTTGGAAAGTTTATGTCCTGGTGTGGTTTCATGTGCGGATATTGTGGCCATGGCTGCAAGAGATGCTGTTGCATTCGTAAGTTAAAGAACACGCACAATTATTATCTGTTAAAAATGTCATTTTTACTGTTTTTCTCTCACACGCAGTGTAAGTATATATGTGTGAGAGAGAGAGTTAGATTGAGTCATTCAGATTATCTGAACCGAATGACTCAATCTATCTCTCTCTCACATATACTTACACTGTGTGTGAGAGAAAAACGATAAAAATGACATCTTTTTAACAGATAATAATTGTTTTTCTGACAGAGTCATGGACCAGTTTATCAAGTTGAAACCGGAAGGAAGGATGGTCTAGTGTCAAACATTGATCTTGCTAATAGAATGCCTGATGTGAGAGATTCAATACAGCTTCTGAAACAAAAGTTCATTGAGAAGGGGCTTAATGCCAAAGACCTTGTGATTCTCAGTGGTAATTTTGTTTGGTTTATATTTATTTAATCTTTTGGGAAAATTACAAAAATAGTTATGTTGACCAAACAATTCTCTAAAACTTATCATTCATTTCCGCAAATCGAAAGCCTGCCAGATAAGCTTTATCGGTTGAGACGGCTAAAATGTAGCCTACACTTTTAGCGGTCGGCTAAGCCTGCACATTTGGCAAAAGGGTCGGCCAGGTCTGCGCTTTTGGGTGCTTGCTAAAGGTTAGCCACGCCTTTTGAGGACGGCTAAGGTTCACTGACTCTTTTTAAAAAAAAAAAAATTGGGTCAACTACACTATTTTGATAATTTTCCTTTATCTTTTGGGTTCCATTCATGCACTTTATAGGATATCTTTTAACACAGTTAACAATATATATGTGTGTTATTGATCATAATATTTACTACTTCTGTGATTGTACCAACCATATTCTTTCCTGCCTTAAATGCTTTTATTGTGTCTGCAATAAATGAAAGCAAATCATCTAGTTTTCTATTAAAAGTTTGTACCAAAAACATGAATAAAATTATGTGCGAATTTTAATAGCTTACTTTATCGCTAATATTCAGCTGCACATACTATCGGTTCAACTGCGTGCTTCTTCATGGAGGAACGGCTCTACAACTTTGCATCACGTGGTGGTCCAGACCCGAGTATCAACCCTCGTTTGCTACCTGAACTGACATCGACATGCCCTAAAAATGGAGACGTTGGCGTCAGATTACCAATGGATCATGGGAGCGAAGACACATTTGACATTCAAATCCTACAAAACATTAGGAGTGGTTTTGCGGTGCTACAGTCGGATGCAAAGCTTATGGACGACGTGACAACAAGGGGAATAGTAGATTCGTATTTCGGGGTGTTGGCTCCGTTAACTGGACCATCATTTGAGGCGGATTTTGTGACTTCCATGATAAGAATGGGTAGAATTGGGGTCAAGACCGGTTCTAATGGAAATATTAGGCGTCTATGTAAATCGTTTAATTAACATGATAGAATAAAAGGAGCTAGTGTCTCTTGCAAATTACGATCATAGACTTATTTTTGTTATATATACAGGAGCTAGTGTCACTTGCAAATTACAACCATAGACTTATTTTAGTTATATATACACTTTTGAGTTTTGACCAAGTGATACAAAGTGATCCCTTATATTAATCGAATTTTGGTTAACTGATATTTACAAAATGCTAAATTAAGGCATTGATTTACTAAGCCAACAAGTCACTGGAAAATAAACTAATATTTGGCTTCTTACCATCTTTACCGGAAATAGAAGGGAGCCACCAGAAAACCGTAGAGCCGCCGTCGTTTGGGTGAGGGTTAACACGCGATATAAAAGAACTAGTTTTGATATAAGTGGAGCTGACTTATGAAATGTTCATTGTGGTTAAAGTAGCCACCTGCTTCTATATGTACATACATAATATATATAAAAGAAAAGCAAAAGAGTTTTTTACTGATGTAGTGCAGTTTTCAAAAGTTTAATCAAAACTAGTGCTTCCTTGGAAAACATTTCACAATTGATGCAAATGCCAATATAAATGGCGATTTTTTAATTTGCCACTCTCAAGTGTCTAACCACTCCCTACACCCTTATAGAGTACAAAATTACCAGAATCAAACATACAAGCTGAGGTCCACTGAAACCTATTCCACCTACTATGAGTCGTTGAATCTTAGCTGTAGTGGCTCTCTGTACATGCAGAGATATAAAAGTTTGTGCAGCGACATTAAAGTTTCGCCATTTGTAATGGCATTTGTGCAGGGACATTCAATATTTCGCCATTCAAAATGGCATTTGTACAGGAAAGTCAATGATGGTAAGGGCTGAAAGTTCCTGGGCATTGCTTTGTGTGCAATTCCCTGCAAAAAGCCTGCACAGCCTACTATTTTCTAAAAAATCGCCATTTATATTGGCATTTGCATCAATTGTGAAATGTTTTCCAAGGCAGCACTAGTTTTGATTAAACTTTTGAAAACTGCACTACATCAGTAAAAAACTCAAAGCAAAAGCATGTGCGGGCATGCAGTTGATGTGCCAACTTTATATAGATGATATTGATATATAATTTTGCTTCTGTATGGCATTCCTGTACAGTTTTCTGTCAACAGGTCGATTTAAAGAGTTATTGTTGAATAGATTTGCAAGATATCTATATTTATAGGCTGAATATAGTATGGGCACAGCACAGAGTATTATAGCTTGACTTAGTATGTTAACATAATAATAATAATAATGGAATCCTAAGACCATGTGTAGTGATTAAACAAAATAATGCCCCCACCATGGGACATTATTAGACACGTGGCAGCCCAGTCAGCATGGAGCGTTATTGCAAAAGTGGTGTAGTGGGAATAATGCCCCATCCAATCATTAAACAAAAAAAAAAGCAAACTATTTTCTCATTGGCCAGTCAAACCTTCCACAATCCATTTTAGGTGTTTTTATAAACACGCCAAACCATTTTTTTTTTTTTCAAAAATAATGCCCTATAATGCCCTATGTAATGGGGGAGGGGGCGTTTTTTTTTTTTTCAAAAACAATGCCCCACTACGGGTGGTTTAATATACATAACTAGTTCTATACCCGTCCGGTGGACGGGCATACTTATGGTATAATGACAAATATTTTATTGTTTCTATTCTAAACAAAACATTATTAATTTAAAACCAAAAAAAAATGTCTGAGGTTACTGTTAAATGTTAGCCTCAATATTATATAAACAAAACGTTATTTTGGGCCTGGAATTCAGTCTGTCAATGATAAAAAACATTGATTTTGTTTGTTGCTTTAAACCGTTAAACCAATATTAATATTTGATTACTTGAGTTCAAACACAGCTCGTTTAATGTAAGAGAGCCCAAACACGGCTAATTTCAAGCATTCAGAAAGTCAGTCTCTGGTAGATCATGAGCGGCTCGCCTCGTTTAAGCTTAGGATTTTATTGACTTTCCCCTTCATACGCGGAAGTTTGAACTTTTCTTCAGCCTCAACTTGTTGGTGCATATCAGATCCCAACCATGCTCGGTCTGGATGAAAGTTCACTAATGCTTTTTTATAAGCTGCATGAACTATTGGAATGAATCACACTATCAGATTTAGAATTCGTATACGAGAGATTGAATAGAGTTCTTGATTGAATTAGTGAATTGGAATCGTTACATATGAATGTATATATACGAGGGGTTCACATAAGGATAACCGCCTCAACCTAAGATATCGAATAATAATAATACTAATAACAGCATATAATACATTCTAATAATAATAAACTTATGTAACATATTCTAGCTTATAATTCTTGCCCGTCTAATACCCTCCCGTAAGCTAGATTTCTCTGAAATGGAGGAACTCCTTTAATCGCTGGAAGTCTTTGGGTTGGAATGCTTTAGTGAGGACATCAGCCACTTGTTGTTTAGTGGAGCAATAATGTACTTCAATCTGATCCTTCTTGATCAGATCCCGAAGAAAATGGTATTTGATTCTTATGTGTTTGCTCTTACCGTGATACACCGGGTCTTTGGCTAGGCATATTGTCGATTTATTGTCACACCCAGCCATTGAGAGTGCGATATATTCCGCTTCCGTTGATGATAGAGCTACTACTTTTTGTTTCTTTGATTGCCAAGCCACAACTCCAGATCCGAAGGGGAAGACGTATCCTGATGTGCTCTTACTATCATCGATGTTTCCTGCATAGTCACTGAACCCGAGTAGCGAACCTTTACTTCCTTTTGAGTACACTAATCCTTGGTTTATTGTTCCCTTTATATATCTTAGGATTCTTTTCCCAGCTTCCCAATGACTTCTCTTTGGTTGTTCCATGAATTGACTTGACTGATCTTATTAACTGCAAACATAATGTCCGGTCTTGTGTTAGTCAAATACATAAGGCTGCCGACTAATCTCTTGTAGATGTTAGGTTCTATTTCGTCATCAGGATCCTGCTTGGACAGCCGTAACCCATACTCCATTGGAGTGGAAATGCCTGTGCAGTTCATCATGTTGAACTTTTCCAACAACCCTCTTGCATATTGGTGTTGTGAAAGCATAATATCTCCATTTTTAAACGAGACTTCCATTCCGAGGAAATAATGCAGAACACCCATATCTGTCATCTCGAATTCGTCTTTCATTGACTCTTTAAATTTGTTTAACATTAGTAATGAATCACTTGCTATAATTAGATCATCGACATATAGACAGATTATGATCCTTGCCCTCTCGGTTATTTTGATGAATAAAGTATGTTCATGAATGCATTTCTTGAAGCCACTTGATGTGAAATACCCTTCTATTCTACTATACCAGGCCCTCGGTGCTTGCTTTAATCTGTAGAGTGCCTTTTTTAATTTACATACCTTTCCTTCTTCTCCTTTAATAACGTATCCTTCTGGTTGTTCAATGAACACTTGTTCTTTTAAATTCCCATTTAGAAAGAATGTCTTTACATCCATTTGACGTAAATGCCATCCATGATGTGCGGCTAACGCCAACACGAGTCTGACTGTGTCAAACCTTATTACTGGAGTAAAAACATCTTGATAGTCAATGCCGTATTTTTGTTTGTAACCTTTTACTACCAATCGTGCTTTATGCTTGCTCACCTTCCCATGCTCGTCATATTTGGTTTTGTATATCCACTTCACACCTATTGGTGCTTGATCTTTTGGAGGTTCGACCAATTCCCATGTTTCATTTTTAATTATAGAATCCATCTCCTTGTCCATAGCATCCTTCCAGTTAGCTTGTTTACATGCTTCTTCATATGTCGTTGGATCCGTATCAGTAAAGAGAACAAAGTTCACCACTTCATTTGAATTACTGCAGCTGTTATCATATAAGGCATCAACTTGAGCTTTTGTAAGAGGCTTTGATCTGCGGTACACATCGGTTACTCTTCGTGTTCTTATAACTTCATTTTCTGAGGAGGAAGATGAATCTGCATCCTCAACTCCATTATTCGAGTTCTCGGCTGTACTTATCTCTTCATTGTGACTGCTAACTGGATCTTCATTCCGAATACTAGAGTTTGAGTGTTCCTGTGCTTGAATATTCTCTTGCAGTACTGTAGATTGATCTTGATCTTCCACTATATCTCTTAGAGTATCTTCACCAGGATTATTGATCTCTAAGTATGACGTTGCTTGACTCCCTTTGTTAGTGATCCAATGTTGGTTTTCATTGAACACAACATCTCTGCTTATGATAATCTTCTTTGTTACTGGGTTGTAAAGTTTATAGGCCTTGCTATTTTCGCTGTATCCGACGAAAATGGTTCTTTCAGTCTTGTCATCCAACTTACCTCGTTGCTGTTTCGGAACATGTGCATCAGCAACACATCAGAAAACACTAAGGTCAACATTGGGCTTTCTTCCACTCCAGGCTTCTTGTGGTGTCTTATTAGGTACACTCTTTGTTATTGCCCGGTTCAGTAGGTAGGTTGCACATGAAACTGCCTCGACCCAGTACATATTCAGTAAACCCTTCATCTTTAACATGCTTCTACTCAATTCCATAAGAGTCCTATTTTTCCTTTCGGCTACACCGTTTTGTTGAGGTGTATAGCTTGTAGTAAGTTGATGACGTATTCCACCATCCTTAAGAAATTCTTGAAATTCATGACTACAGTATTCTCCGCCTCTGTCTGTTCGTATACATTTTATTTTGTGATCACTTTGATTTTCAACGAGTGCTTTGAATAGCTTGAAATAAGTCAAAGCTCCATACATGAACTTTAGTTAATATACCCACATCTTTCTAGTGAAGTCATCTATGAAGGTAATAAAATACTTACATCTTCCTATAGATTGAGTTCTCATCGGCCCACATATGTCCGAGTGAACGAGTCGTAATTGTTCCCTTACATGCCATGTTGCTTGTTTGGCAAAAGGCTTTCTAGTATGCTTGCCAAAAATACAACCTTCACACACATTGTGTGTCCTAGTAATTTTCGGCAAGCCTCTCACAATCTCATTCACACCCATATCATATAGCGTTTCAAAATTCAAGTGCCCAAACCTTCGATGCCATATTTCTGAAGAATCGGAGGTTGTCACATTGCATACCCAAGGTGTTAGATCTTGTTTCATATTTAAAGGAAACATCTTGTTTCCAATTATTCTCACAGTTCCTATGCATGTGTTGAAATTTAGATATTATGAATGGATATTAATTTAGTTAGATTATAATTTAATGAAATTATAATTATTTACTAGACTATTCATATGGAACATAAACTCTTAACTAGAGTTTTTATGTCAATTTATTAGTAAGTAGAGTTTTTATGTCAATTTATTGGTGTTTATTAGAGTTTATGTCTCTAATAAATCTCTAATTAAGTACTAGACTCTTCATATGTAACATAAACTCTTAAGTAGAGTTTTTATGTCAACTTATTAGATTTTATTAGAGTTTATGTCTGTAATAAATCTCTAATTAAGTGAGACTTGTCTCTACCCATGTCTTTTGTATTAAAAGTAGGCTATGTGTCTAGCTTGATGAGTATATATATATATATATATATATATATATATATATATATATATATATATATATATATATATATATATATATATATATATATATATAACTACAAGAGTAAGAATACAAGGAGACATAAAGATTTGCATGAAGAGTCCTTGAAGAAGTACTTGATGACCCATATGTTGGGAACATATAGAGATAAGTTTCTCTACATGATTCAACTACATTTCTATTCTTAATTTACAAAAGGTCTAACACTATGTTTTTATCTGGTGAAACCTCGGGCGCGTGACCTTTTCCGGCAGTACAAACTGCTTCGGCTGTTGTACCCTGGGAGACAGACCTGTCGTCTTTAGTAGAGGCGCGAAGTCTGTTTTAAGGGAAGCGTGTTCAACACGTGCCTCAGCCACAACCGTCAACATTTGTTTGTTATTTTTGTAGGAAATTATTGTATAAGAAGACGTGGTTCAAGACCTCGTTGAAGCCTACACAACGGACTGAAAACACAACGAACCATACAAGTAGATGCGGTTAAAGATCAAGTTGAAGACTTTATCTTTTGAAGATATTGGTTTGATTCGATTGTTTTATTAAATATGTTGTAGTTCATATTTATTTGCGTTTGAATTTGTACACGGTTCATGTACTACAATTTCCTAAATGTTTAAAGAGAATATCTTTATTTATTTTTGTTTAATAAAATTGTGACCCATGTCCTACAAACTTAAAACAGATTTTGTGAGATTGTTGCTACAATCTTAAAACCTTATTTATAAGGATTTTGGGTTCACAAAAAGATTTATAATGAAACAGAATATTTTTAACGATTATGATCTTTTAAATATTTTTTTTTGGGAAATATGTATGTAGTACAACTTGTTGTGTTTGGATTTATTGAGATTGTGGTAGAATCTTAAATCCTACACCGTGATACAAAAACAAATGAAATATGGTTCAAACGTTTGGTTTTGAAATGATTTTGGGAATCATTAATTTTTCTAACTTTTTTGTTAGATCGGGTTTATTAGTGTAAACCATACGTTTTTTGTAAACGTTAAATTCTCTAACATGTGTGTTAGACCGGAATTATTGGTGTAAACCATACGTTTTTTTGTAAACGTTAAATTCTCTTAAGTAGAGTTTTTTTATGTCTTTAAATAAGAGTTTTATGGTACTTGGTTAGAGTTTTATGTCTCTAATTAAGTCTCTATTTAAAGTAGACCCTTCATCCACCAATGGATTCATATGAACAAATAAGTCTTATAATGGATTCATTCACATGTTAGAAACGTTCATGAAAAGCGTTAGTTTGGAAACAATTTTTTAATTGTTTAGTTTCTAATGTGTGTATTGAAAATGACTTATTTATTTGAACCATACATGTGTTTTTAGCAAATCGAATTAACATTTTGTGGAAATGTTAATATTTCTAACGTGCGCGTTAGAATTTTTCTTACATTTTAACATGATTGTTAAAAATGGTTAACTTACAAATACTTTGAAATGTTTTATGTAAACATTTTATATAAGTAATTTGTTGTAGCATTGATTTTAATGCTTTGTATGATTTAGAAATAAAAGTTCATACATTGAAGTTGATGTTTGATTGCCTTCAAGAATTTAATCACCATAAAGTGATGATGTAGTTGTGTGGGATTTATTACCAACTATAATTTGTGATGTCTAAATCCATTTGAGTGAAATTATAATTACTAATTAAACTCTTCATATTGTGAAACTCTTTAGTAGAGTTTTAATGATGACATTTAATTAGTCACTTATTTGGTGAAAAACAATTTGGTGTTGTTGTGAACAAATTTAATTGTTCAAGTTTACTACTTAAATGTAGTCTTTGTAACAACTTGGTGTTGTTTTGAGCATAATTGTCCAAGTTTAAAGTTTCAAGATGAAATGGGGAACTTGTACTTACAAGTGCATGAAGTCTTATTGAGGGAGTACCTCAAGACATGCCATAGGACGATATCTTTGAGAAGTTTTTGGTCAGATTATAAAGTGTTGAAGATCAAAGAACTTTGATATTTGCTGTCTACATATCGTCTATGCATCTGTTTAAATTTCAAAAGTGTTCGGCACTAATGATTTAATTTCCAATGTATTTTATTGTTTTGTGTTCAATATCTTCGGATAACACATGCAATTTTTTACAAAGACATCAATCACTAATGTTTGTGACGTATAAATTATTTTTGTGAAAATAATTATAACGCCAGTTATACATTGTTTAATAGAAAATGGTTTTTAAACGGATAGTACATGAAAATTCTTGGACATAAACAACTTAAGAGTTGTTGCATTGACTAAATGTCAAAGACGAGACATCAAATGTGTAACCACATCATGAGAGAATAATGAAAGAACGTACTGAGTGTATTGAGATGAAATACACAAACGAGATTCATGTTGGCATACTTCGTTAGAAGTCATTGGAAAATTCACAAGTGTGAATAATAATCGCGTGAGATTTGTTCCAAGTGATCTACACGTAGATGTGTCTACCACTTGATTATTGTTAGAACTATATAGAGATTTTACCTTCGTTTGGGAGAGCATCCTAAATATACATATCTCTTAATGAATAACAATAATTGTGTGCAAATCACTTATGGCAAAATTATGAATGCCATATTGTTGAGTGTAGATCTAGTTGACTCTATGTCACACATAATAGTGATTGTAGACGAAGAACATTCATCTTTTTGGTGATGAATGTGTTCACCAAGTGACTTGGATTAAGACTTATGTTTAAGTCCTTATGAGTCAATGGTAAAGTGTTGGAGATCAAAGGTAAACAAGTTATGTTCCTTAAATGAATGTTAAAATTTAGCTATGTGCTATATACAATAATTTGTGAGACCTTCCTAAATATTGATGTTTAAGGATTATGAATAAGTCTCATTATTTTGTCTTATCAAGGGATGGATGTTGTAAAGTGATATTATGATATCCTTAGGGTTGTGAAGAATCAGAATGATGCATCTTCTGTTCACATGCTAAAGTATTGTAGTCTAAAGCATGCTAGACTAGTACTTGGTTAATTGTGGGTCTTGACGGAGACTAATTAACTCTAAACATTCAAATGTGTATGAACACAAAAAGAATTTGTTTATAGACAAAGTTGAGGGAGAATTTTCATTCATTATAAGGAAAAGACATGTAACTTTTTAAGAGTTTGTTCGAAAAGCTAATGAGGAGAACTCATTGTCTAAGCTTATTCTAGATGTTAAATTAGAATTATTCTAAGTTGGTGACAAACTTATGACAATGGCATGTGTTTCTTTGCTTAGCTCGGAAGCTTATGTAAGCTAATGCAATATGAGTTGAATTCATTGATACAATGTGTATAAATGTCGCCATAAGTGGTGTTATGAAAATGTTGATCAAATGGCAAGAAATGTGGGGGAGGATCCATTTAAGAAACAACCCTATAAGGGTATGTAGAAATGGTTCTCATTAACCCGTCTAGATGTTATCCAATAACACTTAAATGTGGGGGTGTCTTGCATTTGTTTTTGGCAATAAGGATTTTGTAATCCAATCTAACATTGCAAATAGACGACTAAGTGGAGGACACAAATGTCGTAGTGCATAATGGAGATTTGTTTGCCTTAAATGATAAAGATATAATTCTAAGACAAATATTATAACCAGATCCAGGTGGCCACTGAGGTTATAGTCTTAGAAGTTGACAATAGGCAATGTTATTGTCACGTCCCCCGACCCCACCCTGGATGGAATCGGGTGCCGCGAGCAGCCAAGTGGTACTGGTGGTTATTTTAAAAACATTGCAGCGGTGATTTATTGGTTAGAACACTAACGCATAGAGAAAAGAATAGAAGAACATCGCTTTGGCATTCATTAGTTGGTTCCTGAATCGATCGGACAGAACATCGCTTCGGTGATTTATTGGTTAGAACACTAACGTATAGAGAAAAGAATAGAAGAAATGAACAAAGGAAAATGAATCCTAAGCTTCCTATTTATAGGTAAGGTAGATTCATTCCTTAGGTAGGAAGTTTCCTTAACCATTAAGTTTACTTAACCATTAAGTTTATTTATCCATTTAACTAAATAACTTACTTAGCTGTTTAATTAATCTTATTTAGCTTAATTAATCTCACTTAGCTTAATTAATCTTGCTTAGCTTAGTTAATCTCGCTTAGCTTTAATTAATCTCGCTTAGCTTAATTAATCTTAATTAACCTTTCTTAACTTAATTAATTAATTAAGTATTTAACTAATTAATTTATCTTAACTCTTATAATTTGCTTAGTTGATTACTTAACTTATTTAGAAGATTAATTAATCTACTCAATTAGCTTAACTGCTAAGTTTCCTTAACAACTAAGTTTACTTAGCTATTAAGTATTCTAGCAATTCTCTGCTTACGAGTTCTAATTTCTAGATACGAGGGAACTCGTATTAGTGTATTAACTCAATTCAACTTTAACGATAATCACGAGATAAAAACCCTCACAACGAATGACAAAGTGCGATACTTAAACATCCATCGAATTCACGACGAATGACAAAGCATAACCCGAGTTTGAGTAGCACTTAAACATCCATCGGATAGTTTCAATCGATCGGATAAAATATCATACCAGTGATTAGAGTAATAACCCTAATAACGGGCAGAGTTTCGGGAGGATTTTAGAAGTTCTGACATTAGAATGACATAACAGGAAAACAAGAAAAAGAATTGAGCAGTGATCGAGTTAATACCCTGTATCGTAGCAGCGTCTCACTACCCGGAAAATTCGATTTTAGCACAATAGGGGCATTTTAAGAATGAGATTTCAAGCACAGAGGACAGCCCCAGGTCTAGCCAATTTATAGCATGAAATTGGGTTTTACGCGGCCCGCATAAACCCTTTGATGTATCTTACGCGGCCCGCGAGGCCCATAAAGGCGGCTAGGGTTTTGCTGAGTCACCGACACGTGGCGGCACCAGATTTTCGCTCATCGTTGAGCTATCGCGACCCGCGTGAACTTGGAGAATTACCTACGCGGCCCGTGTGAAGCTTTCAAACTTATCCAGAATGATTTTAAGTTGACGCGGCCCGCGTAAACTCCTCTTATGGTTTACGCGGCCCGCCTGAAACCCAAATTTCTTGTTTTCTTGGGTTTTCATGTACATTAGGGTTTCAGGGGTCCGGGTTTTCTCTTACGGAGCGTTTTAGGACATTTTTGGGCGAGTCGTTACATCCTCCCCACCTTGTTTTAAATCTCGTCCTCGAGATTTGGACTATGATATCTTCTTGGGGTTATGTTACTCCTTTCAATAATATATCATGGTATGAAATCAAAAGATATTTGATAGGCATTAATTTTGAAAGAAAATGACTTGTAGAAACAATAGGATTCTGTAAAACCCGAGAGGATCATTCAATGATATCAATGTTAACTTGTGTAAGTGCGGAATCCAAACACAAGCGGATTCAAGAAAACAATAAAGTAAAATAAACACAATGATTAAATCAAAATTACTATCTTGCATTCACCTTAGAACCGATGACTGATACAAGACACACAAGGATCTCGAGTGGGTGCTCACTTTCTACCAAGCGATCCACCCTCTAAACACAACAAGGGTTTGTTTATATAATACCTAAGATGGACCGAAACCATCCTAAAGCCCACTTGAGATCTCACCAAAACCCATTACTAACATTCGACCCAAAACATATTAGTTAAAACATTACAAGATCAACCCTATACTTTAATATTTCTCTATGAATAAACCTCAAGGTTCCAACAATCTCCCCCTAGGTTTATGCATAGAGAGTCTTGAGACTTCAACCATCACGAGCACCACCCAGACGATCTTTGAGCCCACCAAAACCTTTTGTACGAATGTGAATAGCTGAAGCAACAGCTGCAGTCCATCCTTTAGCAATTTCTTCGTATTTTTCAGTAGCTCTGATTTGATTCTGAGCTAACACCTCTAAATCTTCATAGGCAAGATTCAGTAAATCAACTTGATCACCAAGCGGAAATTCACATCATCATCACAAACAATCACTGCCTGCCCTAAACGCTCATCATAAGCCCAAAAATGCAAAGACTTCAAAGCGCCTTTTGGAATCTTTCTTACTAAAGGAATCACTTTCTCCTTGTCAGTTGCAGGCCAGTGAACAATCTTCATTCGCTTGTTTGTATATGGATCTCGAACACCTTTAGCAGATTTAACAAGAGACTCTGCAGTATACATGGAAGGAAAACCACGAAGAACCTCCCTCTTCAATCTCTCATAAAACAAATAACCACGACCTCCAGGCTTATTATCCACATAAGGTGCATTAGACAAGTTTGTCAAATCAATCTTGGTAAATGTCTGAAACTGAGCTGGAGCCTTGTACCATTCAACAGGACCAACTTTTCTCTTAATCCACCATCTCCTACGATCATGTTCAAATCCCCAGCTAACAACACCAGATCTATTTCCAACTTTATCATAGAGAGTTTCACCAACATCCATTAAATGATGAGTTGCTTGAGCATCATCATCATCATCAGGATTAAGATTCTTGTTCTTCAGTATAACAAACTCCCTTTTCTTCTTAATTCTCTCAGCTTTTTCTTTTTCTGCAACTGGATCAGTTACCCTTTCAAAGTATTTTTCCATTGCAGCACTTCTTTCAGCATCATCCTTTTCAAAAGCTTTTCTTCCGTTTTCTACATCAGTCGGATCAGAAAACTCTTGTCCAAACTTCTTTTCCAACTTTCCACGTAAATCATAAACCATAGTAAACAGCAAACTGACATCTCCTTGAAGCTGTTCAATTTGTTGATTCTTTTGCACTATTGTATCTTCAAGTTGGATGATCTTGGCGTCTTTATGAATTGAATTTTGCTCAACCACAATTAACCGTTTCTTCATTTCTCTCATACTAATGAAATCATCATCATCATCGCTTGAATCATCATCAAACGACATTCTAAACGGCTCTTCAGGTCTCTTACCACTTGAACTGCTAGGCATATCAAGAATGACTCTAGAAGGACCTGCAGATTCAGAAACACCAAGTGGCATTGTCTCAACAACAGTATCAACATTAACATTTGTAACCTGAACATCTGCAGTGGCGGTCTCCAAAACATCTCTTTGAGAATCAATGTTGAACTCAAAGATATCTTCAGTAGTGGTGGTGGTGTCAGTGACATTTTTCTTAAAATCGAAATCATACAATCCATCATCATCTTCAGCAGTACACACAGGTTGATCTTTGTTTTGCTCAACATACATTCCGAGTCGAGGATCCCTCATTTTTCGCTTCAAAGGCAATGAATCAGGATCCTTTGGGTTTTTATCAGGCTCTTCATTTGATACTGTAAGATCGGAAGGAGGATTTCCCATCTTATCAGTCACTGATTTTAACAACAAAGCCAAATTTTCAGCAGTAATCACCGATGGAACAGTAGAAACAGCAATATCAGCTTCATTTTCAGGAGGAAGCTCTTCATCATCTCCTGAATCACACTTAATCTCTATGCCTTCATCGTTAGAGTTGATTGTTAAGATCTCTGTCTCAGGCTCATCAGCAACTGCACCCTGAACATCATGCTCTTCAGCAACCATTGCATTTACAGGAACAGGTTGTACTATCACTAGATCAACAACTACATCCTCAGTCTCAGCAAACTGACCAAATTTCTCCAGAGAATCAAACCTTCAAACTTCTTTTCAGTACCCCTTTTCGGAGTCAGAGCACCAAAGCAAGCAGGGCCCATAGGCTTCAACTCCAAAGTATCTCCAGATCTCACCAAATCTGGATAACGAGCATTTAGAATCATCTGTAAGAACCTTGGATACATCAGAAACTCGTCCTTTCGAACTCCTGTCACATTTCTTTTCATTCCTTCGAATATGTACTTCGAGTAATTGAAAGGTGAATTGGTTATTAGACAGGTAAAAGCAACAGACTGAGTAATGTTCAATTGATCAGTGCCTCCTCGATTTTCGGTCATGCATAGAATGAACATGTGCACCAACAAACGCCAATAGGGATGCATAAATTTCTTCACTAACGGAGGGTACTTTCCTTCATAACTAAATCTCGGCAGAATCGCTTCCACAGTTCCTGCTGGCAGCTCAATAGAATCAGTTTCCTGGTCGTTGAACTGCAGTACCTCCCTTATCATCTGTTCAGTCACCGTAATGGATTTCTTTTGTATCTCAACAATTAAAGCTCCTTTGCCTTCAGCTCCAAGAGCGTCAAAACTTGCAGTCTTCCAAAAATCTTGAATCAAACTCTCGTAGACAACGTGATTCTCTCTCAATGCATGAACAAGTCTGCAACTATTCAACCCTTTAATTAGCAATGTATATAATCCCCTGTGCTTCGCTGAAGGAGCAGCCAAGTATCCAGCTTGATTATGTGTAGAAATAAACTATAGATCCATATCTTCAACCACAAGTCGAGACAGGAGTGATTGTCGGAAAAGCAAAGAAGTTGCCGGAGAGTGAGAGAGAGTTTTGAAAGTGACAGAGATTTGTTTCGAGTGCACAGTGGGGTCTTGAGTCGAGATTCTTTTAAATATCCCAAATTTGTGGGCAGGCCTTAAGTGATATGGGCCGAGACCACAGTCTCGATTCGAGACCACTCATCAGTTTAAAAATTTGGATTAAATAAATATATTTTTCAATTATTTCAGAAATCCAATTTTAAAAATCAATATTTTCTTATACAACCCTTCAACTTCCTGAGCATGTTTTATTAGACCAAAACCTACAAACATAAAATTAAATAATATCGAAATATTATTTACAAAAATAAAATGAGGAAATATCATAATTTGCTCAGGGATCAAATCACGGGTTTCGGGCTTGACTACACTTATCAACACTGATCTACTACTGAATGATCTAGACGATTGCTAGTATATTTGTCCACCTAAACTCATCTCCCTAGACCTTTTCATATAACTGCCTGTAAGCAATTTTATCATGTTTTGATTTCTTAACAATGAACACCCAAACAAATACTAATCAAATCCCGGAAATATAAACAACACATTCTATCATGCAAGTAGCTTCCCTACCACATATTTCACAAGTCCAATCCAGATCTCAGAAATTTTAACTGGGAACAGAATAGATCTTAAGCAGAGATGGTATAATATACAAGTCAAATGAGATTTTCTCAGTTTGATATAGGTTTCTTGGGTTTCTTTTGGGCACTTGAGGGCCTCTTTCGGGTGTATAAATGATCTACAGACTGACAACGTACAGCTAGGTCAGCATGTATCTGGATGCAGCAGAAGCTGACGTTGCCTAGCACCTCCAGGTCAGCATATATCTGGATGCAGCAGAGGAGATACACGACTTTTTCAGAGAAAATTTCAGAGTCAGACCAAAATTGTGTGTATCGGGACAACACACAAACATTCAAATAGAAATGAGCTAATCCCAAATGATTTTCTTTCCTGAGGTCATGTACTAATTTAGTTCTGAACAGAACAGCCGATGTTTCCAGTCTTTAAGGATAGAGCCTACCAACACACCGTTCTAGAGTTAAAACTATTTCGATACTGGTCTTACATGAGTCAGCCCTCGACCATAATGTGAAAATTCATTTCATTTCCCAGTCATGCAATGTTTCTATTTGGATTTTTAAATTTTTAATGTTTTTGTATTTTTCAGAATTTCTCCCCCTAAATTTGTGCATAAATAAAATGTGACATCTGTGCCTCCAAGACCATCGAACAAATACCAAATCAATGAAATATTGTATTTCATACTTGGAATTTGTATAAATATGTGTATCGTTTACACATATCAATTCTCGTTTGATTTCAAGCTCTAATTCGCTTTCTGAAGGTTATACGCGATCTGATGCGTAAATATAACCAGTTTAATGCAACAAACACTCCGGAATAGTGACATAGGCTTAACATACCTTAAATAACCTTTACATAACTTAGAAATAAGTTTTGGATGGTTTGGTATGCCGAAATCAAGTTTATTCGATCGCAGGGACTATTTGTGTCAAACTGCGAAACTATACCGATTCGTATGGTGTCGAACAGTCCGGAACTTGATCATAAGTTAAACATACCATATATAACCTAAAAATGGCTTAGAAATAAGCTTTGATAGGTTCGGTGTGCGAAAACATGCTTATATGATCTTACAGGGACTAAAAGTGTCAAAAACGGCGTAAGTTTGCATTTTCGCGCATATCTTACGTTCTGGACACATCTGGACATCCAAAATTTTTGTACACACTAAAATATTTTTATTTTAGTGATCGCCATGCAAAAATTCCATTCGTCGCTTAATTTGGGTCGATTTTGCGTTCGTTACGACTTCCGTCGTAATTAACCGAACAACGCGATCGTACGACCAAACGAACCGACATCCGAGATATTTTTGAGCATGTTTTGAGTCCCCTATGCTTTAACTTCATTTTAGAGCCTTGAAATGAGGTTAACGGGGTTTAAACGCATCGAAAAAGGCTTTAAACGCGTGCAGGGACCATTTCTGTCAATTTTGAAACTTTGCTGAACCTGATGCATGCTAGCGTAGCGCGAGCCCTCTTGCCTATGCTGTCACGCTACGCGAGTGCCTCATCTGGACAGAATGTGTGTTTTCAGCAACAGTTTGTAATTTCAGGGGCCAAACTTGCCATTTCTTTGTGTGGTGACCAAGTTACCACCTCTCCAAGGCTTTGTACCTGCTTACAACAAGTGTGTGGCCATGATTTGATCCTTGGAGGCCACACAAACACATGGAATGATCCTAGAGCTTCACAACAACTATAAATAGCCATGTTCCCTTCTCATTTCTTTGCTCATTCTCATTTCTTCTCCTCTAAATCTGCTTTGGAGCTCTCTTCTAAGCTTATTGGGACTTTGTCTTCTTTGTTGAAAAGATAGCAAGGACCCTAAGTGAGCTTCTTTCATTCTCTTAGTTGTTTTTCCTTATGTAGTGCAGAAAGTCAAACAGTGTTTGACTTTCGGTTTTGACCATTAATTGGTCAAGTCAAAGTTCAATTGAACTTTGAAACGTGATTGTAGTCACGATAGTTATAATCCTTCGTGATTATAACCGCTGATTACCACGTTAGCTAGTTGTAGTGTCGAGTCAAAGTTTCGGTCAAAATGCGTTTTAGCACGCATTTTGCAACGGAACTACTTTAGGGTATCAAAACACCTTGTTTTGATACCAAATCAGTAGGTTAAACATGTTTTGACATGTTTAACTCGACACTATTAGTTTGTGCTTGTTTAGGGTCGTAAGATAAGCGGTCTAAACAACCGCTTATACTTCCGAACCCGACCCGTTTGGTCGATCTTTGGATCCGACCAAGCTTAGTTAGTGATCATAATTGCATAGGGAATAACCACCGAGGTTATACTTTATGATCACATATGATCGGTTAGTCATTTGCTAGTTAGCTTGTATGCCCATAGGAAATGACCAAAATGCCCTTTTGAAGCTAAAATCCGTAATTTGACTATGTGAACATATTTTTGACTTGTAATCTGATTTAGTAACATGTTTAGGGATCATTGGGCATGTAAGACTTGGCATAGCACATAGATTACCGTCCGGGCATAGTTATGCGCTAACGACGCCTTATAGTAGCTTATGTTACCATAATGTGTCGAAACGGGTCAAAAGCACTTAGGTAGGCCTTTCAATCAGAATGTAGGGCCTATTAAATCATACCATATGAGTTCAATTACTCATTTGATTTATAGAACCTCATTCTATCCTATCTCCCGATTTAGGTGTCGATTTATTTATCTAGCAATCCGATACTAGGTACCACTTGATTCCTTGATTGCCCGTGCATCGATAGTTCACAAAATCAAGGATACCCTACAATCTCAAGTGAGTACATAGTCCCCTCTTTTACTGTTTTCAATTGTTTTGGGGTGAATCATATGTACAAAACGATTTTCAAGGTTTAAACGATGATTTCAAAAACGATTAAGATGGTTTATACAAAACTAATAACGATTTCAATAAGGTGAACAAGACTTGTTGGTTGTATTTACATAACAAATGACATTCATTAGCTCTGATCAAGCCGACCAGTATTAGGTTATGGTACCATAGGATCTGACAAATCCCGTTATCAGACGACACCCATGGTTATGTATGGGGGGTTATGTAGGTAACGACCGAACCTGATGATTGTTAACTTACCCTTTGGTGGTTTGTTAATACGAAACGAGAAACGAGTTAAACGAGTCATGAAGGTTTGAATGTTGTTAACGAGACGACCAAAAGTATTTTTTTCACTATTAAAACGAATACGATTTGGGGTCGAGTTAAACGATTTGAAACGAGATACACGATTTGAAACGAGATAAACGAATTAAACGATTGGCTTTGGGTAGTGATTAAATAATGGGACGGGTGTAGTATGATAGAATCATGGTAGATACGCCACTGGTACTTCTTATATATAAGTGATTCTATCATATTACATTGCGTGTCATTATTTAGTGCACTTGGGAAAACGATTTGAAACGATATCACACAACGAGGTTTTCGAAATGATATAAACCATACGAGTTTTATTAACGAGCTTTTACGAGATGTTTCCAAATTATTTTACTAAAACAAATGTTTTTGGGTTAGGAGTCATGGCTACGAGATTTTATAAATTATAACCATCTTGATTTGAGTTGGTTAAACTATGTTGCAATACACTTTTCAAAACGAGGTTTGTATTTTGACTCTTGTAGTCTAACGAGGTATTGCAACGTATAAACAAGCCATGAACCCGATACTCCCACAAAACCTATGTACTCGCCAGCAATTTCTTTGCTGACTTTACTTTTCACATATGTTTCAGGTATTGTTGATTGATGTCGATTGCTAGAATGCACACTCATATAGGACTGGACGAGGCCTTAGTGACTTAATATCAATGATAGACTATGTTTAACTTGTTTGTTAGATTTCAAGACGATGTAAACGTTTAATGTTTAATAAAACAAAACTTCAATATTCCGTGTGTTTTGAAACAATGATTCTGTTACAACACTCCCCGACGTTTCCGCCACGGTTTGTTGTTTTAACGTGGTCGGGGTGTGACAGAAAAGTTGGTATCAGAGCCAATGGTTATAGGGAATTAGGTTATTAGCATTGCTTTGACCTAGACTATAACTTTAGGACCCTAACACAAGTTTACTTGTGTTAAGAAATTTTAAAACAATACCGTCACCTATCCTTAGGTGATAACCACAACAAGAACACAATAACGAATCCGCTTCGAAAATTAATCATCTGTTCTAGGATGATTGATTACTAGGTTTTGAACCCTCTGTTATACAGTTTTGAACCCTTCTGGTTTGATTCATCTTTGGCTTTATGCCTTTTGAGTTTTCAAAATCTCGTCAAAGTTTGGGTTTAAATAATGTGAACACGTGCAAACTGGAAGAGTGAATGCCTGTACCCTGAGTTTTCTGTCTAAGGCTAGAGTGTTCGTACAAATCCGCATTATCGGACCAGTCACTCTTACCTGGGAACTCTTGGGGTGAGTGTTCACTTATAGGCGAGCATGTCTTCGGTGATACATTAATATCACCCGTTCACTTTGATTAGTCACCGTCTCATTTGTTTGCCTTAGGTAACAAACAAATGATCGCAATTTTTATGCATCACCATTCTATTTTGATTACCCGATAGCCTTTCATTCGTTTCTTCCTATGTCTTCCATTTCCCCTGGAATGTCGCTTCATCGCAACGACGCTCAGATGTCCGAACAGGCTACTAAAGTTGCCCAGCGAATAGGCGAAGTAATCTTGAAGACTGCTGAATTAGCTATTGCCATGTCCCGTCTCTAGGATGAAACCACCAGAGAAGCATTAAAGGAAGCAGGAGTCAAGCCTTCGAAAAGGCCAAAAAAGCGTAAGACCTCAAAGAATCCTCTAGCCGTTGCACCAAATCAAGCAGGACCTGGTCAGGTGGCAACACCACCAGCCAAGAAGCAGTACTTGGGAACTGCTCCTTTCTGTAATCAACGCAATGGCCATAATCCGAATCAAGCACCTTGTTTCAAATATACCCACTGCGGACGATGGGGACATTTGGTTAACATGTGCCGCTTTGTCATCCAAAACAAAGCTGTTGTAGGTCCTACTGTTGCTCGAGCACCATACGAAGGAGCAACCCCTTTGTGCCATCAATGTACCCTCCATCACCATGCTAGTGTCAAATGCCAAATATGCTTCAAGTATGGACTTGTTGGTCATTTGGCAAGAGACTGTTGTTCAGTCGCTATGTTAAACCAAACTATTCAGAACCCTGTTCATCTTCAAGCAAATCCAGCACAAGCTCATTTTCCTCCTGGAACTTGCTGCTTCTATGACGAGACGAGTCATTTCAGGGACGAATACCCAAAGTTTGTCAATGCAAAACTTTTCTGTCACACCCCGACCACGTTAAAACAACAAACCGTGGCGGAAACGTCGGGGAGTGTTGTAACAGAATCATTGTTTCAAAACACACGGAATATTGAAGTTTTGTTTTATTAAACATTAAACGTTTACATCGTCTTGAAATCTAACAAACAAGTTAAACATAGTCTATCATTGTTATTAAGTCACTAAGGCCTCGTCCAGTCCTATATGAGTGTGCATTCTAGCAATCGACATCAATCATCAATACCTGAAACATATGTGAAAACAAAGTCAGCAAAGAAATGCTGGCGAGTACATAGGTTTTATGAGAGTGTCGGATTCATGGCTAGTTTATATGTTGCAGTACCTTGTTAGACTACAAGAGTCAAAATACAAACCTTGTTTTGAAAAATGTATTGCAACATAAATAACCAACTCAAATCAAATTGGTTATAGTTTGTTATAAAATCTCGTAGCCATGATTCTTAACCCAAAACATTTGTTTTAGTAAAATAATTTGGAAACATCTCGTAAAAGCTCGTTAATAAAACTCGTATGGTTTATATCATTTCAAAAACCTCGTTGTGTGACATCGTTTTAAAATCGTTTCCCCAGTGAACTAAATAATGACACAAAATGTAGTATGATAAGAGCATTTATATATAAGATGTACCAGCGGCGTATCTACCATGCTTCTATCATACTACACCTGTCCCATGATTTATTCACATCCCGAAACCAATCGTTTAACCAAATCGTTTATCTCGGTTAATTTGTTTCAAATCGTGTAACTCATCCCAAAATCGTTTAACTCGTTTTAATAGTGAAAATACTTTTGGTCGCCTCGCTAATAACATTCAAACCTTCGTGACTCGCCTATCTCGCATTAACAAACCACCAAAGGGTAAGTTAACAATCTCGCATTAACTAACCACCAAAGGGTAAGTTAAAATCATCAGGTTCGGTCGCTACCCACCTAACCCACACATAACCATGGGTGCAGTCTGATAACGGGATTTGTCAGATCCTATGGTACCATAACCTAATACTGGTCGGTTTGGCCAAATTAATGAATGTTATTCGTTATGTAATTACAACCAACAAGTCTTGTTCACCTTATCAAAATCGTTATTAATTTAATATAAACCATTGTTTAAACATCGAAATCATTTAACACATATGGATCACCCCAAAACAATCGAAAACAGTAAAATAGGGGAACTATGTACTCACTTGAGATTGTAGGGTATCCTTGATTTTGTGAACTATCGATGCACGGGCAATCAAGGAATCAAGTGGTACCTAGTATTGGATTGCTAGATAAATAAATCGACACCTAAATCGGGAGATAGGATAGAATGAGGTTCTATAAATCAAATGAGTATTTGAACTCATATGGTATGATTTAATAGTCCCAACATTCTGATTGAAAGGCCTACCTAAGTGCTTTTGACCCGTTTCGACCCATTATGGTAACATAAGCCACTATAAGGCGTCGTTAGCGTAAAACTATGTTCGGATGGTAATCTATGTGCTATGCCAAGTCTTACATGCCCAATTATCCCTAAACATGTTACTAAATCAGATTACTTTGTGAAAAATATGTTCACATAGTCAAATTACGGATTCTAGCTTCAAAAGGGCATTTTGGTCATTTACTATGGGCATACAAGCTAACTAGCAAATGACTAACCGATCCTACGTGATCATAAGGTTATAACCTCAGTGGTTATTCCCTATGCATTTATGATCACTAACTAAGCTTGGTCGGATCCAAAGATCGACCAAACGGGTCGGGTTCGGAAGTATAAGCGGTTGTTTAGTCCGCTTATCTTACGACCCTAAACAAGCACAAACTAATAGTGTCGAGTTAGACATGTCAAAACATGTCTAACCTACTGATTTGGTATCAAAACAAAGTGTTTTGATACCCTAAAGTAGTTCCGTTGCAAAATGCGTGCTAAAACGCATTTTGACCGAAACTTTGACTCGACACTACAACTAGATAACGTGGTAATCAGCGGTTATAATCGCGAAGGATTATAACTATCGTGATTACAATTACGTGTCAAAGTTCAATTGAACTTTGACTTGACCAATTGATGGTCAAAACCGAAAGTCAAACTGTTGGCCAAACTGTTTGACTTTCTGCACTACATAAGGAAAAAGCAACTAAAAGAATGAAAGAAGGCTCACCCAAGTCCTTGCTATCTTTTCTACAAAGAAGACAAGTCCCAAATGCTTGAGAGAGAGCTCCAAAGCAGATTGAAGAGAAGAGAAATGAGAAGGAGCAAGGAATGAATGAAATGGATGGGCTATTTATACTTGTGGTGATGCTCTAGGATCATCACAAGTGGTTTGTTTAGCCATTAAGGAATAAATCTCATCCATACAAGTGTTAGGAGCAGGTGCAAAGCCTTGGAGAGGTGGTAACTTGGTTACCACACAAAGAAATTGCAAGTTTGGCCCCTGAAATTACAAACTGTTGCTGAAAACACACATTCTGCCCAGATGAGGCACTCGCGTAGCGCTAGGGCATAGGCCTTAGGGCTCGCGCTACGCTAGCATGTATCAGGTTCAGCAAAGTTTCAAAATTGACAGAAATGGTCCCTGCACGTGTTTAAAGCCTTTTTCGATGCGTTTAAACCCCGTTAACCTCATTTCAAGGCTCTAAAATGAAGTTAAAGCATAGGGGACCTGAAATATGCTCGAAAACATCTCGGATGTCAGTTCGTTTGGTCGTACGATCGCGTTGTTCGGTTAATTACGACGGAAGTCGTAACGAACGCAAAACCGATCCAAATTAAGCGACGAATGGAATTTTTGCATGGCGATCACTAAAATAAAAATATTTTAGTGTGTACAAAAATTTTGGATGTCCAGATGTGTCCAGAACGTAAGATACACGCGAAAATGCAAACTTGCGCCGTTTTTGACACTTTTAGTCCCTGTAAGATCATATAAGCATGTTTTCGCACACCGAACCTATCAAAGCTTATTTCTAAGCCATTTTTAGGTTATATATGGTATGTTTAACTTATGATCAAGTTCCGGACTGTTCGACACCATACGAATCGGTATAGTTTCGCAGTTTGACACAAATAGTCCCTGCGATCGAATAAACTTGATTTCGGCATACCAAACCATCCAAAACTTATTTCTAAGTTATGTAAAGGTTATTTAAGGTATGTTAAGCCTATGTCACTATTCCGGAGTGTTTGTTGCATTAAACTGGTTATATTTACGCATCAGATCGCGTATAACCTTCCAGAAAGCGATTTAGAGCTTGAAATCGAACGAGAATTGATATGTGTAAACGATACACATATTTATACAAATTCCAAGTATGAAATACAATATTTCATTGATTTACTTTACTTTTCACATATGTTTCAGGTATTGTTGATTGATGTCGATTGCTAGAATGCACACTCATATAGGACTGGACGAGGCCTTAGTGACTTAATAACAATGATATACTATGTTTAACTTGTTTGTTAGATTTCAAGACGATGTAAACGTTTAATGTTTAATAAAACAAAACTTCAATATTCCGTGTGTTTTGAAACAATGATTCTGTTACAACACTCCCCGACGTTTCCGCCACGGTTTGTTGTTTTAACGTGGTCGGGGTGTGACAGAAAAGTTGGTATCAGAGCCAATGGTTATACGGAATTAGGTTATTAGCATTGCTTTGACCTAGACTATAACTTTAGGACCCTAACACAAGTTTACTTGTGTTTAGAAATTTTAAAACAATACCGTCACCTATCCTTAGGTGATAACCACAACAAGAACACAATAACGAATCCGCTTCGAAAATTAATCATCTGTTCTAGGATGATTGATTACTAGGTTTTGAACCCTCTGTTATACGGTTTTGAACCCTTTCGGTTTGATTCATCTTTGGCTTTATGCCTTTTGAGTTTTCAAAATCTCGTCAAAGTTTGGGTTTAAATAATGTGAACACGTGCAAACTGGAAGAGTGAATGCCTGTACCCTGAGTTTTCTGTCTAAGGCTAGAGTGTTCGTACAAATCCGCATTATCGGACCAGTCACTCTTACCTGGGAACTCTTGGGGTGAGTGTTCACTTATAGGCGAGCATGTCTTCGGTGATACATTAATATCACCCGTTCACTTTGATTAGTCACCGTCTCATTTGTTTGCCTTAGGTAACAAACAAATGATCGCAATTTTTATGCATCACCATTCTATTTTGATTACCCGATAGCCTTTCATTCGTTTCTTCCTATGTCTTCCATTTCCCCTGGAATGTCGCTTCATCGCAACGACGCTCAGATGTCCGAACAGGCTACTAAAGTTGCCCAGCGAATAGGCGAAGTAATCTTGAAGACTGCTGAATTAGCTATTGCCATGTCCCGTCTCTAGGATGAAACCACCAGAGAAGCATTAAAGGAAGCAGGAGTCAAGCCTTCGAAAAGGCCAAAAAAGCGTAAGACCTCAAAGAATCCTCTAGCCGTTGCACCAAATCAAGCAGGACCTGGTCAGGTGGCAACACCACCAGCCAAGAAGCAGTACTTGGGAACTGCTCCTTTCTGTAATCAACGCAATGGCCATAATCCGAATCAAGCACCTTGTTTCAAATATACCCACTGCGGACGATGGGGACATTTGGTTAACATGTGCCGCTTTGTCATCCAAAACAAAGCTGTTGTAGGTCCTACTGTTGCTCGAGCACCATACGAAGGAGCAACCCCTTTGTGCCATCAATGTACCCTCCATCACCATGCTAGTGTCAAATGCCAAATATGCTTCAAGTATGGACTTGTTGGTCATTTGGCAAGAGACTGTTGTTCAGTCGCTATGTTAAACCAAACTATTCAGAACCCTGTTCATCTTCAAGCAAATCCAGCACAAGCTCATTTTCCTCCTGGAACTTGCTGCTTCTATGACGAGACGAGTCATTTCAGGGACGAATACCCAAGTTTTGTCAATGCAAATCTGACCCACGGATGAGCATTGGGCTGATTAGAAGAAGCTGCTGCTTGAAATAAATGGAAACTTATGCTTTTGTTTCTTTTGTTGAACTCTAAAACAACGTGTTTGGTTTATAAATAAACCGTTGTTCACAAATCTGATGTACAAGTGTAGTTACATTTGTGTATGGCATACCCCTATAATACCTACACCAAAGAACTATGTTCTTTACAAACTACTCTTGTAGTTCTTCCATTCATGTGATCGCTCATGATTTCCTCAAAAATTCTAAGTACTCGTTTCAAGAAACGAAGTACCGAATACAAGTGACATTTTGAGTAATCCCTTTAAATCCTTGGTCAGATAACTAAGGGTATTACTTTTTCGATGTTATACCCAACCTCAAAATTCTGCTTCCTATGTCGCCTTGGCATAGCTAGTACCTCAACTTCATGAGGATTCTACCTCGTGTGTTAACTTAAGCACGTCTAGTGCAAGGTTTCGAAGCGTCTGCTGCTATTCGAATTTCGAAATCCATGTAGGATCTTATTATCTTTGCAATTAGATCCTTTTGGATGATTATCGCTCAAATCGAAACCCTTGATTGGATTCTTTGTACGCCTTAATACGTACATTACAATTCAATAAGGACAAGCCGAATTCCTATCAAGATCTCTCTATCTTCATAGATAGACTCTTGGAAATATTTAAGGTGCCAAATGAAATCCACGGATTGGATTCCTGGCGTACTTTAAATACCCGGGTCCAAAGATAACAAATTAAAGGTCGAATTAATCAATTATGCGATTTTGTGATTTTGTGTTTATGTGTTCTCCTTTGTGTTTTGTGTGATCCGATTTTGTTTTCGAAATCCTCATAGAATCTTCCATATCTTCATATGAGGGATTCATAGTAGGATATTCAAAGGTACTACCTAAAATCCTTAATGGGCTTCTACGTGGTAGTTAAGACCTTTGGATTATATAAGTGCCATTTCATATTTCGAAAAAGACCCCTTGAGTGGTCTAGTTAAAGATTGATTCAACATCTGGTCAAGAATGATATGTGATATAGCTGGAAAGACTTCTAGGTAGTCTGTTTTAAAAGATCATTTATTGATCTAAAGGACTCAATGATGGTCTAGTCACGCTCATCACAGGTTCGTTCATTTGGTTCCTCCCTACACATTATCAAATACACTGTGTGGACTATGCAAGGAATTACGTAATTATGGACGCGTACATAATTATGAAATTCAGTGCACAGAAACCACAGTAAGATTTATCATGTGTAAGAACTGATAGTGGCAACAATGACGAAATGTGAACGATGTAATGAGGTACGGTGGACGCACCAATGACACTTCATATACTTGTATATAAGTGTCCCTCTTACATTGCAAGCATAATGTTATTAAAGTTACTAGACGTTCAAGAACCCAACCAGTATTGTCTTATCTTTCCGACTTCATGTTTCGAGCTCTCACAAGTTTCCTCTGATTAAATTTCGGGACGAAATTTCCTGAAGTAGGGGAGACTGTGACATCTGTGCCTCCAAGACCATCGAACAAATACCAAATCAATGAAATATTGTATTTCATACTTGGAATTTGTATAAATATGTGTATCGTTTACACATATCAATTCTCGTTTGATTTCAAGCTCTAAATCGCTTTCTGGAAGGTTATACGCGATCTGATGCGTAAATATAACCAGTTTAATGCAACAAACACTCCGGAATAGTGACATAGGCTTAACATACCTTAAATAACCTTTACATAACTTAGAAATAAGTTTTGGATGGTTTGGTATGCCGAAATCAAGTTTATTCGATCGCAGGGACTATTTGTGTCAAACTGCGAAACTATACCGATTCGTATGGTGTCGAACAGTCCGGAACTTGATCATAAGTTAAACATACCATATATAACCTAAAAATGGCTTAGAAATAAGCTTTGATAGGTTCGGTGTGCGAAAACATGCTTATATGATCTTACAGGGACTAAAAGTGTCAAAAACGGCGTAAGTTTGTATTTTTGCGCATATCTTACGTTCTGGACACATCTGGACATCCAAAATTTTTGTACACACTAAAATATTTTTATTTTAGTGATCGCCATGCAAAAATTCCATTCGTCGCTTAATTTGGGTCGATTTTGCGTTCGTTACGACTTCCGTCGTAATTAACCGAACAACGCGATCGTACCACCAAACGAACCGACATCCGAGATATTTTTGAGCATGTTTTGAGTCCCCTATGCTTTAACTTCATTTTAGAGCCTTGAAATGAGGTTAACGGGGTTTAAACGCATCGAAAAAGGCTTTAAACGCGTGCAGGGACCATTTCTGTCAATTTTGAAACTTTGCTGAACCTGATGCATGCTAGCGTAGCGCGAGCCCTCTTGCCTATGCTGTCACGCTACGCGAGTGCCTCATCTGGACAGAATGTGTGTTTTCAGCAACAGTTTGTAATTTCAGGGGCCAAACTTGCCATTTCTTTGTGTGGTGACCAAGTTACCACCTCTCCAAGGCTTTGTACCTGCTTACAACAAGTGTGTGGCCATGATTTGATCCTTGGAGGCCACACAAACACATGGAATGATCCTAGAGCTTCACAACAACTATAAATAGCCATGTTCCCTTCTCATTTCTTTGCTCATTCTCATTTCTTCTCTTCTAAATCTGCTTTGGAGCTCTCTTCTAAGCTTATTGGGACTTTGTCTTCTTTGTTGAAAAGATAGCAAGGACCCTAAGTGAGCTTCTTTCATTCTCTTAGTTGTTTTTCCTTATGTAGTGCAGAAAGTCAAATAGTGTTTGACTTTCGGTTTTGACCATTAATTGGTCAAGTCAAAGTTCAATTGAACTTTGAAACGTGATTGTAGTCACGATAGTTATAATCCTTCGTGATTATAACCGCTGATTACCACGTTAGCTAGTTGTAGTGTCGAGTCAAAGTTTCGGTCAAAATGCGTTTTAGCACGCATTTTGCAACGGAACTACTTTAGGGTATCAAAACACCTTGTTTTGATACCAAATCAGTAGGTTAAACATGTTTTGACATGTTTAACTCGACACTATTAGTTTGTGCTTGTTTAGGGTCGTAAGATAAGCGGTCTAAACAACCGCTTATACTTCCGAACCCGACCCGTTTGGTCGATCTTTGGATCCGACCAAGCTTAGTTAGTGATCATAATTGCATAGGGAATAACCACCGAGGTTATACTTTATGATCACATAGGATCGGTTAGTCATTTGCTAGTTAGCTTGTATGCCCATAGGAAATGACCAAAATGCCCTTTTGAAGCTAAAATCCGTAATTTGACTATGTGAACATACTTTTGACTTGTAATCTGATTTAGTAACATGTTTAGGGATCATTGGGCATGTAAGACTTGGCATAGCACATAGATTACCGTCCGGGCATAGTTATGCGCTAACGACGCCTTATAGTAGCTTATGTTACCATAATGTGTCGAAACGGGTCAAAAGCACTTAGGTAGGCCTTTCAATCAGAATGTAGGGCCTATTAAATCATACCATATGAGTTCAATTACTCATTTGATTTATAGAACCTCATTCTATCCTATCTCCCGATTTAGGTGTCGATTTATTTATCTAGCAATCCGATACTAGGTACCACTTGATTCCTTGATTGCCCATGCATCGATAGTTCACAAAATCAAGGATACCCTACAATCTCAAGTGAGTACATAGTCCCCTCTTTTACTGTTTCAATTGTTTTGGGGTGAATCATATGTACAAAACGATTTTCAAGGTTTAAACGATGATTTCAAAAACGATTAAGATGGTTTATACAAAACTAATAACGATTTCAATAAGGTGAACAAGACTTGTTGGTTGTATTTACATAACAAATGACATTCATTAGCTCTGATCAAGCCGACCAGTATTAGGTTATGGTACCATAGGATCTGACAAATCCCGTTATCAAACGACACCCATGGTTATGTATGGGGGGTTATGTAGGTAACGACCGAACCTGATGATTGTTAACTTACCCTTTGGTGGTTTGTTAATACGAAACGAGAAACGAGTTAAACGAGTCATGAAGGTTTGAATGTTGTTAACGAGACGACCAAAAGTATTTTTTCACTATTAAAACGAATACGATTTGGGGTCGAGTTAAACGATTTGAAACGAGATACACGATTTGAAACGAGATAAACGAATTAAACGATTGGCTTTGGGTAGTGATTAAATAATGGGACGGGTGTAGTATGATAGAATCATGGTAGATACGCCGCTGGTACTTCTTATATATAAGTGATTCTATCATATTACATTGCGTGTCATTATTTAGTGCACTTGGGAAAACGATTTGAAACGATATCACACAACGAGGTTTTCGAAATGATATAAACCATACGAGTTTTATTAACGAGCTTTTACGAGATGTTTCCAAATTATTTTACTAAAACAAATGTTTTTGGGTTAGGAGTCATGGCTACGAGATTTTATAAATTATAACCATCTTGATTTGAGTTGGTTAAACTATGTTGCAATACACTTTTCAAAACGAGGTTTGTATTTTGACTCTTGTAGTCTAACGAGGTATTGCAACGTATAAACAAGCCATGAACCCGATACTCCCACAAAACCTATGTACTCGCCAGCAATTTCTTTGCTGACTTTACTTTTCACATATGTTTCAGGTATTGTTGATTGATGTCGATTGCTAGAATGCACACTCATATAGGACTGGACGAGGCCTTAGTGACTTAATAACAATGATAGACTATGTTTAACTTGTTTGTTAGATTTCAAGACGATGTAAACGTTTAATGTTTAATAAAACAAAACTTCAATATTCCGTGTGTTTTGAAACAATGATTCTGTTACAACACTCCCCGACGTTTCCGCCACGGTTTGTTGTTTTAACGTGGTCGGGGTGTGACATAAAAACTACCTAAGAATAGAAAACTTTATGAACAAATTTACTTAAACACAAACAACCATGCTCAATCGGTATACCGGATCATTTTCAGAAAATCAACAAGCACTTTGAATTTTGAGCTGCTGACAGGTTTGGTAAACAAATCGGCAGCATTTGCATCTGTGTCGATTTGCTCGAGTTTAATAAGACCTCTGTTAAAGCAGTCTCTAATGAAATGAACTTTGATGTCTATGTGCTTGGTTTTGGAGTGAAAAACAAGATTTTTAACAATTTGTATTGCAGCATCATTATCGCAGTAAATAGTAGTATTGAGATAAGTCAAACCATAGTCCTGCAATTGATGTTGCATCCACACCACTTGAGAGCAAGATGCAGAGGCGGCAACGTACTCAGTTTCAGCTATAGAAATCGCCGCCGTTTGTTGTTTCTTGCATTGCCAAGAAATGAGCCTGTCACCCAGAAATTGGCATCCAGCTGATGTAGATTTCCTGTCACTATCAGTACCTCCAAAGTTGCTATCAGAAAACGCAAACAAGTCAAAATTGGAATCCCTCGGATACCACAGACCAAACCGAGGTCGGCCTTTAAGGTACCGAAAGATTCGTTTAACAGCAGTAAGATGAGAAGTTTTAGGATTAGCCTGATATCCGGACGGCTAGCTATCAGATACACCAACGAACCGATCATAGACCTATACTGACGTTGTTCAACAGAAGATCCTTCTTCATCTCCAGTCAATAACGGTCTCTCTGCCATTGGTGTTTCAGCTGATTTTGCGTCTGAAAGCTTGAATTTTGCTAGCACAGCATCCACATACTTCCCTTGATGAATAAGAATGCCTTGAGAATTCTGTTTGACTTGTAGACCCAAAAAACAGTGTCATTTCTCCGAGAGCACTCATCTCAAACTTCTTTTTCATAACTCTCTCAAACTCCTTGCAAAGCTCCTCACTTGTAGATCCGAAGATAATATCATCGACATAAATTTGAACCAAGATCTGATCCTTGCCCACTTTCTTGATAAACAGAGTCTGGTCTATCGTGCCACGTGTGTACCCATGATCCAAAAGATGTTCAGTTAGTGTAGCATACCAAGCTCGTGGTGCTTGGTGTAATCCATACAATGCCTTTTCTAGCTTGTAGGCATATTCTGGATGATCTGGATGCACAAAACCTGGTGGCTGCTCAATAAAGATTTCTTCCTTCACATTTCCATATAGAAACGTAGTCTTGACATCCATCTGATACACAATGAACCCCATATATGACGCGTAGGCTAAGAAATTCCGGATGGCTTCAAGTCGGGCAACCGGAGCATATACTTCATCATAATCCAGACCCTCTATTTGTCGAAAACCCTGAACCACCAGCCTTGCTTTATTTCGAACAATAACCCCTGCAGAGTCTTGCTTGTTTCTGAACACCCATCTAGTTCCAAGTTTACGCTTTCCCTTTGGTAACTCGACAAGTTTCCATACTCCAAGCTTCTCAAACTGGTTCAGCTCTTCATGCATAGCATCTACCCAGCCTGGTTCCTGCAAAGCTATATCAATAGTTTTAGGTTCTATTTGTGAGATGTAGCAAGAATATAAACATGTATTGATGGTTCCTGATTAGCTCCTGGTTAAAACTCCCGCATTTACAGGACCAATCACATTCTCGATAGGGTGATTTCGTTGGACACTTGTAGGTATTGCCATGTCAGGTACGGTCTCGTCTTCAGTAGAAGCATTTTGATTATCAGCAGTAGTGTTGCTAGACTCCCCCTCATTAGATGCTGCAGTACGATGAACTGGTGGAGTTTTAACGATGCAATCTTCAGGAATGGATTCAGGAAATAGTGCAGATCCTGAACCACTAGGTACAGCACCACTTGATGAAGCACCTTTAGGGGATTGATGGGACGTTTGCTGAGGCGTAGGATGCCGAGTGAAAACCATTCCCGGTGGGTCAATGGTATGATTTCTTGATCTTCCTTCAGCTTGTTCTTCTTCTTCAGTGTCACCAAATGACAGCGGTTGTTTTGGAGTAGACACACCTGCAATTGTAGGGACACTTGACAACATGTTAAATGATTTAAATAATGTAGCATAATCATATAACCAATCTGGTCCAACTCTAGCGTCCGTAGCATTTTCCTCTAGCCATTCAATGTTGCACGACTCAACGACCTTTTTAGTTACCTTGTTGTATACTCTATAGGCTGAGCCTTTAGCGTATCCAACAAAGTAACACTCGTCCCCTTTGACTTCAAACTTTCCATTGGCGTCCATAAGTAGTAACACACATGGGAACCAAAGATATGAAAGTGTGAAACCGAAGGTTTACGTCCTTCCAGAATCTCATAAGGAGTTTTCATATGACGTTTGTTTACTAAAGCATGATTCTGGACGTAACGGGCCGTGCTAACAGCTTCGGCCCAGAAGAAACTAGGAAGCTTTGAATCGGCCAGCATAGTACGTGCAGCCTCTATAAGAGTACGATTCTGTCTTTCAGCCACTTCATTTTGTTGTGGAGTTCATGGTGCACTGTACTGCTGATCAATTCCTTTTTCTGCACAGAATGTATCCATGGTAACATTTTTGAATTCCTTCCCATTGTCTGATCGAATAGCCTTCACTTTCGTACTGGCTTGATTTTCCACCAAAGTAATAAATTGTTTGATCAAACCCGCAGCCTCACTCTTGTGACTTAGAAAGTACACCCAGGTGTAGCCTGAATAGTCATCGACTATCACGAGACAATAAGCCTTTTTGCCAATACTTAACACATTCACTGGACCGAACAGATCCATATGAAGTAATTCAAGCACAGCCTTGGTTGAGGGTGTAGGCTTGGAATTATGAGGCTTCCGATGAGCTTTTCCCTTAGCACAAGCAACACACTTTTCTACCAACATAAAATCTTTGATTGGTAGATCACGGACCAGTTGACCTTTGGCAAGACGATTCAAGTTCTTCATATTCATATGTCCAAGCTGACGATGCCACAACAGACCATCATGTTCTGAAATCTTTGAAAATAGACAAGTAATTTCTTCACACGGCTTTTTGTTCATATCAATGACATAAGCATTTCCCCGTCTCTCAACAGTCATAAAAAACCAATCTTCAGGAATGACAATCCCTGGTTTCAATACGTAGCATCCTTTCTTTGTAAAATGAACTGAATTTCCTCGGTCACACATTTGTGAAATGCTCAGCAGATTGTGTTTCAGTTCTGGGACATAATTCACATTTTCGAAGCTTAAAACGCCATTTTCACTGTTCCCTTCAACGTGATTCTTCCAGATTCTCATCCCGCAAAAGAGACATATCCACCGTCAAATTCTTTTACATTGACCAGTAGAGACAAGTCTCCTGTCATATGCCTGGAACAACCACTATCCATGTACCAGAGGCGCACGGTAGTCCGCCAGAGCTGTTCCTGCACGATTAGCGAAATCAGTTAGATTTAGGAACCCAACCCATAGTTGATCTGGGTTTCCCTGCATCAAAGTAAGTCACTCTCTGCCACATCAAATTATCTTTATTTAAAAATTTCGAAGGATTTTTAATGGCAGAATTTTGATGAGATGTATGAGACGAATTGGATTGCGTGGCTTTAGCTTTAGGTTTCCAATGCTTATTTGACCATTTAGAATTATAGTTACCAAACGCTTTATATTGATTTTTCGAAAAATCCTTTTGTTGATTTTGATTTCTACGTTTGGCTGCATTCCAATCTTGATCAGAAGGCTTAACCTTACGATAGTTATTCCTCATTGTCTTAGACTTTTCAGTCGTCACTGACTCTGAATAACGATATCGGTTTGGCTTGGCTTTCTGATTTTGTGCATGTTTATTTTTAGACTGCACACTTGGGAGATGAACACAGTTTCTAGCGACGTGTCTAGTAATTCCACAATTGAAACAAGTTTGTCGTTTCAGTGTGTGGAAGTTTTGATGCTTCACAGCAGATGCGGGTCTCTTGGGTCTCGAGGATTGAGCTTGCTTGTTTTGTTTTGTTTGACTAGCTTGTGCCTTTTCTGAGCATTTAGATACCTGTTGGTCAGAACTAGCACTGGCACAAGTATGAGATTTAGATGGATTAGATTTATCTTTGTTTATAATTTCATCAGAACCATTTTGAAAGGATGTTTCAGATTCAGTTTTAATTTTCTCTTCAGAAAACTTTTCTTCCAATTTATCATCTAAAACAACCTCTTTTTCTTTTTGAAAATGAATTTCAGTTTTAACCTCAGAAGATGTTGAAACTTCATCAACACATGCATCATCTGAGTTTGATTATGGTTCTTTTTCAACCTCGGTTTCTAATGGGGTCCCACTAGGTTCAACATTAGGGACATCCACTAAGATCGATTCAGAAGAAGAATCAGAACACTGTTGATTTTCTTGAGAAGGAGTTTCAGTGGTTTCACTGAATGCGTCCTGAGGGACCTCACCTGTCACAGTGTCATCAGCTGAAGAGTTAGAAACATTAGAATCACAATTTTTAGCTACTGAAAAACATCCATCATCACACACATTATTCAAAGTTTCATCACAAGCATTCCCAGTTTTGCCCAAAACATCAGGCCCAAAAGAAGACGAAACATAACTATGAAACGAGTTCAAAAACGATTGTCCAAACACACAACCAGAATCAGTTTTATCAAAAGTAGATTTAGAGAAATCAGAATCTAAAGTTTGTTCATTCCCAAACATATCTCCCCACCTCACTTCAGGTACTTCATCTGCACATGATGAAGAAACGTTAGGATCAAAAGTACCCTTGGATACAAAACAAGCTGGTTGAACCACCTGTTTTTCAACAGGTCTGACATTAACTGATGACTTATTGTTTTTGGGACCATAAGTCATTTTGCTTTCATTCATTATCTCCTCCTCAGTCATAGGTAAGTAAGTATAATTGTCATTATAAGGAGGAGGAGCCTGATTATAACCCAATCCCAACCCTTTCCTTTTATGGTATGCTAGCTGTTGATCACACAGGTTTTTGACTAATTTGCTAGAGGAATCAAATTTTTTAATATTTAGCTCATTTATTTGATATCTATCTTTGATATCCTCTAGTTCTTTAGTCACATCGCGTAGTTTTTCTTGAACCATGAAAAGTTGGGCTGTTTTTACACTAACATCATCCTTGAGTTGGATGATGTCTTTTCACTGAGCTTCGATTTTCTCCTTAAAAAGTTTTTCATTATTAGTCAAAGTGAAATTTTTCCTTTTAATGTCATTATAATCTTCGATTAGCTCAGCGTTGTGTATTCTATAGGCTTCAACTCGTTCTCTACATTCAGGGGTACAGAAAACAGAAATTACCTCTTCTTTGGTGAGACCCTTGACTGGAGCTGAAAGAATCTGAGTCATGAAAGCAAGATTTTCAGCTGAAATCTCCTCCTCAGGTGCTGACGTCTCATCCTCAGGCGCTGAAACTTGATCATCTGTGGCCATGAAAGCAATGTTGCTTGAATCAACTTGATTTTCTGGAGCTGAGATGTTCAGTCGCTCAATTTCCGAATTCCAATCAAAGGGCGAATCAGGCTGAACCACCAAGGCTTGAGCTAATCCCAGAGGTTGAGGACTTCCACTGGCAGCAGCATCAGCAGACATACTCGATGCGGTCACAAGAGCTCTCTCTCGATTAGGTGTAGCAGGCGCAGCAGGTTGGGCTGGAGTTTGTTCACTATTGACCCTAGGTTTGGTACATTTTCTTGCCAAATGACCTGGTTCATGACAATTGTAGCAACGAAACTCAAATGGCATTTTTGTGGGTCCAGTAAAGCTAAGACCTTGCCATTTGTTTCTCCTGGTTTTCTTCACAAAGTTTTTAGCTCTAAATGCTGCCATAGCCATCTGCCAAGTTATATCCATTTCTTCTACATCTTCAGGATGAATTTGAGCTAAGTCATCAATAGAAAACTTAGGAGGATTAAGTTTACCAGTAGCAAAAGCATTCAAGCAATTTATGACAGAAGCAGCTATATCAAGGTTTTCCTTTGACTGTTGTGAGAAGAAAGCAATCATCTCGTTTTTAGCAGTGGGAGTTGACGATGCAGCAGCAGTAGCATTAGCAGAAGGTGGTGCAGTAGCAGCAGCAGGTGCTGGAGTTCCAGAGTAGTACAGATTTGGTAAGGTGGGAGCAGCTTTAGTAGAAGCAGAATTGCTGAACATTTGAAAACCAGCGTGAGACACAAAGGCAGTATTATTGCTTGATGTTGAGGGTATTGCAGTGAATCCAACAACCAACATGCTATTCTTGTAATTTGTTTCTCTTTGTTTATCATCTAGCTCACAAGCCTTAATGTGAGAAATCATTTCAGATAGGCTACATCTTTCTAGATCCTTGGTTTTCTTGATCATTGCGACGTGATGATCCCAACTTTTTGGTAAAGCATTTAGAAGCTGCCTATTAGATGAGGCATTTGACGTGTGCATTTCCTCCATCTGCATTTGAGTAACTAACTTAATGAATCTCTGAATTTGATTATCAACAGTCTCTCCATATATATGATTAAAATTGTTGAAACTTTGACTCAGCAGATTTCTACGACTCTCTTTCATATCTTCATTGCCTTCATAGACATCTATTAATGATTCCCACAATTCCTTAGCAGATTTGCAAGTGCGAAAACCAATAGCAATGTCTGGTCCCAATGCCATGGTCAGGTAAGAAAATGCCATATCATCTTCCTCAATAATTTTAAAATCGTCTTCAGTATACTGATCAACAGGCTTTTTGTCACACCCCCAAAATCCACCTGCGGAGTATCACCGCTTGGGAGCGTGACTGACCAGGATCAAGCCACCAATCATATAGAACCGTATATATAGTATAAGTAATTGCCATTAAACCAAACCAAATCCATATGAAAGGTGTTCCAAAACATAAGTAAGTTATCACTGTTTAGCGGAAGCGTATAAATAAAACCCATCATAATAAAGTATCAAATGTCATAAGTGTTTAACAAGACAATCACGATCCAAGCCCACAACGACCAGCTCCTCCCTATTCAACCTTATTCTTTCATTCCCATTCCCAAGCCCTGGGAATCCCATGCCTTAGTAAGAGTGTGAACTCACCTTGGTTTGCTCGGTATGCTAAGTATGTGTTCGCAAGTAATCAATCAAGTCCTATAGTATGCACGTATACTCAATCAGTTCATGTTCGTAAAGTTTAATGTACAATCAATACCACAGAGTGTTTGGCCGTTAACATCATGCATCAAACAACAGTCAATCAAGTTCACATAATTCATGCTTCACATAGTTGATTAATCAGTCTATTACATCCCATAGTATACTTAACAAAAGTAACACACTTAATAGAGTTAAGATGCTTGACAGAGTCCTACTTAACAGTAATTAACATTCTTAGCAGAGTTAACATATTTAACTGGATTAACAATTTGATGTAGTTAAGAACTAACAGAGTTACATACTAACAAGTTTAATAACTAACAGAGTTGCATACTAAACTGAGTTAACAATATAACAAAGTTTATCAACTAACAGCGTTACAAGCTAACAGAGTTGCTATTCAGAATACATACATGACTAACACACATGTGACGAAAACTCACTTTGGGCGTAGACCCTTGGTGGCCGAAATCAATTGTTGGCGAAAACACTTGGGCCGAAATCCCAAAGTGTTTTCGTCAAGGTAGTGTTTTCGTGGGGGTTTGGGTTTTCGTCGGTACATCATCATCATCAGAAACAGTTACACAAACTACAACAACCCTAATCATTGCGAGACCATGATCACCAATGAATCGGTAGATCATCATTAACAGTTACACACAGCCGATCATATCAAACAACCAATTCATACACTCGTGTAACACTAACTCATTATCTTCATCCTAAGTTTAGCATGTTACTAATAATTATTACTGACAACATTAATTAGCTCCACATGGCCGCCATTTTTGATATACAAGATTATAACTCTACCAGCCATTTAACTTCCCTCCCATTGGACCAAATTCATGCACATACCATCACCATATCAGATCTAGTTCCTACATGGCATACAATACATGCAAATCCTATTATTTAATAAGCATGGCCAACATTCCCTAACCACCTCAAGAGATCATTGGACCAAATTGAAGTTAGTGGGTTCTAGTTCCCACATGGCATACAATATATGCAAATCCTATTATTTAATAAGCATGGCCAACATTCCCTAACCACCTCAAGAGATCATTGGACCAAAATGAAGTTAGTGGGTTGTGATGATTTAAATTCTTGATATTCAATCAACAAATGTTACATGTACTGGACGCCAAAATTGTTAAACCACACATGATTGGGCCGCCACATATTCCTACGATTTGTCATTAGGTCACAAGCATATCATCAATATTTACAAAGGAACAGTTATTCATGATCACAATTTCATAACTACACATATAACTTTTCATGACTAAAACTAACCGAAGTTAAGAGGATACAATAGAAAGGCTTCGAGTGTGAAGGGGCTCCTGTTGCCGTCGCACAACTATAGAGAGAGACAACCTAGGGTTTGCCGATTGCCAAAAAAACTGATCGCATAGTTGGGGAGCAAACATTTAAAACTAAGTGCTATTGGGCCAAAGCCCAACTTGCTTTCCTCGACCTCCTGTTGACGAAACGCCCAAGTGTTTGGTGCTTCCGTGGGTGGGGGTTGGGGTATTCGGCTATGGTTCCAAATAAATCAGTGAGTAATAACATTAAATATGTTATTAACTCTATTTAAATATGATGCACACCCTATTATACAACACACTTGATAACGCCCTAAATACACATCAGATATAAAGTATCATCCACAAAACGCTTTAAGATATAACCAACGTTTACAGTCGTGAAACAACAAGTCGTGTCAACAAACAAACAATTAACGTGCAACTAATACGAATATGGAAATCTTGGAAACTCGAGTTGTCACATTATCCCCAACTTGAAAGAAATTTCATCCCGAAATTTAGCATGCGTTTACTGAGGAAGCTAGGTAAGTTGTATCGTTTACTAGTTTTCCTGGGGTGTCACATCATCCCCCCCCCCCGTTGATTTAGAATTTCGTCCCGAAATTCTGTAGTAGCTTCAGCCTCAGTAGTGGTTGCATTGGTTTCGAATAACTGGGGATACTTTTCTGTCATCTGGTCTTCGCGTTCCCAGGTGTACTCTGGGCCACGACGGGAGTTCCAACGAACTCGAACAAGAGGGATTCTCTTGCTTTTGAGGACCTTAACATCCCGGTCCGTGATTTCAACTGGCTCCTCGACGAACTGCAACCGCTCGTCGATAGTGAGTTCCTTAAAAGGAACTATGAGGGTCTCATCTGACAGACACTTCTTGAGATTCGACACGTGGAATACGTTGTGAACTGCACCGAGTTCAGCTGGTAGGTTTAGTCTGTAGGCTACCTTGCCTATTCTTTCAGTGATTTCGAACGGTCCAACATACCGTGGATTGAGCTTACCTCGTTTACCAAAACGAACCACACCCTTCCAGGGTGAGACCTTGAGTAGCACTCGATCCCCAACTTGGAACTCGAGCGGTTTTCTGCGTTTATCAGCATAACTTTTCTGGCGATCGCGAGCTGCCGCCATGCGTTGTCGTATCTATGCTATTCGTTCAGTAGCGTCAACTACCATTTCTGGACCTGTGATTTGACCATCCCCCACCTCTGCCCAACAAAGAGGTGACCGGCATTTACGTCCGTACAATGCCTCGAATGGAGCGGCTTGTATGCTGGTGTGGTAACTGTTATTGTAAGAGAACTCCACCAAAGGGAGATGCTTTTCCCAGCTGTTGCCAAAATCGATGACACATGCCCGAAGCATGTCTTCTAGGGTTTGAATCGTGCGCTCAGACTGCCCATCTGTTTGAGGGTGATAAGCTGTGCTCATGTCTAACCGAGAGCCAAAAGCTTTGTGCATCGCTTGCCATAGTTCTGAAGTGAATCGTGCATCCCGATCCGAAATAATAGAGGTTGGCACTCCGTGCCTTGAAACAACTTCTTTCAAGTAGATGTCTGCTAGAGTGGAGAACTTATCCGTTTCTTTGATAGCCAAGAAATGAGCAGACTTGGTGAGTCGATCCACGATCACCCAAATAGTATCATTCCCACGCTGGGATCTAGGCAGGCCAGTAACAAAATCCATGGAAATTTCTTCCCATTTCCACTGCGGTATCTTAGGTTGCTGAAGTAGGCCTGAGGGTTTCTGGTACTCTGTCTTGACTCTCGCACAAGTCAAACATTTGCCGACGTATGTTGCTATGTGGGCCTTCATGCTAGGCCACCAGTATGTAGTTCTAAGATCGTGGTACATTTTATCCGAACCTGGATGTACCGAGTAGCGAGACTTATGAGCTTCATCCATCACAAGTTCTCGTAGACCGCCGTATAGTGGTACCCAAATACGCCCTGTTACATAGTAGGTGCCGTCTTCCTTCTGTTCTAATCGTTGCCTTGAGCCGCGTAAGGCTTCAGCCCTGACGTTTTCTGGTTTCAATGCTTCAACCTGAGCATTTCGTATCTGTGTAGGAAGATCAGACTGAATAGTGAGCTGCAGAGCTCGTACACGCCTAGGTGGAGTGTCTTTCCGACTGAGAGCGTCAGCCACAACATTGGCTTTGCCTGGATGGTACTTGATGGCGCATTCATAATCATTAAGTAACTCGACCCATCGTCGTTGACGCATGTTTAATCCTTCAGCTTGAAGACATGCTCGAGACTCCTGTGATCGGTGTAAATAGTGCACTTGGTACCGTACAGGTAGTGTCGCCATATCTTAAGCGCGAAAACAACAGCTCCCAGCTCTAAATCGTGCGTCGTGTAGTTCCGTTCATGAACCTTGAGTTGCTGCGAAGCGTAAGCAATAACTTTATCACGCTGCATCAATACACAACCAAGCCCCTGTATCGATGCGTCACAATAGACCACAAAATCGTCTTTGCCTTCTGGCAATGAGAGAATAGGCGCGCTGCAAAGCCTATCCTTTAAGTACTGAAAAGCGGTATCCTGAGAGTCTCCCCAACGGTAGGTGACACCCTTTTGTGTCAGCATTGTAAGCGGCTATGCGATCTTGGAGAAGTCTTTAATGAATCGTCTGTAGTACCCCGCCAAGCCCAAGAATTGGCGTATTTCCGTTGGTGTACGCGGTGCAGGCCAGTTCCTGATCGAATCTACCTTGGATGGATCGACATGAATCCCATCCCTGTTCACCACATGGCCTAAGAAGTGGACTTCACGAAGCCAGAAGTCGCATTTTGAAAACTTGGCGTACAATTGTTCTTTCCGAAGAAGTTCCAAGATAAGGCGTAAGTGCTGCTCGTGTTCCTCCTGACTCTTGGAGTAGATCAGAATGTCGTCGATGAAGATAATGACGAACTTGTCAAGATAGGGTTTGCACACCCTGTTCATAAGATCCATGAAGACTGCAGGCGCGTTCGTAAGCCCGAATGGCATGACTAGAAACTGGTAGTGACCGTAGCGAGTTCTGAATGCGGTTTTGGAGACGTTCTCATCCCGGACTCTCAGCTGATGGTATCCTGACCTCAAGTCTATCTTGGAGTAGTAGCTCGACCCTTGCAACTGGTCGAATAGGTCGTCAATACGTGGAAGAGGATAACGGTTCTTCACTGTGACCTTGTTCAGTTCGCGGTAATCAATGCACATCCTGAAAGTGCCATCCTTCTTTTTCACGAATAAAACTGGGGCTCCCCAAGGCGAAAAGATAGGTCGGATAAATCCCTTATCCAAGAGTTCTTGTAGTTGCTCTGAAAGTTCTTCCAGTTCAGTTGGGGCTAAACGATACGGTGCGTGAGCTATAGGTGCTGCTCCTGGAGCGAGCTCGATCTGAAATTCGACTTGACGATGAGGCGGTAAACCGGGTAAATCTTCAGGAAACACCTGAGGAAAGTCGCGTACAACTGGAATATCCTCCAATTTCTTTTCCTTTGCTGATGCATCCGTAACTAATGCCAGAATAGCAGTGTACCCCTTTCGTAAACATTTCTGTGCCTTCAAGAAAGAAATGATGCCAACCACAGCACCACTCTTGTCGCCCTTGAACTTCGAGAGGTTGCTTACCCGAACGGGGAATACGAACAATCTTTTCTTTGTATAGGATCTCTGCGTGATGTTGGGATAACCAATCCATCCCAATAACGACATCGAAACTACCCAAGACTAGGGAATGAGGTTGATGGAGAATGTCTGACCAACTAAGACGAGGTTACAACCCTTGACTACCAGAAGATTGCTGACCAGTGCTCTGATAGTCATCAATTTTTCGCTGCCGTGCCTGAGACTGAACTGAAGTTGAACCCTTGCTGAAGGTTCCATCCCAACTTCTCTTGTTGTCACTGGGAATAGCAGAAGTAGTAGCAGTAGCACCAATGCGTCTAGGCAGCTTGTTCTGTTCCACTGCCTGATCTGTGAGGCGATGAGCAAGATGAGTAACATCCTGGATAGTAGCAAGGTTGACCGATGTCATATAACTTTGAATCTCTGAGGCGAGACCCTTGAGGTACAATTCGATACGCTTGATCGGAGGGTCCACCATGGTTGGACACAGGATGGCCAGTTCGTTCGACCGTTTCGTATAAGCTTCAATTTCTGACCCCGTCATTTTCAAATGGTAAAGCTCCACTTCCAACTTATGGATGTCATCACGCGTGCAGTATTCCCTTTTTAATGAGTTCCTTAAAATCGTTCCAAGGGCTGGCGTTAGCAGCTGCCAGCCCTAATATCTGAACTTGCGCGTTCCACCAGGTTAGTGCGACTCCTTCCAACGTGCCAGTGGCGTACTTGACCCTGCGTGCCTCAGGGCATTCACACATCTCGAATACTGACTCGAGCTTCCCAACTCAATGGAGTAGTCCCACTGCTCCTTCTGTGCCACTGAATGTGCTTAGACGACAGTCCATGAAGTTCTTGAATGTGCAGACAGGTTGCTGTCCGTTCTGACCCGTTGCGCGAGAAAGATAGGTCAAGGTTAAGCGCGAGAGTTGGGTCACGAGAGTAGGATCTAACATCCTAGGATAGGTCTGAAATAGCAGGTTATACCTCCTGCTTGTGCGGCTGCAAACTCCGCAGCAACTTGTTCGTTAATGAGAGCCGTCAACTGGGCTTGAGTCATGTTAACACGTCCAGACATGATCGAGCAGTAAAGGTAGCATAAGTATGTATGGTTCGCGAGTAGTGCGATGACAGAAGAGTGTAAGCACACAGGTGTTCTCAAGCAATAAAAAATAGTGAGCAATGTAATCTAAGCATACCATGAGCAAAGTTCTATGTAATTCTAGCAAGTAGGCAATAAACATAAACCTTATTACCTAGGATCTTGAGTCTTGCACGTGGAGCGAAGCGTCGTTGTGGATCGTTGAGAGCACTGTTCTGGTTATAGTCTGGTTTTAATAAAAACGTTTTCCCGTATTAAAACCAAGTTCTCTATAACCAATGGCTCTGATACCAATCTGTCACACCCCCAAAATCCACCTGCGGAGTATCACCGCTTGGGAGCGTGACTGACCAGGATCAAGCCACCAATCATATAGAACCGTATATATAGTATAAGTAATTGCCATTAAACCAAACCAAATCCATATGAAAGGTGTTCCAAAACATAAGTAAGTTATCACTGTTTAGCGGAAGCGTATAAATAAAACCCATCATAATAAAGTATCAAATGTCATAAGTGTTTAACAAGACAATCACGATCCAAGCCCACAACGACCAGCTCCTCCCTGTGCAAGCTCCATGTATCTAACGACCTGCAAGGCATGTAACAGAGGATCAACAACTAGTTGAGCGAGTTCACAGAAAGTAAATGCGTAATAGTATATTCGTTTGTAACGTGTGGCTCTACTGGGCCGGTAGTACGTTCTATTGGTGGGGGCTTCCCATGTTGTATAACCACTAGACTATTCGTAACCATAAGTATCCTTCACAACCGAGGATAGTAGTAGGTATAAATACACGTAGGTTTTACGTGAGTATCCTTCACAACCGAGGATAGTAGTAAGTATAAGCCTACGTAGATTTTACGTAGGGGTCCTGCACAACCGAGGACAGTAAGTAGCATATGCATATGTGAGCTTTACGCATGTGTCCTGCACAACCGAGGACAGTAAGTAGTATAAGCATACGTAGGTTTACGTATGTGTCCTGCACAACCGAGGACAGTGAGTAGCTTAAGTATGTGTCCTGCACAACCGAGGACAATGGTATGGTAGTCTAGTATTAGTGTTAGTACGAACCTATTCAACCTTATTCTTTCATTCCCATTCCCAAGCCCTGGGAATCCCATGCCTTAGTAAGAGTGTGAACTCACCTTGGTTTGCTCGGTATGCTAAGTATGTGTTCGCAAGTAATCAATCAAGTCCTATAGTATGCACGTATACTCAATCAGTTCATGTTCGTAAAGTTTAATGTACAATCAATACCACAGAGTGTTTGGCCGTTAACATCATGCATCAAACAACAGTCAATCAAGTTCACATAATTCATGCTTCACATAGTTGATTAATCAGTCTATTACATCCCATAGTATACTTATCAAAAGTAACACACTTAACAGAGTTAAGATGCTTGACAGAGTCCTACTTAACAGTAATTAACATTCTTAGCAGAGTTAACATATTTAACTGGATTAACAATTTGATGTAGTTAAGAACTAACAGAGTTACATACTAAACTGAGTTAACAATATAACAAAGTTTATCAACTAACAGCGTTACAAGCTAACAGAGTTGCTATTCAGAATACATGACTAACACACATGTGACGAAAACTCACTTTGGGCGTAGACCCTTGGTGGCCGAAATCAATTGTTGGCGAAAACACTTGGGCCGAAATCCCAAAGTGTTTTCGTCAAGGTAGTGTTTTCGTGGGGGTTTGGGTTTTCGTCGGTACATCATCATCATCAGAAACAGTTACACAAACTACAACAACCCTAATCATAACGCCCTAAATACACATCAGATATAAAGTATCATCCACAAAACGCTTTAAGATATAACCAACGTTTACAGTCGTTAAACAACAAGTCGTGTCAACAAACAAACAAACAATTAACGTGCAACTAATACGAATATGGAAATCTTGGAAACTCGAGTTGTCACACTTTTTCACTTTCACACCAGCATCAGTAGGACTATCCATCATAATTTCTCTTGGGCCTCTTAGAATACTTCGCCAGATTTTTTCATCTTTGACCTTAACATGCTTTTCGAAACGCCACTTCCACTCAGGGAATTCATTTCCATCTAACAACCGGGGAACACAAGTGGTGGTTCCAATGATGGAATCCAGTTCTTGATGCTTAGACATAGCTGCCAAGTCCATATTTTGATTACTTGAAGTCATGGTTACTTAATTAATTAATTAATTTACTAGTTAATTAATTTTTAAAGTCCAACAGTCCAGAATTCAAAGTTCAACAGACGTTGAAAAATCGTTGCGAGTCGAGACGATGAGTCGAGACTGACGTTGCGAGTCGAGACAAGATGAACAATCCACTCGAGACAAGAGGTTTCTATACTCGAGACCACAACAGTTGCGAGTCGAGACCAAGCAAGCTTTCCACTCGAGACACAAAGTTTCAATACTCGAGAACACAGCCGTTGCGAGTCGAGACCAAACAAGCTTTCAATCGAGACCCTGCAAAACAAACTTGTGAGATAAACGTAACTGTGATTCCTGATTTTCAGCAGCTTCCAAAAAATTCAAAGATATGTAATCTTTGAATCTCTTATCCTTAACAAACTTCCGTTAATTCAGCAAACACCTTAGACAACGAATCACAATCCAAAATCAGTAACTTTAATCAATATTTGCGAAGAACAGTTGAATCCGAACACAATAATAATACTGAAATTCTGTAAAACACTAGCAAACAAGATCAGTACCAATTAATGCCTTCTTGAATCCAATAATATCAAAACCGAACCAAGACTTGGTTTCTTGGCTCTGATACCAATTGTAAAACCCGAGAGGATCATTCAATTATATCAATGTTAACTTGCGTAAGTGCGGAATCCAAACACAAGCGGATTCAAGAAAACAATAAAGTAAAATAAACACAATGATCAAATCAAAATACTATCTTGCATTCACCTTAGAACCGATGACTGATACAAGACACACAAGGATCTCTAGTGGGTGCTCACTTTCTACCAAGCGATCCACCCTCTAAACACAACAAGGGTTTGTTTATATAATACCTAAGATGGACCGAAACCATCCTAAAGCCCACTCAAGATCTCACCAAAACCCATTACTAACATTCGACCCAAAACATATTAGTTAAAACATTACAAGATCAACCCTATACTTTAATATTTCTCTATGAATAAACCTCAAGGTTCGAACGGATTCAATGTCAGAAAAGAACTTATTTTGATCAATTGAGGGATATTCTGAATTGATAAATCTCTATTTTGTGAATGGAAGTATGAAAAATGATTTGTCAATGATTAACCCAAAAATCAATATCACTTACTTAAATGGTAAGGATACACTGAACAATACAATAGAATTTAGTGTATCATGGTCTGAATACATAATTGTATCAAGACTATTAAAATGACGAATCAAACGAATGACGTATGAATAGGGTTTATTATTAGCACAGGCTACAAATTTATACGGATAACGCAAGGTGTTGTAATGATTAAAAGAATTCAATAATTATGGTGACCGAATAAATTCACCATTTTTCGAAACTAACTAAGAGTTTCAAGGAAGCGAGTCTGGATATTTCAAAAGATGAGATATTCAAATGAATGAGATGAAATGATATAGTTTCCAAGGTGATTAGGTTCAAGCCAAAAGAGATATATGATCAATAAATGTGAATGTTTTACAAGTTGTGAATGATTTTTAGAAACAATAGAATTCATTGTTAATAGAAAATTTACTTTGATTGTCAACTGAGGAAGAATCAGAATCAACAAGCTTGAATGAAATAAAAGTACGAAAATGATTTGTCAACTTGGAAAAATCAATGGGTTGACATTTATTGAATTACAAGGATACACCGGAATATAATAGAGTTTAGTGTATCTTAGTCTTAATACATAGTTGTATTAAGACCACTTTCAAGGATGAGTCAAGCGAAAGGTATATATAGATTAGCTCAAGCTACAAGTCTATACCGACGCCACAATGTGTCGTAATGATTGAAATGATTCAATAATTGCGGTGACCGAACAATTTCACCGTTTTTGTAATCAACTGAAAGCTTTAATGAAGTAAAATTTTAGATATTTATTTCAAATAGGATTTTCAATTGAGGAAGATAAGACCAAATGAATATCATGGAATTTTCTATAAATGATGAAAGAAACTTTAGAGATACACCGGAATATGATATGAATTTGTGTACTCTTATCTTAACACATAATTGTATTAAGACTGTTTAAGATAATGAATCAACAGGAAATAAATAAATAAATCCCTACATCCGGTAAGAAAAGGAGATTAGCTCAAGTTTCAATATTAAAGAAAACGCCACCCCAAGGTGTCGTAGTGATTGAAATAATAATAGCGGTGACTAAATGAGTTCATGAAATCAATTGAAAGTTCAACGAAGTAAATCCGAATGTTTGATTCAAAGAATCTAGTAGGATTTTTGATTGAAAATGAAACAATTGAATAATGTTTTTCAATCAAAGATGATAAAGCAATAAAGATTACGAAAGGCTTGATTGATGCTGTAAGAACCATTAAGAGATACACTGAAATATGACCAGAATTTGTGTATCATTATCTTAGCACACGATTTGTGTTAAGATTGCTTTTTATAGGATAAACCAACAAAGCGGATTCAGTACAAATAAATAATTAAATTCGTATATAATGTGTGCAAACGAAAAACATAAATAGTTCTGCATGAAACAACTGATAGTAATTTAGCACAAGTTGCAAGTTCATACCAACACCACAAGGTGTCGTAGTGATTGAAACAAAGCGATAATAGAAGTGATCAAACAAGTATCACCGTGTTTTGAATTTAAGCGAAGGGTTCACAAAGTAAATCTGAATATTTGTTTCAAATAATTTTCATAGGATTTATAACTGAAAATAGAACGAATAAACAGTATTTTTGAGCGAAGAGGAAAGGCAATGAATATCACGAAATGTTCGCTCGATGGTGAAAGAACTGTTAAGAGGTACACTGGAATATTTAACATGAACTGGGGTACCATTATCTTAACACACAATTGCATTAAGACTGATAATACATAGATCGAACAAGCGGATTTAATATCAATACACAATAATTAATTAAATAATTAAATCCGAACAAGGTATGAGCAACGAGATTAGGGCAAGTTTCAATTTTGTGGAAACGTCACCATAAGGTGATCGTGATCAAAGAAATGATGAAGTCGAAGACCAAACAAGCATATTATGGTTCAAAACAAATGAAGTGCTTGTTGGGACTATTTTGAATATGATAGCTGCAATCCATCATATGGAACCTTGAATTGAATGCGAGCAAGTTCAAACAGTTGAACTTTGTTTAAACATAACGAGTCCAAGAAGTTCTGACATGGTTACAACAAAAACCATGTATACCATTCGAAAGAAATCGAGTTTTTCAAGAAATTCATTGACTCGATATCAAAGAGTCATTGTTTTGCAATAATGAGGTTCATAGTGCAAAAGTCAAGTATAGCGGAATGATATTTGAGTTTTGATAAAACAACAAATGGGAATGAAGCCCTCCAGTGGTCTTCATAAATCAAGTGAACCACATGCGGAACAAACAGGGCATGTGTAACGTGTGGATTTACCAAGAAATGAAATAGATCAATAATTGCTACTTTATGAAAGAAATCCTCATGGTATGATGACCATTGGGAGGAGTAGCAATGCAAAAGTCTATTCACAGAGGTCAAAATTTTAACAAAAGAAATTTAAGAATTTTATCTGGAATTTCGTGTCATAACCGTTGTTAAATGACATTACCAGAGAATGTCGAATAAAATGAAATAGGGGAATTGCAAAGGTATGTGACTTCTTTTGTAGTGTCAATACTTATGACTCTGAATAGACTGTGCACCGATGGTTGTGAAGTCTTGTTCCAACGTACTTCAGCAAGCTTCATGTTGTTTGTAGGATCACGTGGCCAAGTGCTGCTTGATTAGTAGTTCTTCCACTGACAGGATTCACATTGGAGTCGTCATGCCAATTATATTTTCCAAAGGTCTTGCCTTGAAAGTCGTGTGTGATATAATTCTACGTCTGTGGACGTATAATTTAAGTTTCATGTGTTTTTCTTGTGCACTAGCACAACTTTACATGCTTCGCATTGGAAAATCTTATACTTTTGATGGTGTCCCAACTTAATGGGTTTCCATTGTTATTATTGTCGCTCAAGTTACGAGGTAGATGATCAAACGAAATAATGTTTGATATCGGAATTTATATGCAAGAGATTTTTGATAAAGAAATCTAAAATTATTATGGACACATATGCTTGTGCTTTATTCTTAATTGGCTTTTGAAATTCCTTATAGATATACATATCTATATAATCATATATTTCACATGCTGTAATATACATGCCTTTAGTATGGTCAATGTATGTAACAGATTCATATTTCCAAAAACAAGTCAGATATCAGGTCATGATACTATTTAGGAAAATCTTGTCACTTGCTTGACATGTTATATACCCCGTCTTATCCGGTTCTCGCCGGAGAGGTAACCTTATTATATCCGGACAAACTAAAGAGTCTGCTACACCATACCCAGTCTTGTCGGAGAAAATTTTTGTATTTCCCATAAATAATATTTTTCTTAAATCATGATTTGGAACGTGCATTATGACTTTCAATAGAGACTAAGCAAACTAGTCTTCTTATGACAGATCATATTTTAGAACAAAGTAGTACTAATAAATAAGAAATAACAGTGGTCAAGTGTTATTGTTTATTTATTATACTTGCAACGTTTTAGTTATCATCCTTACGGCATACCAAAACCCATCACACTTTATTTACACAAGTATTTAGCTTAGCTTATACTAAGGCATCTTTTCTTAAGTTCAAGTCTAAATACTATCATGTGTGCTACCAGTTAATAGCAATTTCCTAACTCTTTTATTTAAGCTTAGGTATCATTATTACAACACCTATTGGCTTAAATCAGTGGCTCTGATACCACCCTCTATCACGTCCCCCGACCCCACCCTGGATGGAACCGGGTGCCGCGAGCAGCCAAGTGGTACCGGTGGTTATTTTAAAAACATTGCAGCGGAAATTTCATCAGGAGCGTGAGTTAGGAAAAATATCAGAGTTTAGAAACACCGAATTTTATTTATTAAATAGATGGGGATAAACCCATGTTTTATAAAGGTAGCTTGTAATATGGAATAAATCCAAATACATAAAATGATAATTCTTAATTTAATTTAATTAATAAAATGAGCCACTTTTGTAAGTCTTGTTGGTGCCGTATCCAACTCTTACTTCAATCTACTGTAATTACCTGAAACGCGTTTTAAAAAGGTTTTGTCAGCAGGAAATACTGAGTGAGTTCATTCAGGTTTTATAAAATGACACATTGTTATAATATACAGTATTAAGAGCGATTACAATGTTTATATGTCAACCAATTACCCAACAGTATTTGTCACTCGACTCGTTTCTGTGACTATGGTCATATCACCCATTGGCTAACTCGTTGTCCAATGGTGACGATTATCAAGTAATGTATACAAAACCCCACATACTGGTTGTAATTGAAGACTACAAAGACTTAATCCCTATAATTATAACTTTGGAAACAAACATGATTTTGAAAGTAAATTTTGTAAAAAGAGAATGACTCACAGTATAAGCATGCAGTATTGATTTAACAAGCTTCTTGATTCTACTCCTTCTGATAATTAAGCATATACTTTATTTTTTGGATCTTCTGATGATTAAGCATCCATTTTGATTGTAAGCATATAGTTGGGAGTATTCTGATGGTTAAACATATAGTTAAACAGAATGGAATACGTATTTGTGTAAAACCCAAGTCAAACCTAACGGTAGTCACGAGATTCGAACCTTAACAAAATTCACAAAGTATAGCACTTTGGATTCCGTTTACCGAAATTCACAAAGTACAGCACTTTGGATTCCGTTTACCGAAATTCACAAAGTACAACACTTTGGCATTCATTAGTTGGTTCCTAAATCGATCGGACAGAATATCGCTTCGGTGATTTATTGGTTAGAACACTAACGCATAGAGAAAAGAATAGAAGAAATGAACAAAGGAAAATGAACCCTAAGCTTCCTATTTATAGGTAAGGTAGATTCATTCCTTAGCTAGGAAGTTTTCTTAACCATTAAGTTTCCTTAACCATTAAGTTTATTTATCCATTTAACTAAATAACTTACTTAGCTGTTTAATTAATCTTATTTAGCTTAATTAATCTTGCTTAGCTTAATTAATCTTGCTTAGCTTAATTAATTTCGCTTAGCTTTAATTAATCTCGCTTAGCTTAATTAATCTTAATTAACCTTTCTTAACTTAATTAATTAATTAACTATTTAACTAATTAATTTATCTTAACTCTTATAATTTGCTTAGTTGATTACTTAACTTATTTAGCAGATTAATTAATCTACTCAATTAGCTTAACTGCTAAGTTTCCTTAACAACTAAGTTTACTTAGCTATTAAGTATTCTAGCAATTCTCTGCTTACGAGTTCTAATTTCTAGATACGAGGGAACTCGTATTAGTGTATTAACTCAATTCAACTTTAACGATAATCACGAGATAAAAACCCTCACAACGAATGACAAAGTGCGATATTTAAACATCCATCGAATTCACGACGAATGACAAAGCATAACCCGGGTTTGAGTAGCACTTAAACATCCATCGGATAGTTTCAATCGATCGGATAAAGTATCGTACCAAGGATTAGAGTTATTACCCTAATAACGGGCAGAGTTTCAGGATTTTAGAAGTTCTGACATTAGAATGACAGAACAGGAAAACAAGAAAAAGAATTGAGCAGTGATCGAGTTAATACCCTGTATCGTAGCAGCGTCTCACTACCCGGAAAATTCGAGTTTAGCAGAATTGGGGCGTTTTAAGAATGAGATTTCGAGCACAGAGGACAGCCCCAGGTCCAGGCAATTTATAGCATGAAATTGGGTTTTACGCGGCCCGCGTAAACCCTTTGATGTATCTTACGCGACCCGCGAGGGCACCAGGTTTTCGCTCATCGTTGAGCTGTCGCGGCCCGCGTGAACTTGGAGAATTACCTACGCGGCCCGTGTGAAGCTTTTATACTTATCCGGAATGATTTTAAGTTGACGCGGCCCGCGTAAACTCCTCTTATGGTTTACGCGGCCCGCCTGAAACCCAAATTTCTTGTTTTCTTGGTTTTTCATGTACATTAGGGTTTCAGGGGTCCGGGTTTTCTCTTACGGTGCGTTTTAGGACATTTTTGGGCGAGTCGTTATAGTTATCTTTCGAGTTACGAACACGTCATGACAATTGATCTCAACTGCAAAGTTATCTTTAGTGACTTGTCAAAGACAAAGATAATGTTATGGATCCAACAACCTAAGGGTTAATTAGAGATCAAGTTGTGGAATGAGGCTAAGCATATTATGAGGTAAATGATTTTGCGTAATCATGATAACCACGATGCTTTTAATGATTTAAGGAGAATGACCTATGTTAGAGAGAAGTGGGGTCGCTTTGAATGGAATTGGGGGCACAATTCCTAGAGCTCTCGTAGAACCAGGAAAGTGTTCCTAGACCATTATTGGACACGAGTATGAGGGGATGACCCGACTAAGGAGAGTATTGTGTGAAGTGTATTGTCGTCTACACAAATGGGGGTTTGTTCAAGGACGTCGTGTCTACAAACCGCTAGGAGACTAAGTATGCTTCACAACGGAAAGTTCAAAGGGACACCTACTTATCCGGCAATACTCAACTGTCGAGGTTCCATTGGAAACTTTGTGTGTTTGATCAATCTCCATTTATGTGGGTGATTGTTGGAAATTTAGATATTATGAATGGATATTAATTTAGTTAGATTATAATTTAATGAAATTATAATTATTTACTAGACTATTCATATGGAACATAAACTCTTAAGTAGAGTTTTTATGTCAATGTATTAGTGTTTATTAGAGTTTATGTCTCTAATAAATCTCTAATTAAGTACTAGACTCTTCATATGTAACATAAACTCTTAAGTAGAGTTTTTATGTCAACTTATTAGTTTTTATTAGAGTTTATGTCTCTAATAAATCTCTAATTAAGCGAGACTTGTCTCTACCCATGTCTTTTGTATTAAAAGTAGGCTATGTGTCTAGCTTGATGAGTATATATATATATATATATATATATATATATGTCACACCCCAACCGATGGCGGAATCAACGGGGTGCGGCACTGAGCGAAACAGATTGTCCAGAAGTTTCCACAACAACTATTATTACAAATTCAGTTATATGATACGTCCCATACCGTATCCCAAATAAATAAACCAGTTATCATAGATAACAACCAAACAAATAATGCTGTTTCGACAACTCAGATTTAATTATTACATACCAAATGAAAAAAAGTATTGCTTGAAGTCTTTAAGACCTATCCGGACAAGATCTACAGACAGCTAATGCCATAGACCCTTGATCGGACAACTCCAACGGCTCCATGGCAATTGTTTATTTGCTTCTAGAGACCCCTAGGTAGACTACGACCTACAACTGCTAGATGGGCTCTAGAGCTTTATTAATGCCTCGCTTTCCTAGCAAGCTAACACCTTAAACACCTGTCACATACGTTAAAATAAAGTCAATACATATAATGTAAAGGTGAGCACACAAGTTTAATAATAGCATATAGAGTTCGAATAGTTTACGCATAACCAGGCACGTACATAGAGGAAAACGAAGCATGTTAATTATCGACATGGGACCATCAATACCAACGACTGCGGGTTGACCGTCTAAGACGGTTCGCAATACATGATTACCATCGTAATCCATGCAAGTACTTGTCCTTAACAACCCCCGTGTGAACGGGTGCTGAGTCCAAACTATAGTACTATGTTGCTAAGGCAGGTAGATAGCACTCCACGTGTAAACATAATAAACAACATTCATTTAGTCAAGTAGCACATGCAATCGGTTAGCGTTCAAATAGTTTGTGTTTGTTTGTGATTTGATAGGTAACGTATGTAACACCCAAAAGTGCTGAAAGCAAAAAGGGATCGAGTATCTCACAGTGATTGATTGTAGATTGAAGGGAGCGCTGAGAGTAAGATTAGCCTGAATAGTTCGATAGCATAACGATAAGTAACGCAGAAAAGTAAACAAGTATGGATGGATCGAATGGGCTGGTCGATCGAACGGCAGGTTCGATCGAACGGGCTGTTCGGTCGGCTGGTATGTTCGGTTGGACAGTCCTGCTCGATTGGCCGGCAGGCTCGATCGGCTGGGCCATTCGAGTGGATTGTTTCTTCCTCTGGTGTGTTTGTGTTAGAGGATTTGAACTTTTGAAGTTTTTGTTGCAGTATTTGAGAACACTGAAGTGTTCCTACCTTGCAAGTCGGTCGATCGAACGGTTCGTTCGATCGGCTAGCTCACTCGATCGGCTAGAACTTCAGAATTTGTCCCCAACTGAATGTCACTCGATCGAACAGTCTGTTCGATCGGCTAGCATTCCCTACTACGAACGAGTTGTGAAAATGGTTAAATGTTGAAGCATAGTATCTCATGATCCGAACAATAATGTTTACCAATCGAGTGACCTATTCGATCGAACATTACTTCGTCAATACTATACTTCAAAAGTTTGGAAAAATGAGACGCCATGTGCTAGCCGATCGGCTGGCCCGGTCGATCGGCTGGTGTGTCCGATCGGCTGGGCTGTTCGATCAGCCTAGCCGTTCGGCCAGCAAGTCTGACCTGGTCGGCCTTTCGTCTAACACTTGGTCGTCTGGTTACTTGTCATTATATCGAGGTAGTTTGATAACGAGTTGAACTATGATACCTTCGTTCTTACCCGTCTCTCCGGCTCGGACAGGAATCACCCAAATCCGTCCGTTAAGTGGTTCGGAGCGTCGGCTTAGGGTTTAACTCACTGTCGGTGAACCTCGTAGATAGAACCCGAATCTTGAACCTTTTAACTTGTTAGAATGGTTAGTTAGCCGGTTCAAGCTCCGTTTCTATTGATTTGAAGCCATTGAGTGTAAAAGAGTTGAAAGAAAGTTGGGATTCCTTCTTTCAATCCTTCACATCTTGTGGATGTTTAGATCTTTGATGGATCTTAACTTGTTTATGTGGAAATCAGTTAGATCTAAGCTAATCATAGTGGAATGAGGCCAAAACATGATGTTCTTTAAGAACACCATGATGACATCACCGAAGAACACTTAGATCTTGGTGATTTCACGGTTAGAATCCAAGTTTTGAAAGATAGAAAGGTGTAGAATCTAGTAATGATCAAAAACGTACAAGAATTAGAGTGAAAACTTACCGGGTTAAGAGAAATCTGAGAAAAGGTGAAGAAGATAGCTGGTTCGGTCAGAGCTTTCCAAAAATGGAAAGTATGACAATGACAGCCCTATTTATAGGCTCCAAAAGAGGAAAGTGGCAGCCGATCGGCCACGAGCTCCGATCGAGTGGGCTGCTCGATCGGCTGGCAAGATGCTAGCCGATCAGCTGTCCTGTTCGATCAGGTTGCCTCTTGTTCAATCCGCGACACACTTTGGGTATTTTGCGACGATTTTCGATGTTTCGATTTCGATGGACGCTGATACGAATACGATAGGGTTCCTAGTCAAATTACTTTTAATCCCAACCACTATATCTAACATACAATCTTCTGTAAGTCACGTTTCGATTCGATCTTCGATTGATTTGCTTGAATACCACACCAAACATAAAGTAAACACGCACAAATAACACATAAGGCACACACACACGTATAACAATACCACAATTCGTATAATTCGAGTCTCGAGTTCGATGATTGTTAGATCGGTTCGATTGCTGATTAGTTAACTTTATCGCATTGTTACTTCCTATCATTCACAGTCGTAGATCGGTTCGCGTTAAAACACATTCGATTACTTCGATTCTTGCTGATTACAACACTTACTCCACATAATACAACTAAAACACAAAATCGACTATTTACAGTCAAAGAAGGTCAAAGTTGACTTGGACTTTGACTTTGACTTTGACATTCGAAAACACGGGGTGTTACAGCCTCCCCTTGTTTAGGGAATTTCGTCCCGAAATTAGGCTCGAAGGCTACACAACGCCATGATTTACCAATTTGATGCTTCAGATCTATTTATTTAAACAACTGCGGGTACTTGGCCTTCATGTCGCTTTCGAGTTCCCAAGTGAACTCCGCGCCTCGTTTGCCTTCCCATCAGACCTTTACGATCGGGATGCGAGAGCGTCTGAGCTGCTTGGTTTGGCGATCCATGATTTTGACAGGCTTTTCCACGAAGTGTAACGTTTTGTTGACCTGAAGATCGTCGAGCGGTACGATTAGATCATGATCAGCAAGGCATTTTCGGAGGTTCGAGACGTGGAAAGTCGGGTGGACGTTACTGAGTTCCTCCGGTAGTTCGAGTCTGTAGGCGACTTTTCCGATCCTTTCCAGAATCTTAAAAGGTCCAACATATTGAGGCGCTAGTTTCCCTTTCTTGCCGAATCGGACTACACCCTTCCAAGGTGATAGTTTTAGGAGTACGTAGTCACCAACTTCAAATTCTAGGGGCTTGCGTCTTCTATCGGCGTAACTTTTCTGTCTGTTCCGAGCTTTTACCAAGTTATCTCGAATCTGGTGGATTTTGTCAGTTGTTTCTTGTAGAATCTCGGGACCGGTTAGTTGCGAGTGACCGATCTCGTGCCACACAATAGGCGATCGACATCTTCTACCATACAAAGCCTCGAAAGGTGCCATTTGAATGCTGGCATGATAGCTTTTGTTGTACGAAAATTCCACCAAGGGCAGGTGTTTGTTCCAACTTCCACCAAAATCTATGACATACGCTCGGAGCATGTCTTCAAGAGTACAGATCGTTCTTTCAGTTTGTCCGTCGGTCTGGGGATGGAATGCAGTACTCAGATTAAGCGACGTACCAAGGGCCGCTTGAAACGTTTCCCACAATTGCGAAGTGAACCGAGCGTCACGATCTGAAATGATATCACGAGGCGTACCATGATTACGAATGATCTCGTCGGTGTAGATTTGGGCTAGTCGTTCCACCTTGTAGTCTTCTCGTATCGGCAAAAAGTGGGCTGACTTCGTGAGACGATCAACTATGACCCAAATACTGTCGTGACCTGATGGCGTGGGCGGGAGTTTCGTTATGAAATCCATAGCTATACTCTCCCACTTCCATATAGGTATCGGCGGTTGTTCGAGTAAGCCAGAAGGTCTTTGATGTTCAGCCTTGACTCTTGCACAAGTTAAATAGCTTCCAACGTACAGAGCGATATCCCGTTTCATACCCGGCCACCAGTACTTGTAACGCAGGTCCTGGTACATCTTGTCTGCACCGGGATGAATAGAATATCGGGACTTGTGGGCTTCCTTCATGATAATCTTTCGCAAATCGGTCCGCTTAGGGATCCAAATTCGGTCCAGATAATAGAATATCCCATCTGACTTGCTTACTAGCTGAGTTCCATCGTGATAGATCCTCTCTTTCTTCAATGTACGCTCGTTGAAGCAAGCATGTTAAGCTTCACGAATAAGGGCTTCGAGGTTGTGCTGGGCTTGGGTGTTTCGGATACTGAGCACGTAACTCTTTCTGCTGAGTGCGTCAGCAACCACATTCGCCTTGCCTGGGTGATAACGAATCTCACAGTCGTAATCGTTGAGAAGTTCTACCCATCGGCGTTGATGCATATTAAGCTCTCTCTGATTAAAGATGTGTTGTAAACTCCTGTGATCAGTGTAGATTGTACACCTAGTGCCATACAAGTAGTGTCGCCAAATCTTTAATGCAAAGACAACCGCGCCTAGCTCGAGGTCATGGGTTGTATAGTTCTTCTCGTGGATCTTGAGCTGACGAGATGCGTTGGCTATAACCTTGTCTCGCTGCATGAGAACACAGCCGAGACCAAGGTTAGAAGCATCACAGTAGACAATGAAGTTGTCGCTTACGTCGGGCAGCGTAAGAATTGGAGCGTTGCACAGCATATGCTTGAGGGTTTGAAAGGCAGTCTCTTGTGCGTTTCCCCACACAAAAGGCTTGTCCTTGTGAGTAAGAGCAGTAAGCGGCACAACGATCTTAGAGAATCCCTCAATGAACCGTCGATAATAGCCCGCTAGTTCGAGAAAAGAACAAACTTCTGACGGGTTCTTAGGCGTAATCCAGCTTTTGACAGCTTCAATCTTCGCAGGATCGACATGGATACCTCGACTATTCACTATGTGACCCAGAAATTGAACCTCCTCCAACCAGAATTCGCACTTGGAGAACTTGGCATAGAGTTGGTTTCCCTGAAGTAACTCGAGAACCAAACGTAGATGTTGCGCGTGTTCGGCTTTCGATTTGGAATAAATCAAGACATCGTCGATGAACACGATGACGAAACAGTCAAGATAAGGCTTACACACGCGATTCATGAGGTCCATAAAAACCGCGGGTGCGTTGGTTAGACCAAAGGGCATGACAACAAATTCTTAATGGCCATAACGGGTTCGAAAAGCAGTTTTGGGAATGTCTTCCTCTTGAATCCGTAGTTGATGATATCCTGAACGTAGATCGATCTTAGAGAAGCATGCTGCACCTTGTAGCTGATCAAACAAATCGTCAATTCGGGGCAAGGGGTATCGGTTCTTGATGGTTAGCTTATTCAATTCCCGGTAGTCGATGCACATCCGGAACGATCCATCCTTCTTTTTGACAAAAAGGACTGGCGCGCCCCAAGGAGAGGTGCTTGGGAGAATAAAGCCTTTTTCGAGTAATTCCTGGAGTTGGTTCGAGAGTTCCCTCATTTCGGATGGAGCGAGTCGATAAGGGGCTTTGGCAACGGGGTTAGCTCCAGGAATGAGGTCGATACGAAAGTCGATATCACGACTAGGTGGTAGTCCGGGAAGATCATCAGGGAACACCTGAGGAAATTCACGAACCACTGGAACGTCTTTAACTTCAACTTTCTTTTTCTTTCCCTTCTCCGCTACTACAATGTTGGCCAAGAAGGCTCGGTATTCCTTGCGGAGATACTTGCTGGCTTGAATACACGACATAAGCTTGAGACCTTTCGGCGTTGTTTCAACGTATACACATAGGAGATCACCATTTGCGAGCTAGAATCGAATCATCTTTTCAAAGCACACCACTTCAGCATGGTTTTCACGAAGAAAGTCCATGCCTATTATGACATCAAAGCTTCCGGGTTGCATCGGAATAAGGTCAATTGGGAAGATGTGATGGTTGAGTTCGAGGGTACAATCACGGAGTACTGAATTAACGGCAACAGTTCTTCCTGTAGCGATTTCGACTTCGAATGATGAGGACAGATAAGAGCGCTTACGACTAAGGAGCTTCTCGAATTCAAATGACACAAAGCAGTTATCGACTCCAGTATCAAACAAACATGATGCATAAATACCATTCACAAGGAACGTACCATTAACCACGTTGTTATCCGCCTGAGCCTGACGGACATTGATGTTGAAGGTTCGGGCATGGGCTGCTTGCTGCTGTTGCTGAGGCTGCTGTTGTGGTTGTTGCTGCTGGGGCTCTTGCTTAACCACCCTGTTCGGGCACCTGTTTGCAAAGTGGTTAGGGTCACCACATGCAAAGCAGACTCGAGCATTGACTGCTGGTGCTGGAGCTGTTGGTTGGCCTTGAGGGGCGGGGAGTAGAGCTTGGTTGGCAGTAGCTTGAACTGGGGCTTGACGAGGACTATAGCGACAGTTCGCAGTGAAATGACCGTAAAGGTTTCAGTGAGCGCAAAAACGACAAGCTAGACCCACTGGATGATGATACGAACATGTTGGGCAGAGTGGGTGAGGGCCTGTGTATGCACGTTTTGCTGGCGGTGCATTGATCACTGGAGCTGAGCGCTGGTGCTGCTGCTGTTGAGCTGGTACAGCTTGTAGGGGAGTGGCGGTTGTTGCGGCAGCACAGCTCTTGTTGCTGGAGCTGTTGTTCTTCTTCTTTCTTCTTGAAGACTTGGGGGATTGAGCAGTGGTGTTGTCGGTGGGTGCTGTAGTAGCTTGATGCAAAGACTTGGTTGACTTATCCCAGAAACCAGCCTTTACTCGCTTATCATTGATCTCAGCGGCGAGTAGGTAGGTTTCTTCGATCGTTGCTGGCTTGGCTGCGTGAACAAAGTTGGCTACACAATCGTGCAGAACTCGGATATACTTCTTGATGGCTTGATCGGAGGTCTTGACTTGATCAGGACAGATGATGCTAAGCTGCTTGAAGCGAGCAGTGAGAGCAGCGTTGTCTCCATCCTTCTGCTTGATTCCCCAGAACTCGTCCTCCAGCTTTTGGCGTTCATGAGGAGGGCAGAATTCCTCGATCATAATTGCCTTTAACTCCTTCCATAATAGCCCGTAAGCTGCATCATTTCCGCGCTTGTTTCGTTCGGCTGTCCACCAGTCTAGAGCACAGGACTGGAAGACGCCTGTGGCATTGAGGGTGCGGAGATGCTTGGGACATCCGCTCTGGCGCAGAGTGAGTTCGACCGAGTCGAACCAGTGAAACATGGCTGTAGGACCATCTTCGCCAGTGAACTCTTTTGGTCCGCATGCTTTGAACTGCTTGAAGTTGAAAGCAGCCTTTCTTGAATCATTAGAGATTTCAGTTCGGGATTCTTCTGATGACTTGCTAGCGTTTTCATACACCTCACTCACAGCTTTCGCCACAGTTTTGGAGATGATCGCAGGGAGGCGTCGGTCTCTCTTCTCTTGGCGAGTCAAACGGTGTCGGGATCCAGACGACGACATGATCTGCATTAGACATCGTCACGAGACTCAACACAACAGAATCGAATCTCACCTCACACGTCTAGACTACTAAAGCTTAGAATCACGTCGTATCACGCAGTCACATAATCACAGATACACATAAGCACGGAAGCACATAAAACACGTAGGTTACATAAGCACAGTACCTAGCGCACAAAACACAGAACACGCAATTACCTACGCACTTAATCACTGAAGCAGTCAGAAAACAGAAACCTATCCTTCAAAGTTCTCGTGTCGTACGAGTAGTATGTTGAATAGCATCGTATAGTGAAGTTTAACTTAGTCGTATAGCATAGCATAGTATGATACTGTCTAGAGTTGCGATAACTGGGGATCGATTTAAGATAGATCAGCAAATGCAAATGCGAGTCATGTGTGTAGATCAAAATGATAGCAGAATCGAATATCATCCCAAAACAGAGAACGCAAATATAAATACAAAACGGAAAAGTACACATAAACACATAAAATCAACAAGTCATCAGAGTACGCGACTGCGGTTCTCAAAATCGAAACACATAGAAATCGAGAGGTAGATTGTCTGCGGCTACTAGACATCGACTACCCAAGGCAACTCGACTATTCACAGTAAACTTGTCATCACTTTCGACTCTAGAGGTCGTGTTTCTGCCTCGATTCTTGGGCATTCCACACGCGTTCCCTAGGTCATACTTGTGAGTTCAGGTCGTTGGAGTCCATCGAAGCCTTGGTGAGATGAATAAAATACAGAACAAACTGCTAAGGTGAGGGCTTCACCCCTTGGCTTAGCAATTTCTTCCTTGTTTTTTTTTTTTTTTTTTTGGTAAAATCGAGAAGAATTTTCATCAAAATGGGTGTTTCACACCTGATTTGGTATAATTCTCCTCGTTTATTGGCGAAAATATTGAGATGAAGGAGTAAAATCCCCATAAGTCAGGAAATTTAGTCGGGAGTTTGCGGTTTTCACACCTATTCCTGACTGAATCGCCTGACGTTAGTTAAAAATTCGTGTGCAGTGATAGTGAAGGATTACAGAATAAAGCACATAAACTGGGTCTGATGGTTCCTAACTATAGTCTAGGTCTCTAAGACAGCGACCCGGACTAGGTCGTGTCTAACCTAATTCCCTATAGTTATGGCTCTGATACCAATCTGTCACACCCCAACCGATGGCGGAATCATCGGGGCGCGGCACTGAGCGAAACAGATTGTCCAGAAGTTTCCACAACAACTATTATTACAAATTCAGTTATATGATACGTCCCATACCGTATCCCAAATAAATAAACCAGTTATCATAGATAACAACCAAACAAATAATACTGTTTCGATAACTCAGATTTAATTATTACAAACCAAATGAATAAAAGTATTGCTTGAAGTCTTTAAGACCTATCCGGACAAGATCTACAGACAGCTAATGCCATAGACCCTTGATCGGACAACTCCAACGGCTCCATGGCAATTGTTTATTTGCTTCTAGAGACCCCTAGGTAGACTACGACCTACAACTGCTAGATGGGCTCTAGAGCTTTATTAATACCTCGCTTTCCTAGCAAGCTAACACCTTAAACACCTGTCACATACGTTAAAATAAAGTCAATACATATAATGTAAAGGTGAGCACACAAGTTTAATAATATCATATAGAGTTCGAATAGTTTACGCATAACCAGGCACGTACATAGAGGAAAACGAAGCATGTTAATTATCGACATGGGACCATCAATACCAACGACTGCGGGTTGACCGTCCGAGACGGTTCGCAATACATGATTACCACCGTAATCCATGCAAGTAATTGTCCTTAACAACCCCCGTGTGAACGGGTGCTGAGTCCAAACTATAGTACTATGTTGCTAAGGCAGGTAGATAGCCCTCCACGTGTAAACATAATAAACAGCATTCATTTAGTCAAGTAGCACATGCAATCGGTTAGCGTTCAAATAGTTTGTGTTTGTTTGTGATTTGATAGGTAACGTATGTAACACCCAAAAGTGCTGAAAGCAAAAAGGGATCGAGTATACTCACAGTGATTGATTGTAGATTGAAGGGAGCGCTGAGAGTAAGATTAGCCTGAATAGTTCGATAGCATAACGATAAGTAACGCAGAAAAGTATGGATGGATCGAATGGGCTGGTCGATCGAACGGCAGGTTCGATCGAACGGGCTGTTCGGTCGGCTGGTATGTTCGGTTGGACAGTCCTGCTCGATCGGCCGGCAGGCTCGATCGGCTGGGCCATTTGAGTGGATTGTTTCTTCCTCTGGTGTGTTTGTGTTAGTGGATTTGAACTTTTGAAGTTTTTTTTTTTGCAGTATTTGAGAACACTGAAGTGTTCCTACCTTGCAAGTTGGGCGATCGAACGGTTCGTTCGATCGGCTAGCTCACTCGATCGGCTAGCTCACTCGATCGGCTAGAACTTCAGAATGTGTCCCCAACTGAATGTCACTCGATCGAACAGTCTGTTCGATCGGCTGGCATTCCTTACTACGAACGAGTTGTGAAAATGGTTAAGTGTTGAAGCATAGTATCTCATGATCCGAACAGTAATGTTTACCAATCGAGTGACCTATTCGATCGAACATTACTTCGTCAATACTATACTTCAAAAGTTTGGAAAAATGAGACACCATGTGCTAGCCGATCGGCTGGCCCGGTCGATCGGCTGGTGTGTCCGATCGGCTGGGCTGTTCGATCAGCCTAGCCGTTCGGCCAGCAAGTCTGACCTGGTCGGCCTTTCGTCTAACACTTGGTCGTCTGGTTACTTGTCATTATATCGAGGTAGTTTGATAACGAGTTGAACTATGATACCTTCGTTCTTACCCGTCTCTCCGGCTCGGACAGGAATCACCCAAATCCGTCCGTTGAGTGGTTCGGAGCGTCGGCTTAGGGTTTAACTCACTGTCGGTGAACCTCGTAGATAGAACCCGAACCTTGAACCTTTTAACTTGTTAGAATGGTTAGTTAGCCGGTTCAAGCTCCGTTTCTATTGATTTGAAGGCATTGAGTGTAAAAGAGTTGAAAGAAAGTTAGGATTCCTTCTTTCAATCCTTCACATCTTGTGGATGTTTAGATCTTTGATGGATCTTAACTTGTTTATGTGGAAATCTGTAACACCCCAAAAACATAAACCCGTATATTATAAAGTTCAAAGAATTAATAAACAAGAAATTACCAATTAAGAACTTAACCTAGTTAAATTTTAGTCTTGAAATAACTCGTACTATGGTTAAACCACTTGAAGTTAGAGAAAATGGTAGTCAAGGGACTAAACTTGTCAAAAATCAAAAGTTTACTACTAATTGTGACAAAACCAAACCAAACACACCAAAATTGGTGTGTCTGGTCGATCAAGGAGAAGAGGGGCGAACAGGAGCTCTCCCAAACCCTAATTTCACAACTAAAATCTGCAAATTGAAGCCTCAATCTTGTTCCAAATCAAATTCTAAACACGAATTAGCAAACCCCTTGTTGTAAGGATCAAAGAGGTATGTAAAATCTTGGCATTTTCTCGAACCAGTGTTCGGACCTGATTCGAATACGTAAATTTCCAAGAGTGATAGTACTAATGCTTGTTTAAAATGTTAGTTCTCAGGTACCCAATAAAGGATGAAGATCAAGCAATCGATTCGAACCGAACACCTAACGTTACGCTTCCGCACTTGATCCATGTTTTGTTATATTGTAAACACTAGTAGTTTAATTTGGAACATTGTTAGTAGGTTAAACAAGTAAATGTTTTATTATATGACTTTCGAATATTGAAAGTTTTAGTAAAGACTACTTTTGGTATATTATGTAAAGCTTAATTGCTGTTAAGAACGGGTATTTTAAACTGGGTCTTACAAGTTGGTAATCAGAGCTTAAGGTTGCCAATAAGTGTTCGGTTCGAGCTTGGTCAACATCCGGTAAGAGTAATTGCTTAAGTAAAATTTAAGGAGTATAGAAATAATTCACGAACAAATATGCATGGAAAAGAGTGTGTAAGCACACTCAAACACAAGAAAAGCATGAAACAAGAATAATAGAATCAAGAGTGTGTAAGCACACTCAAACACAAGAAAGACATGAAACAAGAATGATTGAGTCAAGTTACGAACTTGATCAAATCAAAACAAGTAAAACATGTATTACAAATGAAATGTTTAACAATGTATGTAAACATTTTAGTATCAAAGATGGCAAGCGGAGGTGATGGTGATGCGGTGCCAAGAGTCACCGAACAAATGAGAATAGTGATTGCCGAAGAAGTTGGAAAGGCGATCGAAAACAGTTTGTCGAACTTCATTGATAAAATCCAAAATACGGTTTTATCAGTGGTAGAAGAGAGAATCAAGAAGCTAGAAGATAATTCAAATCTAGCAAAGGAAAAATCTGGGGAACGAAAACCTTGTTCATACAAGGAATTCATAGCTTGCAAACCACCTATATATAATGGGGAGGTTGATCCAATCATGTGTCAGCGATGGATAGGCGATATCGAGGGAGTATTCGAGAGAACCCACTGTGATGAGAATGACTATGTAGCTTATGGCACGGGTCAGTTAAGAGGTCAAGCGAAAGACTGGTGGGATAATAAAAAGAAGGAAATTGGAAGCGAAGCGGCCAAGGCCATGACGTGGGAGGAGTTTAAGACACCGTTTCTTAAACACCATAGCCCCAAAGCAGTTATAAACAAGATCAAGGAAGAGTTCATGCAACTCAGACATAAGGGTGAATCCATAGACAAGATCACGGGGATGTTTATGGACAAAATGAAGTTCTGTGACGATCTGATAACGAACGAAGAGCAAAAAGTTTATTACTATCATAACATGCTAAGCGCAGAATATAGGGAGTTCATAACCCCTTCAAAGTATGAGACCCTTACCGAGATTGTCAATGCCGCTCGGGAAAGGGAGATTGAGTTGAAAAAGAGTATAGAGCGGGGTGAACGAAGGGCACAGGATATAAATCCAATCCCTACCAAGAAGGCAAGAACGAATGAAACGACGAAGAAATCAGATGCAAAGGGCGGTACATCAAGTTGCAAAATCTGCGGCAAGTATCATAAGGGTGAATGTCGCTTCAAAGATAAGCCTTGTCCTATATGTCGAAAAACGGGACATATGGCTATATCATGCCCGGAAAAAGTGACCGTTTGTTACAACTGTTACCGAACGGGTCATAAAAGATCGGAGTGCCCAGAATTGGCGGGAAAGAAAGAAGGGCAAGACTCAAAAGGTGAAGCCGCAAAAGCCAAAGCAAGATCCTTTCAATTGACCGCTGCTGAAGCAAAGGTCGAACCTGACGTGGTCTCAGGTATATTCACTATAAATTCAATTCCCGCACGTGTGTTATTTGATACTGGTGCGAATAAATCCTTTGTTTCATATGGGTTTATTCGACACCCTTCATTTGTTCTAACCTATGCCTTTAGAGGTAGAGATAGGTAATAATAAAAGCTTTATTGTCTGGAATGTATGTTAAAACTGCACGATGAATATTGATGACGAAGAATATACAATAGACTTGATCCCGATGTCGATGGGAGAATTTCAAGTGGTAGTGGGAATGGATTGGCTATCCCGTTACCACGCAAAGGTGGTTTGTTTCCGAAAGGAAATAAAACTAACGTCTCCTAGCGGAAAGCAAGTTACGATATATGGAGAAAAGGGAGGTAACCCGGTGATATTCACAATGCTAGAGGCTCGCAAACTCATGAAACATGGATGCAAGGCCTTTATGGTTTATGCAAGCGAAACGAAAAAGGAACTCCTCAAAATTGGGGATGTGCCGGTCGTGCGAGATTATGAAGACGTGTTTCCGGAAGAACTACCGGGGATACCGCCCGAACGGGAGGTAGAGTTCGGAATCGAGTTGATTCCGGGCGCGAAACCCGTGGCGAAGGCGCCATACCGACTTGCACCGTCGGAATTACAAGAATTGATGTCTCAAATTCAGGAATTTCTTGACAAGGGATTTATCCGACCGAGTGTGTCTCCGTGGGGCGCACCAGTCTTATTCGTGAAAAAGAAAGATGGTAGTATGCGCATGTGTATCGATTACCGGGAGTTAAACAAACTCACGGTGAAGAATCGATACCCACTTCCAAGAATTGATGATTTATTCGACCAACTGCAAGGAGCAAGTTGGTTTTCCAAAATTGATCTCCGATCCGGTTATCACCAATTGAAAGTCAAGGAGGAGGACGTACCCAAAACGGCTTTCCGTACGAGGTACGGGCATTATGAATTCCTCGTAATGCCTTTCGGATTGACCAATGCGCCCGCGGCTTTCATGGATCTCATGAACCGGGTTTGCAAACCCATGCTAGATAAGTCGGTAATTGTATTTATCGACGACATTCTGGTATATTCAAAGAGTGAAGCCGAGCACGTGTGTCATTTGCGGGAAATATTAGACACACTCAGACGAGAGAAGTTGTATGCAAAATTCACGAAGTGTGCTTTCTGGTTACGGGAAGTACAGTTTCTTGGGCATCTTATTAGTGCTGATGGAGTACTAGTAGATCCGTCAAAGATAGAAGCTGTGTCAAAATGGAGCCCTCCAAGAAATCCCTCGGAAATCCGAAGCTTTTTAGGGCTTGCGGGATATTATCGGAGATTCATACAGGATTTCTCCAAAATTGCCTTACCCTTGACCAAATTAACTCGTAAGGAGGAAAAGTTCGTGTGGGGCATTAAGCAAGAGGAAGCTTTCCAAACACTCAAGGAAAAGTTGACCCACGCTCCGGTACTGACCTTACCGGAAGGGACTGAAGACATGGTGGTTTACTCGGACGCTTCTCAATTGGGGCTCGGATGCGTGTTAATGCAACGAGGCAAGGTCATCGCCTACGCCTCGAGGCAATTGAAGATTCATGAATAAATATCCGGTTCACGACTTAGAATTGGCAGCGGTGGTGTTTGCCCTAAAGATATGGAGACATTACTTGTACGGAGTAAAGTTTACAATCTTTACCGACCATAAAAGCTTGAAATATTTCTTCGACCAGAAGGAATTAAACATGCGGCAAAGACGGTGGTTGGAAACCGTCAAGGACTTCGATTGCGAAATACATTACCACCCCGGTAAGGCCAATGTAGTGGCCGATGCGCTGAGCCGCAAAACAGATTATACCCCGATACGGGTACGATCAATGCAACTGGTTGTGACTTCAAGTTTACTAGAACGAATTCGAGAAGCACAGAACGAAGCTGTAAAGGCGGAAAACTGGAAAAAGGAAAGGATTATTGGCCAAGTTAAGGACCTTGAGGTGGGCAGTCACGGCCTAAAAACTCGTTTTAATAGAATCTGGGTTCCTAACACATGTGGGGTTAAGAAGCTTTTACTTGATGAAGCTCATAAATCCCGTTATTCTATTCACCCGGGAGCGACCAAAATGTATCATGACTTAAAGCAAAACTATTGGTGGCCCGGAATGAAGCGGGACACTGTGAAATACGTGGAAAAATGCTTGACATGCCTACAAGTCAAGGCGGAACATCAAAAGCCGTATGGTAAACTCCAACCGTTAGAAATTCCTGTTTGGAAATGGGAGCAAATTACGATGGACCTATTGACCAAACTGCCTAAAACAAGTCGTGGTTTTGATGCTATTTGGGTAGTCGTGGATAGGTTAACTAAAAGTGCTCACTTTATTCCCATTCTTGAGACTTATACTTCTGAGAAAATGTCGGAGGTTTACACCAATGAAATCATAGCAAGGCATGGGGTACCGATATCCATCGTGTCAGACAGAGATACTTGGTTTACTTCGAAATTCTGGCGTGAATTCCAAGAACAGATGGGAACTAAATTGTTCCTTAGGACTGCTTACCATCCACAAACGGATGGGCAGAGCGAAAGGACAATACAAACGTTGGGAGATATGCTCCGGGCTTGCATTATTGACTTTGGAGGTAGTTGGGATGTCCATTTACCCTTGGTCGAATTTGCATATAACAATAGCTATCACGCGAGTATTAAAATGGCTCCGTATGAGCTATTATATGGCAGAAAGTGTCGGACTCCGGTATGTTGGGGAGAAGTGGGTCCGCGAGGGCTAGCACCAACTGATATAATCCGAGCTACAAATGCGAAAATCGACATAGTTCGGATGCACTTGAAAGCGGCTCAAGACCGGCAAAAGGCATACGCAGATAAAAGAAATAGGCCAATTGAGTTTCAGGTTGGCGATATGGTCATGCTAAAGGTTTCCCCATGGAAGGGTATTATCAGATTCAGAAAAAGGGGGAAGTTAAGCCCGAGATTCATTGGGCCATCTAGAATCATTGAATGAGTTGGTAAGGTAGCTTATCGACTTGAATTACCCGAAGAGTTGAGTGGGATTCATAACACATTTCACGTATCACATCTCCGGAAATGTTTGGCCGACGAGACCGCTCATATCCACTACGATGATATCGAGGTGGATAACAGCCTCAACTATGCAGTGAAACCGATTGCGATTTTAGATCGTAAAGAGAAAAGCTTGAGGAACAAGGTGATAAATCAAGTCAAGGTTAAGTGGGACCACAGAAAGGGGTCAGACACCACTTGGGAACCTGAAGAGGAGATGCGGCGTCTCTACCCTACATTATTTGGTACGTAATTCGGTTTCGGGGACGAAACCCTTTTTAAGGGGGGTGGACTTGTAACACCCCAAAAACATAAACCCGTATATTATAAAGTTTAAAGAACTAATAAACAAGTAATTACCAATTAAGAACTTAACCTAGTTAAATTTTAGTCTTGAAATAACTCGTACTATGGTTAAACCACTTGAAGTTAGAGAAAATGGTAGTCAAGGGACTAAACTTGTCAAAAATCAAAAGTTTACTACTAATTGTGACAAAACCAAACCAAACACACCAAAATTGGTGTGTCTGGTCGATCAAGGAGAAGAGGGGCGAACAGGAGCTCTCCCAAACCCTAATTTCACAACTAAAATCTGCAAATTGAAGCCTCAATCTTGTTCCAAATCAAGTTCTAAACACGAATTAGCAAACCCCTTGTTGTAAGGATCAAAGAGGTATGTAAAATCTTGGCATTTTGATCCATCACAATTCTAGGTTAACTTTGAAAAACTGAAATTTAGCCTAGATATGTAATGCATGGATGAATCTTGAAGTAATTTGATGTCTAGGATTAAACCCTATGTGATTTCTTGTCAAAACTTTGCATCATGTTTGTAAGGTTTGGGGATTTACACGTGGGGAACAAATAGACTTGAGGGAAACTTGGTGAATACTAGAGATTGACTCTTGTTCTAACAAAATCTGAATTTGTGAAATGATTCAGAAATATAGATGTCAAGATGTATGTAAAAACTTGTTAAATAAAGTGAAATTAGATGTTAAATTTCATGCCACGAACTTGGTAACGATTGTAGGAAAATCTGACCCGCAAGGTGTTTGTTGAAACGCCTAAGTGAGGACTTAAATGTTAAAATTTGGATAAAAACGCAGATTTGATAATGGTCCATAATGATGTGATTATGGTCATGAAAAGAGTTCTAAACATGTTGTGAAAACTGAATTTTTCTAGGCAAAGAGTCCGGTTCATCTAGCGGACAAGCCGAGGGGAATTCACGAGGAAAAGGCGCGCTCTAAAGATACGAAATTTATTGTTTCGTTACATTATACCTTATTGTTAGTTTTATGTAGTCAATTTTGAAACACGACAACCAAGATTTACCAATACGTCACGAATATGACTAGTGTCTTAAACAAGTAAATGGGTCAAAACAAGTGAAAATGCATGAAATCTTACATATCCGTAATGGTGTGTAAGTTTAACACCCAAACGGGTCAAACAAGTTTTGGTAATAAGCACGAAGCATGACACTATTATATAATGCGTGAATTACATGATGAGTATGCCGTGTAACGAACACCATACCCAAATTAAGAAACCTTGTTCTTAATATAGGAGCTAAGGTGCAGATCCGATGCATGAAAATAGTATAAACAATTAATTAATAAGTCTTGTAATCTAGTGTGTAAGTCGATTTTGTAAGCATGCCCGCTTAAGAATAGTTGAGTAGTGTTATAAACAAAACACAAGTATGAAGTACTAGCCCAACCGCTCAACAATTTATACGAAATTGTGCTGTTTCGACTCATAATGAATCAGCAAGAAAACTGCATTTTAAACAAGGGAGTGATGTGCAGAGTCTACCGTAAATTACGGTAGTACCGTAATTTACGGTGGCCTGCAATTCTTTACGGTGAATTCCTACTGAGTTACGGTAGGCCCCAAATGTCCAGAAGCCACCGTAATTTACGTGACACCGTAAATTACGGTGGAGCCCTGTTTGACAAAATTTGTTTTGATCATTTTCTCGAACCAGTGTTCGGACCTGATTCGAATACGTAAATTTCCAAGAGTGATAGTACTAATGCTTGTTTAAAATGTTAGTTCTCAGGTACCCAAGTAAAGGATGAAGATCAAGCAATCGATTCGAACCGAACACCTAACGTTACGCTTCCGCACTTGATCCATGTTTTGTTATATTGTAAACACTAGTAGTTTAATTTGGAACATTGTTAGTAGGTTAAACAAGTAAATGTTTTATTATATGACTTTCGAATATTGAAAGTTTTTGTAAAGACTACTTTTGGTATATTATGTAAAGCTTAATTGCTGTTAAGAACGGGTATTTTAAATTGGGTCTTACAAAATCGGTTAGATCTAAGCTAATCATAGTGGAATGAGGCCAAAACATGATGTTCTTTAAGAACACCATGATGACATCACCCAAGAACACTTAGATCTTGGTGATTTCACGGTTAGAATCCAAGTTTTGAAAGATAGAAAGGTGTAGAATCAAGTAATGATCAAAAACGTACAAGAATTAGAGTGAAAACTTACCGGGATTGAGAGAAATCTGAGAAAAGGTGAAGAAGATAGCTGGTTCGGTCAGAGCTTTCCAAAAATGGAAAGTATGACAATGAAAGCCCTATTTATAGGCTCCAAAAGAGTAAAGTGGCAACCGATCGGCCAGGAGCTCCGATCGAGTGGGCTGCTCGATCGGCTGGCAAGATGCTAGCCGATCGGCTGGCCTGTTCGATCAGGTTGCCTCTTGTTCAATCCGCGACACACTTTGGGTATTTTGCGACGATTTTCGATGTTTCGATTTCGATGGACGCTGATACGAATACGATAGGGTTCCTAGTCAAATTACTTTTAATCCCAACCACTATATCTAACATACAATCTTCTGTAAGTCACGTTTCGATTCGATCTTCGATTGATTTGCTTGAATACCACACCAAACATAAAGTAAACACGCACAAATAACACATAAGGCACACACACACGTATAACAATACCACAATTCGTATAATTCGAGTCTCGAGTTCGATGATTGTTAGATCGGTTCGATTGCTGATTCGTTAACTTTATCGCATTTTTACTTCCTATCATTCACAGTCGTAGATCGGTTCGCGTTAAAACACATTCGATTACTTCGATTCTTGCTGATTACAACACTTACTCCACATAATACAACTAAAACACAAAATCGACTATTTACAGTCAAAGAAGGTCAAAGTTGACTTGGATATTGACTTTGACTTTGACATTCGAAAACACGGGGTGTTACAATATATATATAACTACAAGAGTAAGAATACAAGAAGCAGACATAAAGATTTGCATGAAGAGTCCTTGAAGAAGAAGTACTTGATGACCCATATGTTGGGAACATATAGAGATAAGTTTCTCTACATGATTCAACTACATTTCTATTCTTAATTTCCAAAAGGTCTAACACTATGTTTTTATCCAGTGAAACCTCGGGCGCGTGGCCTTCTCCGGCAGTACAAACTGCTTCGGTTGTTGTATCCTGGGAGACAGACGTGTCTTCTTTAGTAGAGGCGCGAAATCTGTTTTAAGGGAAGTGTGTTGAACACGTGCCTCAGCCACAACCGTCAACATTTGTTTGTTCTTTTTGTAGGAAATTAGTGTATAAGAAGACGTGGTTCAAGACCTCATTGAAGCCTACACAACGGACTGAAAACACAACGAACCATACAAATAGATGCGGTTAAAGATCAAGTTGAAGACTTTATCTTTTGAAGATATTGGTTTGATTCAATTGTTTTATTAAATATGTCGTAGTTCATATTTATTTGCGTTTGAATTTGTACACGGTTCATGTACTACAATTTCCTAAATGTTTAAACAGAATATCTTTATTATTTTTTTGTTTAATAAAATTGTGACCCATTTCCTACAGCATGTTCCGGATGAATCCTTAATTATGCATTCCTGATTATTGAACCTTACATCATAACCCTTTTGTATTAATTGACCTATGCTTAATAGATTGTGTTTTAGCCCTTCCACATAAAACACATTAGGAACTCGTCTCTCTGTCCCTCTAACCTTTATCATTACATCTCCATAATCGAGCACATCTAATCGCTTATCATCTCCAGTTCTCACTTCCCGCCGTTCAGATTCGTTTAACGTAATAAACAAGTTCTTATCCCCCGTCATATGGTTACTACATCCACTATCTAGGTACCAACAATCATTTTTATGACTTCTTTTACATTAAATATCATGAACATGGTATCAACATTCTCATCTTCTACTTCGTCGGTGTGCATGAGTGCATTGCTAGATTTATCATTCTCATTTCTCTTGTTGCAGAATCGTGCCATGTGTCCTAATCTTTAGCAATTAAAACATCGGATTGAACCATTAAACCTTCCTCTTCCTTTGCTTCGTCCTCTGCCTTTATTCTCTAACCTTGATTGTTTCGATCTATCATAATAATTGCTTTGTACTTGAAAAGCCTGTTCTGATGGAGCATCATCATATTGCTTTAGCCGCAATTCATGCGATTGCAAAATTCCGAGTAATTCTTTAGTGGAGATTGCATTCAAATCCTTAGATTCTTCTATGGTAACCACCAGTGATTCATATTTTCTTGTTAAACTTCTGAGAATTGTCACCCTTTGGTCCAATAAGTGACAATGTCACAAATTATGACAAAGTCATAATTGAGGATTGCGATGATAAAACTGATGATGAAAATGAGAAAAAGAAAATATTTTTGAAATTAAAAGAAAAGTTTCAAGAAACTGTTTTACAGTCGACTAAAAAAGGTGAATGCTCAACGCAAAAACCTTTGAAGAAGAATGTAGAACAAAAACAAAAGTTTAAAATTTTGAAAAATCTTCAAAACAACAATAAAAGTTCATCAGTTCAATCATCCAATCATGATAAAAAATCACAAAAATTGGAAATCAAAACTTACAAAAAGTTGGTAATAAGTGGTGCAGGTTTGACCACAGTGCTCAAGAGTCAAATCAAGCTTACAAGAGAAGTAATGATTACCACAAAGCCAAACAATGTTATGATCTAAGTGTGTGGTTTGAAAGTGGAGAATGGTACGATAACAGAATATGTTGCCAATGTGGTTTTCAAGGACACATTGTTGTTAACTGCCAGAGTCAGAGATTTGAGACAAGAAGACGCTATGAATGTCAAATCAAAGGTCATATTGCCAGAGATTGCCCAATGAGATCAAAGGGAAGATCGAGGGATGAATCTCATGGACAAATGAAGAAATCAGTCAAAGTCGAAGAAAAGCCCAAAGTAAAGAAAGAGAAGGAACAGAAAGTAAAACTTTCACAAGGGCAGAAAGATATACTGAGAAACAAAAGAAAGAAAGCGAGAGAGTATCTGGAAAAGATTTTATCCTCGGGTACAATTGGTAATTCAGATAAAAGTTCTGATGAATCAATTTGCTCAACAAAAAATGGTCAGTCAAGCAAAACGAATTCATCAGATTTAAGATTTAAATCTGAGGACAACGGAGAAAATAAAGAAAGAAAAATTGGTTAATCAAACAAAGAAAGTTAAAACTGAACCACCAACGGACAAATTCAAAGTGTTTAAAAATTCTACATTTGATTTTCGTGAGAGTTTAAGATGTTTTCATAAAAGAAATGTGAATCTTAACAATCAAAATTGGGTTGTTAAGAAATCAGATGTTAAATCCGGCGATGAATTTGTTTCTTCGGAAGCAAAGGAGCCACTTTCTGGTAATGAATCTGACTCGTCAAAGTCAGAGGAGCCACCAGTTGAGCAAAAAGGAGAAAATTCAGTTCCGCAAATGGATAATGTCAACTTTCCACCATTACGGACTGAAAATTTTAAACAAAAAGTTGGGAAAGAAGAAATTTCAGATCAATTCTATTCTGAAAAGAAAGAATTTGATGTCGAAAAGGCGTTCAATGGAAAAATGAAAAATATTTTTGGAAAAATGGCCGAGGGTAAGGTAAAAGGGGCTAAAGAATTTTATGAATCAAAAAGGAATATTCAAAGACCAAGTGAAATTGAACCGATTACACCCAAGGCTGGTCAGGCTTGGGTGCCTGCATTCTTTGCTTAAAATCCTGACTTGCCGGAGCTCCCAAGTTGGTAATCGTGGAGCATGAATCAGCATCTTTCTTGAGAAATTCACTAGTTGGAAACGCTGATATTTCGACTTACAAGTGGTTAATCAAGAACATTAAGTTGTACTTGTTTTAACTTTCTTACAAAGTGGGATAATTCTTGAAAAATGTCAAAATGATAATTTTTACAAGTGGTTAAGAAAAAAATGTGATGAAATAAACCACATGTTTGTGAAAACGACAAACAAACTAATTTTTCGAAAAAAGCCATTCTGATTAAAACAAACTTAAGTGTTTTGAAATCATTATGGGAAAATAGTTTGTTGTCAGGGGGAGTTCTAATTGAATATGCCGAAACCCTCACGGCGGAACAAACACGATTAATTTCACAAGATTGAAAAATGGTTTTCAAACCGTAAAAGATCAATGTGTTGTAAATCATGGGGGTACGTTATATTTTCTGCAAACCAGAGCATGGAAAGCAGAAAATGGATGGCGAGACGAAGCTATCTACATCAGTTTGTCAAATTATCTTTAAATGGTTTTGCATTTTAGGGGGAGTAAGAAATTTTGAAAATACAAAAACATTATAAAATTTGAAAAAGCCAAAAACATGATAAAATTCAAAAATGAGTTTTTTGTGTAAAAAGAGGAAATGGTAGTACATCAGTAGACAATCACAGTACGCTAAGGAAATGGAAAGTCTAATGTGATAAACGGTCTCACTGATGATATGTCAGTAGGTTTTTACACGCTTAGTAGATTGTTTTCGAGATATAAACCTGAATATCAAATACTTACTTATCTCGTGGGGAACATCTCTCGGATATATAGGTAACCCCTGAAATCTTGTTTGAAGGGCTTTCTATTTCTGACATACTAGGTCTTTGTACGTGATGATATCTGGGGTATTATACCTGGACTTCTGATTTTGTGAAAGCAATAGCCTAGTCCTCGTATAATACTCTGCACTGCTTTAAACATAAAGCCCATCCTCAGCATAAAAAATGATGAAACATTGAAAAGTGCTAATCATGTGCTGTTGAAGAAAAGATCCCCAAACGGGACACACCGAAAGTCGAGCCATCATAACTTTGTCTGAACGAAAGTTCTAACCTGAGCTCTCATGGCCTCGCATTACCCGTTTACAGATATCATTAGTGTACATTCACATGTAAGACTGAATATAGGAGTCTGGATACGGGAGTATATTCTGAGGTGGGACACGCGAATAAGTTTAAGTCTTTAAAACACTAAATCCGTATCTCGAATCAATTGAACTTTGTGTGAAAATTTAAGTGGATCAGTATACTGACAATCTAAGTGAATCGTTTAGAACTTAAAGTGTTTATAAAGCTCAATGGTGCTAGTGATTTGTCATAAATTGATATGATCCTCTGACACAAACTCAAACAAAAATATTGTCTGTAAATATTTCTTTACTCTATATATTTTAGAGAAATACAAAAAGATTTTGATTTCACTTTATTTTCGACAACCGATGTCTGAATGCTGAGTTTCAAAATCTAAGTATGCTGATCGTGTTTCTGATAATAAAACAAGTTCATTAATTTGAAACTTGAATTTTTAATCAAAAATCAAAAACAGTTTGTGAAGTCTCCAAGGTCATTAATTTGGACTTGGATGATTAACTTTGAGGGATTTGGATGCTCATATTGTTAAAATCTGTAAAAGAGCCAGTTTCGAATCTTGTTTGCTAAAAATGTCAAATCTATAAAGATTGTTGATAGGGGGAGTGAATCAAGTATTTCTGGATATATTCATATTATTGTATCTTGAAGCTGGGATCTTGATTTAGAAAGTTTAAAAGAGCCAGGTTACGATTCCTGGAAAACCGAAATTGCTTTCACTGTCGAAATGTTTTAGCTTATGCTGGGAAAGCCAGGTAATCAATCCTGGATGTTCAAAAAATTTTCACTTATAAATTTTTGAGAATTGCAGATTCGAGACTATGATCCCGATAGCCGAGTCTAAGGGGGAGTCTGAACACGAGCTCAACGCAAGAGGAAACGTGCATTCAAGGTGTCAGGAAACTATCCTCAAGGAGCTTGTAATAGGAAAGCCAGGTGTCGATCCCAAAAGCACGGAAGCTTGACGAAAGGGGGAGCCTGAAGAAAGAGTCTATTGAAAGGAGGAGCAGCTGAAGCTGAAGACAGATCCACGGGGATTCTGTTCAAGAAAAAGGGAGTCTATGTTGCTGAAAACGTGTTAAACCTTCAAGAAGACTCAGAGAGAAAAAGAAAGACAAGTCGCTACGAGCTTGATTACGAATCGACTGCGGCAATATCCAAGGGGGGAGTCTGTTAGTGCATTTATGTCTATCGGCTCCGTCAATCCAGTCTGTAGCGGAAACTGAAGAAAACTTGCTTTATATAGTTATATTTTAGTAAAAGGCAAGGTGTCATTTGTGTAAATAATGAGGAATCTCATTAACGTCCCTTGGCCTATAAATAGGAACCTAAGGTGTTAGGTTTAGAACTTTTGCCACTTTTGCCGCATTTGAGACTTGGAGCTGTGAAGGTTAGAGAGAGAGAGAGAGTCTAGAGAGAGAAAGTGGCAAGGTGATTCACGGTTCTTTGTACGGTTTCATATCATTGAATAGAATCACAGATTTAGTACGTTCTCGTGTGTTCGGTCACGCAAGTTCACGGATTCCGCATGTCGAACGTGTCATACGCAATCGCTTCGGAGTCAAAACTGGTCCTAACAGTTAAGACTGTTATCCACCTCATTATCATCGTAATGGATATATGATGTTTCGTCGGCTAGACATTTCCGGAGGTGTGATACATGGAATGTGCTATGAATTCCACTCAGTTCCTCTGGTAATTCGAGACGGTATGCTACCTTACCTACCCGTTCAATGATTTTAAATGGCCCAATAAACCTTGGGCTTAACTTTCCTCTTTTTCTAAACCGAATGACCCCCTTCCATGGAGATACCTTTAACATAACCTTGTCACCGACTTGAAATTCGATTGGTCTTCTCCTTTTGTCTGCATATGATTTTTGTCGATCCTGAGCCGCTTTCAAATGGGCTTGGACTCATTCGTGATCTGGACTACATCCTTATGTGCAAGCTCGCGTGGACCAACCTCACCCCAAGATACCGGGGTTCAGCATTTTCTACCGTAAAGCATCTCATACCGAGCCATACCGATGCTTGTGTGGTAACTGTTATTATATGAAAATTCGACCAATGGTAGATAGACATCCCAACTACCCCCGAAGTCGATAATGCATGCCCGTAACATATCCTCCAACGTCTGTATTGTTCTTTCACTTTGTCCATCCGTTTGTGGATGGTACGCGGTGCTAATGAATAATTTAGTTCCCATTTGTTCTTGGAATTTGCGCCAAAAGTTCGAAGTAAACCGGGTATCTGTGTCAGACACAATAGATATCGGTACCCCGTGGCATGCCACTATTTCTTTGGTATATACCTCTGACATCTTTTCGGATGTATAAGTCTCACGAATCGGAATGAAGTGAACACTTTTTGTCAACCTATCCACAACTACCCATATAGCATCGAAACCGCGGTTGGTTTTGGGTAGTTTGGTCAACAAGTCCATTGTGATTTGTTCCTATTTCCAAACTGGGATATCCAATGGCTGCAGTTTACCATACGGCTTTTGGTGTTCTGCTTTGACTTGCAAACACGTCATGCACTTCTCCACGTATTTTATGTGACAACCCTCAAAATCCTATGTATTCCGTACAATTTATTATTGATAATTAAAGTGTTTGACGAATGTGTGGAATTACTTAACTGCTCTCTGATTACTGTGATATACTTACATGTGTTTGTTAACGTACTTGGCTTGTGTAGAAAACTTAACTAAATGGTCCTGAATATTTTCCTATGTGTTAGGAATTAATTGTGTTACAAAAATATATGTATAAGACGCCTTACGGAATAATTAAACACTTTAACGAAACAGTATCCGACCGAACAACCGGACATTACCCGGGATGCCAAATATTTGTCAAACACATTATTTAATTATTTTTGGCTAGTCATGGTCCCCGTATGCCATAACACCCACCACAAATAAACTGACTAACAAGTGTCAGTTTAATACTTGGAATTTAACTACCTTGTTACATTTTACTCACAATTTTTACACTAGACCCCCCCACCCCCAAATCGTAAATCAGCCCCCATGGACCCCACCCAAGATCTTAGCCATACTTCCAATCTCCTAACTAGATTATGATCTATTATTTTAATTGATTTAGCTTGTGAAAGTTGCCAAGATATATGAAACAATCTTTATAACTAGATTATGGTCTATTATTTTAATTGATTTAGCTTGTGAAAGTTGCCAGGATATATGAAACAATCTTTATGACTAGATTATGATCTATTATTTTAATTGATTTAGCTTGTGAAAGTTGCCAAGATATATGAAACAATCTTTATAAGTATGGAACTCATGGATCCTCATCATCACAACAAATATCACACTCAACCTCACTACTCTCTCTCTCTCTCTCTCTATTCGGTTCCCCCAAACCGAACCCACCCCCTCTCTCTTCACATCTTCATCTTCCATTTTTACAAGTCCCTTTTTAAGCTTAGAAGGATTCAAGAAGGTAGCTACTTGTGGAACTTCAAGAAGGGCTTTGTCTTACTTGTTCTTCATCTTTTCTCATCATCCTCCTCAATAGATTCTACCCTAGCTATAAGCTAGTAGTAAGCTCTTGTTTAACCTTTGTTCATCTTATTTTATGGCCAGCATTGTAGTATGATGCTTATGTTACAACTAAAATGCAAGAACACTAAAAATATAAACATAAAGGTTACATGAAGTTTACTTGTATATGAAATGCTATTAGTTGATGTTGTCATGGGTATGTTGTTGGTTTAGGGTTGGTTAATACATATATGATGATTGATCGTCGAACTCTTGATAAAATCCGTTGTTCGGACATGTGTTGATACAATATAGTAACATATTAAACTATAAAGAACATGCTGAATCACATTTCTAGCCGACTTCATCAGGCTATAAACAAGTCATACACTCAACGAAAAACTAATATTTCGAGTCTAAAATGTGATAGTAGGAAATACGGTTCTAATGGCACCGGAATTATAATTTTTGGACTCCGTTTACTATTTTAAAAGCGTCTTTTCATAACAGCAGCTAGAGCTGCAATTTTTCTGTTGAAAAAGTGCGTCTTGTTTTCTATTATAACTTGTAATCTGTGTGGAGTCTGATCACGAAATTTATACCATAGTTGACCACCGATGTATTTGTAATTACCCCGCTGGAATTTCGTAAATCGGACACTCGATGAATTTTTAATAAATTGTTCCATTGACTGTGGTCAGAAATACATAAATCTGAGTTCAGTCCGGAATATGAATTTTTCTAAAATATTGGTAGTGAACCGGACCCCGATATTTTTACACAATTAAATTTGGAATGTTTAAGACATTCTGTAAAAATTTGGTAATTTTTGGAATAATTTAACTATTTTATTTAAATGTCCGAATACAGCCGGTTTTGAATATTAATGCTGAATTGATATAAGTTGTGACTTGTGTGTCTAAATGTCTAGTATGCTATCTGTGAATGATCCAACGTGTTATATGTGTTACGTGCACTATCGTATGTTTGCTTATGAGTAGGGAATGGATGGGAAGTATATATACGGGCATAAACGGTTAAAGTAATGCTTGCTATGTGATAGATACGTGTAGGAACTTTGTGCGCTATTTGTAAGACACTAAATGACTAACTGTAAATCATACTAGGACGTGATTGACCGACCTTGACTGTTAGCGATATTTGAGAATCTAACCGAACAAACCGAGGTGAGTTCACACTTTTCTACAAAGCATGGTAAATTCCCGGTGGGAATGGGAATGGGTACAGGAATAGGGATTCCTCGTCCTTTGAGACGTGTTCAGGAATGTAAATTCCTCGTCCTGTTGAGACGTGTTAGACTTACTGGACTAGAACTCTATCTGCGAAGTCCCTCCCTTTTTGTATCGACTTAATCGCCGAGGCTATGGCGAGCGGGTCATTAGTTAATAGCGCTATTAGGTTTAACAAACCTCACACCGTGCCAGTCGGACGAGCGTGTACTAATGGACTATGGCACGTCGGTGGTGATAGAACACCGACGCTAGGGCACAATTGATTTTGTTAGTAGTTGATATGATAAACGAGTCTGGTAGTTTAAAATACTGGGGTAGCTCCCCACGGCCAAAGTGTCGGGCTGGATAGCCAGGGAAGGTGGACATGGGATGGTTAACTAATAAACGTTTTCGAACTATGGGGTAACCCCCATGGCTGGATAGCGGAATGAGATTAAACTATGTTTTTTTTGGAAATAACCCTAAAATGGACAACCAACTGTGAACTCACTCAACTTTGTTGTTGACTCGTTATTACATGCTTTGCAGGTCATTAAATGCTATGGAGCTTGCATATGGAGGTGGTCGTTGTGGGATGCGAACTGATATGTCCCGTATTTAATAAATAAACAATATGAACTTATTAAACCTACGTTTTGGGCTTTAAACTTATAAACTATGGACTTATGTTTTGAACTTATGTTTTATGCTTCCGCTGTTAACCTAAAATCGGTTTACTTCCTTTTGGTCACCAATCGTATTGTGTTTGGTTTTATTTACTTAATTATGTTGTTCAATATGATTGGTGGCTCGATCCTGGTCACGTCAGCGGTGATACTCCGCAGGGTGGATTTTGGGGGTGTGACAGATTGGTATCAGAGCCATTGGTTATAGTGAACTTGGTTTTAAAAAGGGAAAAGATTTTTGATAAAACCAGACTATAACCTGTACAGTGCTCAACGATCCACAACGACGCTTCGCTCCACGTGCAAGACTCGACACAATAGGTGGTATGATATATGTTATACTGTCGGTTAGATAGCTCACACTGTGCATTGGATAATGTGATAATTGCTATTTGAACCTTTTGTGCTTACTCTCTACTGTCGTCCCACACTTATGCACTTTCGCGACACTTCCTCACTTACGTTGCTTCATTATGAAGATCATGAGCGGACGCGGAGGACGTATCAACCTCACTCAAGCCCAGTTGACGGCTTTGATCAACGAACGAGTTGCAGAGGCACTCGCAGCTGTTCCTGCAGGAGGTCAACATGCTCAGCCTCCTGTGTGCACATTCAAAACCTTCATGGATTGCCGACCAAGCACTTTCAGCGGCACAGAAGGAGCTGTAGGCCTTCTTCACTGGTTTGAGAAGCTCGAGTCTGCTTTCGAGATGTGTGAATGCCCTGAAGATCGCAGGGTGAAGTATGCTACTGGAACACTCGAGGGTGTTGCGTTAACCTGGTGGAAAGCACATGTTCAACTGCTTGGGTTGGCGGTTGCTAATGCCATCCCGTGGAACAGTTTCAAAGAACTGATTAGAGAAGAGTACTGCAGTCGTGACGACATCCTCAAGCTGGAGGTGGAGTTTTTCAATTTGAAAATGACGGGGTCTGAGATCGAGGCATACACGAAGAGGTCGAACGAGCTAGCCATCCTGTGCCCCACTATGGTGGACCCTCCCTACAAACGCATTGAGCTGTACCTTAAGGGCCTGGTACCAGAGATACAAAGCCATGTAACCTCGGCTAATCATGGTACCATTCAGCAAGTCGTCAAGTTGGCTCATCGCCTCACTGATCAAGCAGTTGAGCAGAACAGGCTACCAAAGCGTATTAGCGCCACTACTTTTGATGCTCCCAACGACAATAAGCGCAAGTGGGATGGAAATCTGGACAAGGGTTCTGTTTCACTTCAATCTCAGCAGCGAAAGACAGATGAGTACAGGAGCCCCAGTCAGCAGTCTTCTGGGAATCAAAGTCAGGGTGGATACAAGGGAAATCACCCCAAATGTAATCGCTGTAACTTGCACCATAGTGGGCCATGTGGTAAGGGCAACTGTCATCGATGCAACAAGCCTGGTCACATGGCAAGGGACTGTAGGAGTCAGCATCCAGCGAATCAGAACCGGCAGCAACAGCAAGCCCCACCCAATCAACGCCAGCAGCGGCAACAACAGGGTAACAACAAAGGATGCTTTCAATGTGGCACTGAAGGCCACTTTAAGAGGAACTGCCCCCAGCTGAACCAAAACTAGAACAATAACCAAAGAAACGGGAACCACAATAGAAACAACAATGGAGGCAACACTGGAGGTAATAATAATGGAAATGGCGCCCAAGGTCGTGTGTTCGTGATTGGTCAGGGAGAAGCAAGGAACGATCCCAACGTCGTGATGGGTAAGTTTCTTCTGGACGACTTCTTTGTTACTGTTTTGTTCGATTCGGGTGCCGATACTAGTTATGTGTCCGTAAAAGTTAGCCAAATGCTTAAGCGCACTCCAACACTTCTGAACACCAAACACACGGTAGAACTAGCTAACGGTAAAAGTCTTGAAGCCACACACGTAGTTAAAGGTTGTAACCTCGTCTTAGATGGTCAGACTTTCTCTATCGATCTTATTCCTATCACACTGGGTAGTTTCGACGTTGTTATTGGGATGGATTGGCTATCTCATCATCGAGCGGAGATTGTTTGTAAGGAGAAAATCGTCCGCATTCCTCGTTCTGGTAAAGAACCTCTCATGATTCGTGGCGATAAGAGTGGTGCTGTCGAAGGCATCATCTCTTTCCTTAAGGCCCAGAAGTGTTTGCGAAAGGGCCACACTGCCGTTTTAGCACTCGTTACTGACACATCGACGGAAGAGAAGAGAATTGAAGACATCCCTATTGTGCGCGATTTTCCCGAGGTATTTCCTGAGGAATTACCTGGTCTTCTGCCTCATCGTCAAGTTGAGTTTCAAATCGAGCTAGCTCCTGGAGCCGCGCCAGTAGCTCGAGCACCATATCGTCTAGCTCCATCAGAACTTGAAGAACTGTCCACACAACTACAAGAACTCTTGGAAAAGGGTTTTATACGTCCTAGCTCTTCGCCCTGGGGAGCTCCAGTACTATTCGTGAAGAAGAAAGATGGTATTTTCAGAATGTGTATTGACTATCGCGAGCTTAACAAGGTGACTGTGAAGAATCGTTATCCTCTTCCACGTATTGACGACTTGTTCGACCAGTTGCAAGGGTCGAGCTATTACTCCAAGATTGACTTGAGATCGGGATACCATCAGCTGAGGGTCCGATATGAGGACGTCTCCAAAACAGCATTCAGAACTCGTTACGGCTATTACGAGTTTCTGGTTATGCCATTCGGGCTGACGAATGCACCAGCGGTCTTCATGGATCTCATGAACCGAGTGTGCAAGCCTTACCTGGATAAGTTCGTTATTGTGTTCATCGACGATATCCTGATCTATTCTAAGAGCCAGGAGGAACACGAGCAGCATCTATGACTTATGCTGGAACTTCTTCGAAAAGAGCAGTTGTATGCCAAGTTTTCGAAATGTGACTTCTGGCTTCGCGAAGTCCACTTTCTAGGCCATGTGGTAAACAAGGATGGAATTCATGTGGATCCATCTAAGGTTGAATCGATCAAGAATTGGCCTGCACCCCACACACCAACAGAGATCCGCCAATTCTTAGGTTTGGCAGGATATTACAGAAGGTTTATCAAAGATTTCTCCAAGATTGCGCAACCTCTCACTTCACTGACTCAGAAGGGTGTCACCTATCGTTGGGGTGATGCACAGGAGTCCGCATTTCAGCACTTGAAGGATAGACTTTGTAGCGCGCCTATCCTCTCATTGCCTGAAGGCACAGACGATTTTGTGGTTTACTGCGATGCTTCCATCCAAGGACTTGGTGGCGTGTTGATGGAACGTGACAAGGTCATTGCCTACCCATCACGCCAACTCAAGGTTCACGAAAGAAATTACACTACTCATGATCTGGAGCTGGGAGCAGTTGTTTTCGTGCTTAAGATATTGAGACATTACCTGTATGGTACCAAGTGCACCATTTACACCGATCACAGGAGTCTCGAGCATATCTTCAAGCAAATGGAGTTAAACATGCGTCAACGCCGATGGGTCGAGCTCTTGAACGATTATGAATGCGCTATCAAATATCATCCAGGCAAAGCCAATGTGGTGGCCGACGCCCTCAGCCGAAAGGATGTTATACCTAGGCGTGTACGTGCGTTGCAGCTTACCATCCAATCTAACCTTCCCGCTCAGATCCGCGATGCTCAGGTTGAAGCATTGAAAGCAGAAAACATCAGGGCTGAGTCCTTACGAGGATCGAGGCAACGACTGGAACAAAAAGAAAATGGCGCCTACTATGTTAATGGACGCATATGGGTTCCATTGTATGGAGACCTACGCGAGCTTGTGATGGATGAAGCGCATAAGACTCGTTACTCAGTACATCCTGGTTCGGTCAAGATGTACCATGATCTCAAGACTACATACTGGTGGCCTGGTATGAAAGCCAGCATAGCAACCTACGTCGGTAAATACTTGACTTGTGCCAGGGTCAAGGTCGAATACCAGAAACCATCAGGCCCACTCCAACAACCAGAGATACCTAAATGGAAATGGGAGAAAATTTCCATGGATTTCGTTACTGGTCTGCCCAGATCTCAACGCGGAAACGATACCATTTGGGTGATTGTGGATCGACTGACCAAGTCTACACATTTTCTGCCCATCAAAGAAACGGATAAGTTTTCTACTCTAGCAGACATCTACTTAAAAGAAGTGGTATCAAGGCACGGAGTGCCAACCTCCATCATTTCTGATCGTGACGCTCGTTTTACCTCTGAACTGTGGCAAGCTATGCATAAGTCTTTTGGCTCACGTTTAGATATGAGCACCACTTATCATCCACAGACAGATGGGCAATCTGAACGCACCATCCAGACTCTTCAAAACATGCTTAGAGCATGTGTAATCGATTTTGGTAACAGCTGCGAAAAGCATCTCCCATTAGTGGAGTTTTCATATAACAACAGCTACCACACCAGCATCCAGGCCGCTCCGTTCGAGGCATTATATGGACGCAAGTGCCGATCACCTCTCTGTTGGGCAGAAGTTGGTGACAGTCAAATCACTGGCCCAGAACTCGTAGTAGATACAACAGAAAAGATTGCTCAGATACGACAGTGAATGGCGGCAGCTCGTGACCGTCAGAAAAGCTATGCCGATAAGCGAAGAAAACCACTCGAGTTCCAGGTTGGGGATCGAGTGCTACTCAAAGTCTCACCTCAGAAAGGCGTAGTTCGTTTTGGCAAACGAGGCAAACTCAATCCGCGTTACGTCGGGCCATTCGATATCATTGAGAAAATTGGCAAAGTCGCTTACAGGCTGAACCTACCTGAAGAACTCAGTGGAGTTCACAACGTATTCCATGTGTCGAATCTTAAGAAGTGTTTGTCAGATGAGACCCTCATAGTTCCTCTCAAAGAGCTCACAATCGACGACAAGCTGCAATTCGTTGAGGAACCAGTAGAGATTACGGATCAAGACGTTAAGATTCTCAAGCACACCAGAATACCTCTCGTCCGAGTTCGTTGGAATTCCCGTCGTGGCCCAGAGTATACATGGGAACGAGAAGACCAAATGAAACTCAAGTATCCCCAGCTGTTTAAGAAAAATGCAACCACTACTGAGGCTGAAGCTACTGCAGAATTTCGGGACGAAATTCCAAATCAACGGGGGGATGATGTGACACCCCAGGAAAATCAGGAAAACAACGCAACTAAACTAGCTTCCTCAGTAACCACGTGCTAAATTTCGGGACGAAATTCTCTTAACAGGGGGATAATGTGACAACCCTCAAAATCCTATGTATTCCGTACAATTTATTATTGATAATTAAAGTGTTTGACGACTGTGTGGAATTACTTAACTGCTCTCTGATTACTGTAATATACTTACATGTGTTTGTTAACGTACTTGGCTTGTGCAGAAAACTTGACTAAATGGTCCTGAATATTTTCCTATGTGTTAGGAATTAATTGTGTTACAAAAATATATGTATAAGACACCTTACGGAATAATTAAACACTTTAACGAAACAGTATCCGACCGAACAACCGGACATTACCCGGGACGCCAAATATTTGTCAAACACATTATTTAATTATTTTTGGCTAGTCATGGTCCCCGTATGCCATAACACCCACCACAAATAAACTGACTAACAAGTGTAAGTTTATTACTTGGAATTTAACTACCTTGTTACATTTTAGTCACAATTTTTACACTAGACCCCCCCAACCGTAAAGCAGCCCCCATGGACCCCACCCAAGATCTTAGCCATACTTCCAATCTCCTAACTAGATTATGATCTATTATTTTAATTGATTTAGCTTGTGAAAGTTGCCAAGATATATGAAACAATCTTTATAAGTATGGAACTCATGGATCCTCATCATCACAACAAATATCACACTCAACCTCACTACTCTCTCTCTCTCTATTCGGTTCTCCCAAACCGAACCCACCCCCTCTCTCTTCACATCTTCATCTTCCATTTTTACAAGTCCCTTTTTAAGCTTAGAAGGATTCAAGAAGGTAGCTACTTGTGGAACTTCAAGAAGGGCTTTGTCTTACTTGTTCTTCATCTTTTCTCATCATCCTCCTCAATAGATTCTACCCTAGCTATAAGCTAGTAGTAAGCTCTTGTTTAACCTTTGTTCATCTTATTTTATGGCCAGCATTGTAGTATGATGCTTATGTTACAACTAAAATGCAAGAACACTAAAAATATAAACATAAAGGTTACATGAAGTTTACTTGTATATGAAATGCTATTAGTTGATGTTGTCATGGGTATGTTGGTTTAGGGTTGGTTAATACATATATGATGATTGATCGTTGAACTCTTGATAAAATCCGTTGTTCGGACATGTGTTGATACAATATAGTAACATATTAAACTATAAAGAACATGCTGAATCACATTTCCAGCCGACTTCATCAGGCTGTAAACAAGTCATAAACTCAACAAAAAACTAATATTTCGAGTCTAAAATGTGATATTAGGAAATACGGTTCTAATGGCACCGGAATCATAATTTTTGGACTCCGTTTACTATTTTAAAAGCGTCTTTTCGTAACAGCAGCTAGAGCTGCAATTTTTTTATTGAAAAAGTGTGTCTTGTTTTCTGTTATAACTTGTAATCTGTGTGGAGTCTGTCACGAAATTTATACCATAGTTGACCACCGATGTACTTGTAATTACCCCACTGGAATTTCGTAAATCGGACACTCGATGAATTTTTAATAAATTGTTCTGTGGACTGTGGTCAGAAATACATAAATCTGAGTTCAGTCCGGAATATGAATTTTTATAAAATATTGGTAGTGAACCGGACCCCGATATTTTTACACAATTAAATTTGGAACGTTTAAGACATTCTGTAAAAATTTGGGAATTTTTAGAATAATTTAACTATTTTATTTAAATGTCTGAAAATAGCCGGTTTTGAATATTAATGCTGAATTGATATAAGTTGTGACTTGTGTGTCTAAATGTCTAGTATGCTATCTGTGAATGATCCAACATGTTATATGTGTTACGTGCACTATCGTATGTTTGCTTATGAGTAGGGAATGGATGGGAAGTATATATACGGGCATAAACGGTTAAAGTAATGCTTGCTATGTGATAGATACGTGTAGGAACTTTGTGCGCTATTTGTAAGACACTAAATGACTAACTGTAAATCATACTAGGACGTGATTAACCGACCTTGACTGTTAGCGATATTTGAGAATCTAACCGAGCAAACCGAGGTGAGTTCACACTTTTCTACAAAGCATGGTAAATTCCCGGTGGGAATGGGAAGGGTACAGGAATAGGGATTCCTCGTCCTTTGAGACGTGTTCAGGAATGTAAATTCCTCGTCCTGTTGGGACGTGTTAGACTTACTGGACTAGAACTCTATCTGCGAAGTCCCTCCCTTTTTGTATCGACTTAATCGCCGAGGCTATGGCGAGCGGGTTATTAGTTAATAGCGCTATTAGGTTTAACAAACCTCACACCGTGCCAGTCGGACGGGCGTGTACTAATGGACTATGGCACGTCGGTGGTGATAGAACACCGACGCTAGGGCACAATTGATTTTGTTAGTAGTCGATATGATAAACGAGTCTGGTAGTTTAAAATACTGGGGTAGCTCCCCACGGCCAAAGTGTCGGGCTGGATAGCCAGGGAAGGTGGACATGGGATGGTTAACTAATAAACGTTTTCGAACTATGGGGTAACCCCCACGGCTGGATAGCCGAATGAGATTAAACTATGTTTTTTTTGGAAATAACTCTAAAATGGACAACCAACCGTGAACTCACTCAACTTTGTTGTTGACTCGTTATTACATGCTTTGCAGGTCATTAAATGCTATGGAGCTTGCATATGGAGGTGGTCGTTGTGGGATGCGAACTGATATGTACTGTATTTAATAAATAAACTTTATGAACTTATTAAACCTACGTTTTGGACTTTAAACTTATGAACTATGGACTTATGTTTTGAACTTATGTTTTATGCTTCCGCTGTTAACCTAAAATCGGTTTACTTCCTTTTGGTCACCAATCGTATTGTGTTTGGTTTTATTTACTTAATTATGTTGTTCAATATGATTGGTGGCTCGATCCTGGTCACGTCACGCCTCCAAGCGGTGATACTCCGCAGGGTGGATTTTGGGGGTGTGACAGATTGGTATCAGAGCCATTGGTTATAGTGAACTTGGTTTTAAAAAGGGAAAAGATTTTTGATAAAACCAGACTATAACCTGTACAGTGCTCAACGATCCACAAGCTCCACATGCAAAACTCGACACAATAGGTGGTATGATATATGTTATACTGTCGGTTAGATAGCTCACACTGTGCATTGGATAATGTGATAATTGCTATTTGAACCTTTTGTGCTTACTCTCTACTGTCGTCCCACACTTATGCACTTTCGCGACACTTCCTCACTTACGTTGCTTCATTATGAAGATCATGAGCGGACGCGGAGGACGTATCAACCTCACTCAAGCCCAGTTGACGGCTTTGATCAACGAACGAGTTGCAGAGGCACTCGCAGCTGTTCCTGCAGGAGGTCAACATGCTCAGCCTCCTATGTGCACATTCAAAACCTTCATGGATTGCCGACCTAGCACTTTCAGCGGCACAGAAGGAGATGTAGGCCTTCTTCACTGGTTTGAGAAACTCGAGTCTGTTTTCGAGATGTGTGAATGCCCTGAAGATCGCAGGGTGAAGTATGCTACTGGAACACTCGAGGGTGCTGCGTTAACCTGGTGGAAAGCACAGGTTCAACTGCTTGGGTTGGCGGTTGCTAATGCCATCCCGTGGAACGGTTTCAAAGAACTGATTAGAGAAGAGTACTGTAGTCGTGACGACATCCACAAGCTGGAGGTGGAGTTTTTCAATTTGAAAATGACGGGGTCTGAGATCGAGGCATACACGAAGAAGTCGAACGAGCTAGCCATCCTGTGCCCCACTATGGTGGACCCTCCCTACAAACGCATTGAGCTGTACCTTAAGGGCCTGGTACCAGAGATTCAAAGCCATGTAACCTCGGCTAATCTTGGCACCATTCAGCAAGTCGTCAAGTTGGCTCATCACCTCACTGATCAAGCAGTTGAGCAGAACAGGCTGCCAAAGCGTATTAGCGCCACTACTTTTGATGCTCCCAACGACAATAAGCGCAAGTGGGATGGAAATCTGGACAAGGGTTCTGTTTCACTTCAATCTCAGCAGCGAAAGACAGATGAGTACAGGAGCCCCAGTCAGCAGTCTTCTGGGATTCAAAGTCAGGGTGGATACAAGGAAAATCACCCCAAATGTAATCGCTGTAACTTGCACCACAGTGGGCCATGTGGTAAGGGCAACTGTCATCGATGCAACAAGCCTGGTCACATGGCAAGGGACTGCAGGAGTCAGCATCCAGCGAATCAGAACCGGCAGCAACAGCAAGCCCCACCCAATCAACGCCAGCAGCGGCAACAACAGGGTAACAACAAAGGATGCTTTCAATGTGGCGCTGAAGGACACTTTAAGAGGAACTGCCCCCAGCTGAACCAAAACCAGAACAATAACCAAAGAAACGGGAACCACAATGGAAACAACAACAGAGGCAACAATGGAGGTAACAATAATGGAAATGGCGCCCAAGGTCGTGTGTTCGTGATTGGTCAGGGAGAAGCAAGGAACGATCCCAACGTCGTGATGGGTAAGTTTCTTCTGGATGACTTCTTTGTTACTGTTTTGTTCGATTCGGGTGCCGATACTAGTTATGTGTCCGTAAAAGTTAGCCAAATGCTTAAGCGCACTCCAACACTTCTGAACACCAAACACACGGTAGAACTAGCTAACGGTAAAAGTCTTGAAGCCACACACTTAGTTAAAGGTTGTAACCTCGTCTTAGCTGGTCAGACTTTCTCTATCGATCTTATTCCTATCACACTGGGTAGTTTCGACGTTGTTATTGGGATGGATTGTCTATCTCATCATCGAGCGGAGATTCTTTGTAAGGAGAAAATCGTCCGCATTCCTCGTTCTGGTAAAGAACCTCTCATGATTCGTGGCGACAAGAGTGGTGCTGTCGAAGGCATCATCTCTTTCCCTAAGGCCCAGAAGTGTTTGCGAAAGGGCCACACTGCCGTTTTAGCACTCGTTACTTACACATCGACGGAAGAGAAGAGAATTGAAGACATCCCTATTGTGCGTGATTTTCCCGAGGTATTTCCTGAGGAATTACCTGGTCTTCCGCCTCATCGTCAAGTTGAGTTTCAAATCGAGCTAGCTCCTGGAGCCGCGCCAGTAGCTCGAGCACCATATCGTCTAGCTCCATCAGAACTTGAAGAACTGTCCACACAACTACAAGAACTCTTGGAAAAGGGTTTTATACGTCCTAGCTCTTCGCCCTGGGGAGCTCCAGTACTATTCGTGAAGAAGAAAGATGGTACTTTCAGAATGTGTATTGACTATCGCGAGCTTAACAAGGTGACTGTGAAGAATCGTTATCCTCTTCCACGTATTGACGACTTGTTTGACCAGTTGCAAGGGTCGAGCTATTACTCCAAGATTGACTTGAGATCGGGATACCATCAGCTGAGGGTCCGAGACGAGGACGTCTCCAAAACAGCATTCAGAACTCGTTACGGCCATTACGAGTTTCTGGTTATGCCATTCGGGCTGACGAATGCACCAGCGGTCTTCATGGATCTCATGAACCGAGTGTGCAAGCCTTACCTGGATAAGTTCGTTATTGTGTTCATCGACGATATCCTGATCTATTCTAAGAGTCAGGAGGAACACGAGCAGCATCTACGACTTATGCTGGAACTTCTTCGAAAAGAGCAGTTGTATGCCAAGTTTTCGAAATGTGACTTCTGGCTTCGCGAAGTCCACTTTCTAGGCCATGTGGTAAACAAGGATGGAATTCATGTGGATCCATCTAAGGTTGAATCGATCAAGAATTGGCCTGCACCCCGCACACCAACAGAGATCCGCCAATTCTTAGGTTTGGCAGGATATTACAGAAGGTTTATCAAAGATTTCTCCAAGATTGCGCAACCTCTCACTTCACTGACTCAGAAGGGTGTCACCTATCGTTGGGGTGATGCACAGGAGTCCGCTTTCAGCACTTGAAGGATAGACTTTGTAGCGCGCCTATCCTCTCATTGCCTGAAGGCACAGGCGATTTTGTGGTTTATTGCGATGCTTCCATCAAAGGACTTGGTTGCGTGTTGATGCAACGTGACAAGGTCATTGCCAACACATCACGCCAACTCAAGGTTCACGAAAGAAATTACTCTACTCATGATCTGGAGCTGGGAGCAGTTGTTTTCGCGCTTAAGATATGGAGACATTACCTGTACGGTACCAAGTGCACCATTTACACCGATCACAGGAGTCTCGAGCGTATCTTCAAGCAAAAGGAGTTAAACATGCGTCAACGCCGATGGGTCGAGCTCTTGAACGATTATGAATGCGCTATCAAATATCATCCAGGCAAAGCCAATGTGGTGGCCGACACCCTCAGCCGAATGGATGCTATACCTAGGCGTGTACGTGCGTTGCAACTTACCATCCAATCTAACCTTCCCGCTCAGATCCGCGATGCTCAGGTTGAAGCATTGAAAGCAGAAAACATCAGGGCTGAGTCCTTACGAGGATCGAGGCAACGACTGGAACAAAAAGAAAACGGCGCCTACTATGTTAACGGACGCATATGGGTTCCATTGTATGGAGACCTACGTGAGCTTGTGATGGATGAAGCGCATAAGTCTCGTTACTCAGTACATCCTGGTTCGGACAAGATGTACCAAGATCTCAAGACTACATACTGGTGGCCTGGTATGAAAGCCAGCATAGCAACCTACGTCGGTAAATGCTTGACTTGTGCCAGGGTCAAGGTCGAATACCAGAAAACATCAGGCCCACTCCAACAACCAGAGATACCTAAATGGAAATGGGAGCAAATTTCCATGGATTTCGTTACTGGTCTGCCCAGATCTCAACGCGGAAACGATACCATTTGGGTGATTGTGGATCGACTGACCAAGTCTGCACATTTATAGCCCATCAAAGAAACGGATAAGTTTTCTACTCTAGCAGACATCTACTTAAAAGAAGTGGTATCAAGGCACGGAGTGCCAACCTCCATCATTTCTGATCGTGACGCTCGTTTTACCTCTGAACTGTGGCAAGCTATGCATAAGTCTTTTGGCTCACGTTTAGATATGAGCACCGCTTATCATCCACAGACAGATGGGCAATCTGAACGCACCATCCAGACTCTTGAAGACATGCTTAGGGCATGTGTAATCGATTTTGGTAACGGCTGGGAAAAGCATCTCCCATTAGTGGAGTTTTCATATAACAACAGCTACCAAACCAGCATCCAGGCCGCTCCATTCGAGGCATTATATGGACGCAAGTGCCGATCACCTCTCTGTTGGGCAGAAGTTGGTGACAGTCAAATCACTGGCCCAGAACTCGTAGTAGATACAACAGAAAAGATTGCTCAGATACGACAGCGAATGGCGGCAGCTCGTGACCGTCAGAAAAGCTATGCCGATAAGCGAAGAAAACCACTCGAGTTCCAGGTTGGGGATCGAGTGCTACTCAAAGTCTCACCTCGAAAAGGCGTAGTTCGTTTTGGCAAATGAGGCAAACTCAATCCGCGTTACGTCGGGCCATTCGAGGTCATTGAGAAAATTGGCAAAGTCGCTTACAGGCTGAACCTACCTGAAGAACTCAGTGGAGTTCACAACGTATTCCATGTGTCGAATCTTAAGAAGTGTTTGTCAGATGAGACCCTCATAGTTCCTCTCAAAGAGCTCACAATCGACGACAAGCGGCAATTCATTGAGGAACCAGTATAGATTACGGATCAAGACGTTAAGATTCTCAAGCACACCAGAATACCTCTCGTCCGAGTTCGTTGGAATTCCCGTCGTGGCCCAGAGTATACCTGGGAACGAGAAGACCAAATGAAACTCAAGTATCCCCAGCTGTTTAAGAAAAATGCAACCACTACTGAGGCTGAAGCTACTGCAGAATTTCGGGACGAAATTCCAAATCAACGGGGGGATGATGTGACACCCCAGGAAAATCAGGAAAACAACGCAACTTAACTAGCTTCCTCAGTAACCACGCGCTAAATTTCGGGACGAAATTCTCTTAACAGGGGGATAATGTGACAACCCTCAAAATCCTATGTATTCCGTACAATTTATTATTGATAATTAAAGTGTTTGACGACTGTGTGGAATTACTTAACTGCTCTCTGATTACTGTGATATACTTACATGTGTTTGTTAACGTACTTGGCTTGTGCAGAAAACTTGACTAAATGGTCCTGAATATTTTCCTATATGTTAGGAATTAATTGTGTTACAAAAATATATGTATAAGACGCCTTACGGAATAATTAAACACTTTAACGAAACAGTATCCGACCGAACAACCGGACATTACCCGGGACGCCAAATATTTGTCAAACACATTATTTAATTATTTTTGGCTAGTCATGGTCCCCGTATGCCATAACACCCACCACAAATAAACTGACTAACAAGTGTAAGTTTATTACTTGGAATTTAACTACCTTGTTACATTTTAGTCACAATTTTTACACTAGACCCCCCCCCCCCCCAACCGTAAATCAGCCCCATGGACCCCACCCAAGATCTTAGCCATACTTCCAATCTCCTAACTAGATTATGATTTATTATTTTATTTGATTTAGCTTGTGAAAGTTGCCAAGATATATGAAACAATCTTTATAACTAGATTATGATCTATTATTTTAATTGATTTAGCTTGTGAAAGTTGCCAAGATATATGAAACAATCTTTATGACTAGATTATGATCTATTATTTTAATTGATTTAGCTTGTGAAAGTTGCCAAGATATATGAAACAATCTTTATGACTAGATTATGATCTATTATTTTAATTGATTTAGCTTGTGAAAGTTGCCAAGATATATGAAACAATCTTTATAAGTATGGAACTCATGGATCCTCATCATCACAACAAATATCACACTCAACCTCACTACTCTCTCTCTCTCTCTATTCGGTTCCCCCAAACCGAACCCACCTCCCTCTCTCTTCACATCTTCATCTTCCATTTTTACAAGTCCCTTTTTAAGCTTAGAAGGATTCAAGAAGGTAGCTACTTGTGGAACTTCAAGAAGGGCTTTGTCTTACTTGTTCTTCATCTTTTCTCATCATCCTCCTCAATAGATTCTACCCTAGCTATAAGCTAGTAGTAAGCTCTTGTTTAACCTTTGTTCATCTTATTTTATAGCCAACATTGTAGTATGATGCTTATGTTACAACTAAAATGCAAGAACACTAAAAATATAAACATAAAGGTTACATGAAGTTTACTTGTATATGAAATGCTATTAGTTGATGTTGTCATGGGTATGTTGTTGGTTTAGGGTTGGTTAATACATATATGATGATTGATCGTCGAACTCTTGATAAAATCCGTTGTTCGGACATGTGTTGATACAATATAGTAACATATTAAACTATAAAGAACATGCTGAATCACATTTCCAGCCGACTTCATCAGGCTGTAAACAAGTCATAAACTCAACGAAAAACTAATATTTCGAGCCTAAAATGTGATATTAGGAAATACGGTTCTAATGGCACCGGAATCATAATTTTTGGACTCCGTTTACTATTTTAAAAGCGTCTTTTCGTAACAGCAGCTAGAGCTGCAATTTTTCTGTTGAAAAAGTGTGTCTTGTTTTCTGTTATAACTTGTAATTTGTGCGGAGTCTGATCACGAAATTTATACCATAGTTGACCACCGATGTATTTGTAATTACCCCGCTGGAATTTCGTAAATCGGACACTCGATGAACTTTTAATAAATTGTTCCGTGGACTGTGGTCAGAAACACATAAATCTGAGTTCAGTCCGGAATATGAATTTTTATAAAAAAATTGGTAGTGAACCGGACCCCGATATTTTTACACAATTAAATTTGGAATGTTTAAGACATTCTGTAAAAATTTGGGAATTTTTGGAATAATTTAACTATTTTATTTAAATGTCCGAAAACAGCCGGTTTTGAATATTATTGCTGAATTGATATAAGTTGTGACTTGTGTGTCTAAATGTCTAGTATGCTATCTGTGAATGATCCAACATGTTATATGTGTTACGTGCACTATCGTATGTTTGCTTATGAGTAGGGAATGGATGAGAAGTATATATACGGGCATAAACGGTTAAAGTAATGCTTGCTATGTGATAGATACGTGTAGGAACTTTGTGCGCTATTTGTAAGACACTAAATGACTAACTGTAAATCATACTAGGACGTGATTAACCGACCTTGACTGTTAGCGATATTTGAGAATCTAACCGAGCAAACCGAGGTGAGTTCACACTTTTCTACAAAGCATGGTAAATTCCCGGTGGGAATGGGAATGGGTACAGGAATAGGGATTCCTCGTCCTTTGAGACGTGTTCAGGAATGTAAATTCCTTGTCCTGTTGGGACGTGTTAGACTTACTGGACTAGAACTCTATCTGCGAAGTCCCTCCCTTTTTGTATCGACTTAATCGCCGAGGCTATGGCGAGCGGGTCATTAGTTAATAGCGCTATTAGGTTCAACAAACCTCACACCGTGCCAGTCGGACGGGCGTGTACTAATGGACTATGGCACGTCGGTGGTGATTGAACACCGACGCTAGGGCACAATTGATTTTGTTAGTAGTCGATATGATAAACGAGTCTGGTAGTTTAAAATACTGGGGTAGCTCCCCACGGCCAAAGTGTCGGGTTGGATAGCCAGGGAAGGTTGACATGGGATGGTTAACTAATAAACGTTTTCGAACTATGGGGTAACCCCCACGGCTGGATAGCCGAATGAGATTAAACTATGTTTTTTTTTTGGAAATAACCCTAAAATGGACAACCAACCGTGAACTCACTCAACTTTGTTGTTGACTCGTTATTACATGCTTTGCAGGTCATTAAATGCTATGGAGCTTGCATATGGAGGTGGTCGTTGTGGGATGCGAACTGATATGTCCCGTATTTAATAAATAAACTTTATGAACTTATTAAACCTACGTTTTGGACTTTAAACTTATGAACTATGGACTTATGTTTTGAACTTATGTTTTATGCTTCCGCTGTTAACCTAAAATCGGTTTACTTCCTTTTGGTCACCAATCGTATTGTGTTTGGTTTTATTTACTTAATTATGTTGTTCAATATGATTGGTGGCTCGATCCTGGTCACGTTACGCCTCCAAGCGGTGATACTCCGCAGGGTGGATTTTGGGGGTGTGACATTTTACAACATCTCTTTTTATCCTGGGCCACCAATAGTTTTGCTTTAAATCGTTATACATCTTGGTTGCCCCCGGATGAATTGAATAACGGGATTTATGGGCTTCGTCAAGTAGGAGCGCCTTGACTCCACACGAGTTTAGAACCCATATCCTCCCAAAATGCGTCTTTAAGCCTTGGTTACCATCCGCCAATTCTTTCAATTAGCCAACTATTCTTTCCATCTTCACATTTTCCTCCTTCAATGCTTCGATTTGAGATCTCCGGATTTGTTCTAGTAAACCCAATGTTACAAATAGTTGCATTGATCGCACTCGAATGGGCGTATAATCTACCTTTCGGCTCAACACATCAACCACCACATTAGCTTTCCCCGGGTGGTAATGTATATCACAATCGAAATCTTTGACAGTTTCCAACCACCGCCTTTGCCTCATGTTTAATTCCTTCTGGTCAAAGAAATATTTCAAACTTTTATGATCGGTAAACATAGTACATTTTACCCCATACAAATAATGCCTCCATATCTTTAAGGCAAATACCACCGCTGCCAACTCGAGGTCGTGTGTAGGATAATTCTTTTCATGAGTCTTTAGCTGTCTCGAGGCATAGGCTATAACTTTGCCTCGTTGCATCAAAACGCACCCAAGACCCGAATGTGACGCATCCGAGTAAACTATCATATCATCAACTCCATCCGGCAATGTCAATACCGGAGCGTGTGTTAATTTTTCTTTAAGTGTTTGGAACGCTTTTTCTTGATCTTCGCCCCAAATAAACTTTTCGTCTTTACGGGTTAGTTTGGTCAACGGCGTAGCAATCTTCGAGAAATCCTGTATGAATCTCCTATAATATCCTGCAAGCCCCAAAAAGCTTCTGATTCCGAAGGATTCTTCGGAGGATTCCATCTTGCCACTACTTCTATTTTTGACGGGTCTACCAACACCCCGTTCGCACTGATAACGTGCCCGAGAAATTGCACTTCTCGTAACCAGAAAGCACATTTCGAGAATTTTGCATATAATTTCTCTCTTCTGAGCGTCTGCAGCACTTCACGTAAATGGCTTGCGTGTTTTGCTTCGTTCTTTGAATACACTAAGATGTCGTCGATGAACACTATCACCGACTTATCCAACATTGGTTTGCAAACCCGGTTCATGAGGTCCATGAAAGCCGCGGGTGCATTGGTTAACCCAAAAGACATCACGAGGAACTCGTAATGTCCGTACCATGTACAGAAGGCCGTCTTTGGCACATCCTCCTCCCTGACTTTCAACTGATGATACCCCGATCTAAGGTCGATCTTGGAGAACCAACTTGCACCTTGCAATTGGTCAAATAGGTCATCAATTCTTGGGAGCGGATATCGATTTTTCACCGTGAGTTTATTTAACTCCCGGAAATCGATACACATGCGCATGCTCCCATCCTTCTTCTTCACAAATAGCACCGGTGCACCCCACGGAGACACACTTGGCCTAATAAACCCCTTGTCAAGCAGATCTTGGATTTGAGACATCAATCCTTGTAGCTCCGATGGCGCAAGTAGATACGGCGCCTTGGCCACAGGTTTCGCGCCCGGAATCAATTCAATTCCGAACTCTACCTCCCGTTCTGGCGGTATTCCCGATAAATCTTTCGGAAATACGTCGGCATATTCACGCACCACCGGTACGTCTTCAATCTTTGGGAATCGTTTGTCCGGTTCGTTTTCGTATATCATGAACGCTCTACATCCACGCCTCATGAGTTTATGAGCTTTTAAAATTGAGCACATAACGGGATTACCCCTTTTTTCGCCATAAATGGTAACGTGTTTTCCACTTGGAGATGTTAACTTAATCTCCTTGCGGAAACACACGACCTTCGCGTGATGTTGGGATAGCCATACCATCCCGACCACTACTTGGAATTCTCCCATCGACATTGGAATCAAATCTATTGAGTATTCTTCACCGACGATACCCATCTTACAATTTTGACACACGTCACATAAGACAAAACTTTTGTTGTAACCTATTTCAACTTCTAAAGGCACAGGTAATTTTGTTAGTTCGAATGAAGGATGTCGAATAAATCCATGTGAAATAAAGGACTTATTCGCACCCGTATCAAATAACACATGTGTAGGAATTGAATTTATGGCGAATATACCTGAGACCACATCGGGTTCCACCTTCGCCTCGGCTGCGGTTAACTGGAAGCATCTGGCTTTTACTTTTGGAGTCTCTGTCTGTGAATCCTTGCCATCCTTTTTCCCGACTAGCTCTGGGCATTCAGATTTCTTGTGACCGGGTTGGTAGCATTTATAACACACCGACACCTTCCCGGGGCATAATGCAGCGGTGTGCCCTGTCTTCCCACATATTGGACATGGCTTATCTTTGAATCGGCACTCACCCTTGTGCCCTTTCCCGCAAACCTTGCGGCTCGGCGACCCGCCTTTCCCATCCAGTTTCTTAGATGACCCAGTTGTACGCGCTTTTTTCGTAGGGCTTGGATTGACAACTTGTACCCTTCTTTCACCCCTCTCTATTTGCTTCTTCAGCTCTATATCCCTTTCTCGAGCAGTATTAATGATTTCGGTGAGAGTCTCATACTTCGAGGGAGTCATAAACTCCCGATATTCTGCACTTAGCATAGTATAGTAATAATACACTTTCTGTTCTTCGGACGTCACTAACTCGTCATAAAACCTTAGTTTGTCGAGAAAGATCCTCGTGATCTTATCGATAGATTCACCTTTCTGCCAAAGCTGAATGAATTCCTCTTTGATTCGATTGATAACCGCCTTGGGACTATGGTGTTTAAGGAATGGCACCTTAAACTCGTCCCAAGTCATTGCCCTAGCCGCTTCGCTTCCGATTTCCTTTTTCTTCTTATCCCACTGTAACACCCGTTCTTATAAATTAAGGTTTTATGTATCATTTACGAAAACAATCATGTAATTAAGATTATATATGCATTGGAAATTACGGGTTTGTTAAAAACTTTTTACAATTTCAAAGTATACAACATATCACGTGTACGTTCGTCATTTAACATAATAACGATACATAGTGCGGAAGCTTATTTCGTAATCGTGTTCGGTTCTTGCTCGACGCTTGATCTTCATCCGTGCACTCTTGGCATTCACCTATGATCAAAACCAACGTAAAAGTTAGTTTTGATAGTCAAATATTTAGTTCAAACAAGTACAGGGGTTAAAAATGACAAACATTAAAAGTTTTCGGAGTTAGGGGGCGTCGCGTGACGCCTAGCCCCTGTTTTAACAGAATGTGCTTCAGCTGTTGCTGTACGTTCCCAGCTCAACCCGATTTCACGGAAACGGCCATAACTTCTTCGTTATTGATCCGTTTTACCCGATTCTTTTTCCTACGCGTCCGTAATTTAATCCTCCATCTATTGGAGTTAAAATCCAACATCCAACATAATAAAATTTCAGACTTTCAATCCTCGGCTTACTACCCTTTTTACCGAATTTTAACCCGTTTGTACATTTATCAAACCAACGTGTTTATTGATCCCAAATTCTCATAATCTTTATGTTTTCGTTATATCGTATTATATAAGGTTCAAGTCATGGGTTCCCTATGCAATCCTAACCTATTTTGCATATATACTTATTTTGACCCGTTAAGGCTATTCAACATTTGCAAGCTTAAATCACGCTTCTATTAGTTTATGTCCTATCCCCATTTTTATGCGTATCCCAAGGACTCCATTTAACAAAACACTTAACTCTAAACAACTCTTGAAGGTTGTTTGCCCAATTTACCCCTCAAGGGCTTTTTGGTCAATTTTAGTCTTACTTAACAACCAAACATTAGTCGATATTGTCAAATGGTGTCATCACCACCATTTGACCCATTTGGTATTTATGACCAAACATTTATACTTATGTCAAAACATGGTTTTTAATAACCCATTCACACATCCGACCCATTTCAAATTTTTACTACAAGATCATTCTTCTTACGTATTTAACTCGTTATGGCTTACACCATGGGTATCCTTTTAATCTCAACTTACATATAGTCAACATGTGACTAATTTACCCTTTTTCCCATTACTACTTACGCTATAAGGTAACCTTAAAGAAATCTTATAAATTCTTAGTCAATTCACGACTAAATTACCCTTTTGTCCATTTTACCATTAACCATGGTTTTGATCGTTTTTATTCGTTCCGACTCATATCGCTTAGTGTCGGAACTCCAATTTCGAATATAATCGGTTGTCACATTTATCACCTATAAAATACATACGTTTACTACAAATGGGTGTAAGCTTTACTTACCTCGCGTCCGAACTATGCTTTTTCCTTTCCTTCTTGATTCGTTTGATCCGCTCCCTCATCAAGCTTCCACCTAGCTTGTTACGCGTCAAACTATCATCATTGTTTACAAGGTGGTTAGTTTAATCATAATTTAATACGATTATTCCACCTTATGCATTTCATACTAAAGATTACCATTTATCGTATTATGGGTCAGTTTGACTTTTTGAAAGTCAAACATCCCTTAATATGCACATTCATGTTCATTAGCTAGTTTAGGCATTTTCAATTTACCCGGTAGGCGTTCCTTTAAGTCATCGCTCTAACGAATCTTTTAACTTTGAGTTCATGCTATTATTAACACTAAGTTAGCCTAGCTCTTGATTATCGGAGACACTATATTTCTTTATCTCACAAAATCTACGGGTTTTCCCTCTATAAGTGAAACCCGTTTTGTCATGTTATTTGGCATTTATCCAAATACTTACCCAAACCAAGATCTATCTACGAACTAGTAGGCACCTAATTTCACTTAGGCATTTTAACGAACATCTTGTGGGCAAGATTCGTATACTTCTTTTGTTAAGTTCTTGGTTAATTCCCATCCAAGTTTCAAGCATCAATTTCAAGCCCTTATGTCTAGCGTTCATGAACTACATCTAGAACTTACATCATAACATTAATATTCATGAATTTAACATCCTAATTCAAGTGTTCATCACAATGACATAAAAACCCACTTAGCACATAAATGGGTAATAATCTATTTCACAAATTTTCACCATTAACTCATCAAATCCTTACTAGGGTTTGTTCCTAGACATGGATTTATCCTAATTTCATTCTCACATCAATCATGCAAGCAATAATTTCGTTTATCATAAATTCATCAAAAATTTCAACTTCACTAAACATAGAAATTTAACATACCTTGTCATCCCCTAGCTTGGGTGATCATGAATTTGTGTTCATGCATTTGATTTGGGCTAGATTTGACCTTCAATTTTGTTGATTTTGGGTGAACTAGGGTTTCACCCATTTTGGTCGCCTGATGATCGATCTCCACACACACCATGTGTGTGTTGTGTATTTTTTTTTTTTTTTTGTTTATAAAGTATAAAGTTTACTTTAGTACAAATTTGGTCCCTCAAGTTTGTAACCTTTTAATAAGGGTTATTACCCAAGTTTCCTTCTTTATTTTAAGGCACATATTTAACTAGGTTGATATTCCTAGTTACTTAGTGGGTCATGGGAGTTATATCCCGGTTTATTTTAAGTCCCGTTAACTCGGGCTCTTATAAACTCATTTCCTTAAAACTTTGATTCGCTTGTATCTAATATTTAGGATTTCTTATTTAAATCTCAATATTTACTGGGTTATTTTTACTACTAACGGTATTTTACCCGTCTTTTAGTATTAACGGAGTTTATTACCAAACCCGTTTTCGGGGTGTTACAAGTCTACCCCCCCTTAAAGAGGTTTCGTCCTCGAAACCTTTTCTTACGTAATTCATTGAGTTTAAACTCAATGTATTCTATCTGAGAAATATTTTAAACATTACCTATACTTTTTAACCAATCGTTAGTATTACCCGAAACATCTTTTTTTTGGTTACTAATTATCTACATATCTCATACGACATAGTGTAACTTCGAAATAACGTAATCTCGTTATTTCCACTAGTTTAGTTAACTTAGCGATATCTATCGCTTTCATATACTATCGAATTCCTTATGAATCCGTTACTTTGACCCGTTTAAAGGTCTTTAGTGAAATCTTTCACTTTTAGCAACAAATTCTTTTATTTTCAAATTTATTTATTCGGTTCAGTTATACCGAATCCACCGCTTACAAGCAAACCGAATTTATTTAAATGACCTTATCCGGTCTCACTAACTAGACTTATTGGTCCAGTTACTTTCTACCCTTATTATTTGCTATGGTTTACCTTATAAGGTAACCATTTAAAAACTCGTTGTCTTTTAGTTAAAAGTTTTCATGTATACTGACGCGTACGTCTTTCATGTGTAAGGCCTCGCGGGCCGTTACTTACTGCTTATAACCCTTAATCTTTATTGACTGAGTTGTAACTTGACCACTCAGTCTCGTTAGTCTTTTAACAGGTTTATCACGCGCTTGTCTTATATTAACAAGCGTTTTGTATTCGTCATGACATTTTCTTAACTTTGAATAGTTTTGCCGGCTAGCCTAATTTGACACCGTCACTTCATACCCCGTCACACGGGTATACTAATTTGCCATCTCCGGCCTTATGTGTGTCTAAGATTTTCTAAACCATCTCATACTACTTATGTTTGTTAAAGCATTGCTTTTGACTAAAAACTAAATTTTTAGTTTACATTTTCTCCTTGTCTTATATCTTTTTCTCATGTCCAGGAATTTTCGTTTTAAGTTTTATTCCTGACCGTTATTATTTTACACGGAGAATTGTAACCAGTTTCCCTTGCTTTACAATATTGACCCATAGGTTTCTTCACTTAGCCTCATGGGCTATTTCTTTATATGTTTCACCTTTTAAGGTGAGACCCAACAGTTCGTCTCTTCCTATTTATGACCCAACGGTCTCCTTGGTCTCGTAGACCTTATCACTACATTTTATCCAATAGGTTATGATGATCCCATAGATCGTCTTTTATTCACGTCTACATTCATATGTCTATTTATACATATATATCTTTAAAGCATCCTTTGTTATGTTTGGAATCATTTAATTTTGCTTTTGAACTTTGGTTGACCTTGACCGTAGTCTAAGGTTTCATTTGTTTACTTTCGGGCTATCTTTCCGACTTTACGACTTCTAATGTCATTTACACGTCGGTTTGTCTTACGTTTACCGTTACCCGGTTTATACTTATACTCCTTTACAACCCATTACCCGGGTCCTTCTATCTTATTGTTTTCAGCCTTCCGATTTCACCGGTTTGCGTTTTCCTATTATATTAAGCGTTATTCCTCAATTGACTCGTTTGACTCATTTTGGGTGAATTTTCATCACTTATGAATGTCAAACTTCATTTTCTATTTGACCCGTCCAACTTTGAAATGGTTGAATGTAATTACCAAAATTTATGTTTGCGAAAATTCTTGTCATCCTTTAGTCATGACTCGTATTCCGAGTCTTTTGACTTTCTATTTCGCGCTCCCGTCTCTCGGTTTGCGCATTTGCCCACAATCCTACCCGTTCATCGGGTATTTTTACCGTAATCATTATCAAGTAACCATTCTTATATGGTTTTAGACATCATTTCAATTTATTTGGTCGTCTTAGCGAAATCCATCGCTTTTATTTAATTAAGTCCTTTATTCATTATTTAATTCGTTTGACTTGTCCACGTGAATTTCATCACTTATGTCGATAATAATTTTATCCCCATACCTTAGCATTCTCATTAGTTAGTTTGTATTTTCATTTTCTCCGATCTTTGTCCCTTCTCTCGGGCTCGTCATTTTAACGTAATACGCTTCCGTCGTCCAACTTGCGTTTACGTTTACTATCAAACATCTTATTTATTTGATTCATTTGGGTACTATTTAAGTTAGTCCCATTCACCCCGCCCTTACTACGTCAGACGTAAATGTGTCCGCTACAAGAAGTTCATGGTACCATATGCCACTACTTACCTGGCCAGAGTAAGCGATTAACACATGACACGCATGACCTTTTTATAGTTTTCACATCACGCCCTATGTAAGTAACGCCTCTATTTAGTTTTCTTGGAAGTAATATCCTGGATAGGTATTCTATTCAGGTTTTCCAAGTTTCTAGCTTACATATGCAACAATCAGTTTCTACATGTTTGTTGCATATTGTCATTTGTGCGATTATATTTAAAAGCACGCACCTGGTAATGCTTGCCCCAACGGGCGTTTCTTGCCTTTAAATTTGTTCGCGGTCGTTACGCGATTTAGTCCTTGGTGAGCATGCTCCTCTTGTCATACTTCGGACCGTTCTTCTATCATATCCGTAATTTGTTAAGCTCTCGCTATCCTCATATGCGAGTGTCCTTCAACTAAACATATACAACAGTTAATAATTTCAACATTAAAGGATGCCCGTATTATAATACAAGGCTTTTCTACTATACGCATCAACGCGTGTAATTTCGTTGACTATATCTACTCTATATCGATTTTATTGGTGTAACGTGTATTACACGATAACCATATGTGTTGTTCTCAACACTTTAATCATATTAAAACATTGATGTACATGTACTTACCGGATTTGCGATCAAGCCTCAAACCGAACACTAATCTTTATCAAGAGTGTGAGGTTTAAGGCCAAGCATAGCTTTCCCGCCATACTTGAATCTCTTAAACCAAGGATCTGATACCAACTTGTAACACCCGTTCTTATAAATTAAGGTTATACGTATCATTTACGAAAACAATCATGTAATTAAGATTATATATGCATTGGAAATTACGGGTTTGTTAAAAACTTTTTACAATTTAAAAGTATACAACATATCACGTGTACGTTCGTCGTTTAACATAATAACGATACATAGTGCGGAAGCTTATTTCGTTATCGTGTTCGGTTCTTGCTCGACGCTTGATCTTCATCCGTGCACTCTTGGCATTCACCTATGATCAAAACCAACTTAAAAGTTAGTTTTGATAGTCAAATATTTAGTTCAAACAAGTACAGGGGTTAAAAATGACAAAAATTAAAAGTTTTCGGAGTTAGGGGGCGTCGGGTGACGCCAAGGGGCGTCGCGTGACGCCTAGCCCCTGTTTTCACAGAATGTGCTTCAGCTGTTGCTGTACGTTCCCAGTTCAACCCGATTTCACGGAAACGGCCATAACTTCTTCGTTATTGATCCGTTTTACCCGATTCTTTTTCCTACGCATCCGTAATTTAATCCTCCATCTATTGGAGTTAAAATCCAACATCCAACATAATAAAATTTTCAGACTTTCAATCCTCGGCTTACTACCCTTTTTACCGAATTTTAACCCGTTTGTACATTTATCAAACCAACGTGTTTATTGATCACAAATTCTTATAATCTTTATGTTTTCGTTATATCCTATTATATAAGGTTCAAGTCACGGGTTCCCTATGCAATCCTAACCTATTTTGCATGTATACTTATTTTGACCCGTTAAGGCTATTCAACATTTGCAAGCTTAAATCACGCTTCTATTAGTTTATGTCCTATCCCCATTTTTATACGTATCCCAAGGACTCCATTTAACAAAACGCTAAACTCTAAACAACTCTTGAAGGTTGTTTGCCCAATTTACCCCTCAAGGGCTTTTTGGTCAATTTTAGTCCTTCTTTTACGACGAAGGACTTTCACTAAGAATTTGACCAAAATCGCATGTTTAACTATAATATAATTAATGCGTACCTGGCTCGAGTCAACATATAGACCCGTTTTGTACCTTTCTCTTATTAGCCGCTACTTTATAGCGACGCAATAATCCACTTCCCGTTCACTCCTGTGAACATCTTACTTAACAACCAAACATTAGTCGATATTGTCAAATGGTGTCATCACCACCATTTGACCCATTTGGTATTTATGACCAAACATTTATACTTATGTCAAAAAATGGTTTTTAATAACCCATTCACACATCCGACCCATTTCAAATTTTTACTACAAGATCATTCTTCTTACGTATTTAACTCGTTATGGCTTACACCATGGGTATCCTTTTAATCTCAACTTACATATAGTCAACATGTGACTAATTTACCCTTTTTCCCATTACTACTTACGCTATAAGGTAACCTTAAAGAAATCTTATAAATTCTTAGTCAATTAACGACCAAATTACCCTTTTGTCCATTTTACCATTAACCATGGTTTTGATCGTTTTTATTCGTTCCGACTCATATCGCTAAGTGTCGGAACTCCAATTTCGAATATAATCGGTTGTCACATTTATCACCTATAAAATACATACGTTTACTACAAATGGGTGTAAGCTTTACTTACCTCGCGCCCGAACTATGCTTTTTCCTTTCCTTCTTGATTCGTTTGACCCGCTCCCTCATCAAGCTTCCACCTAGCTTGTTACGCGTCAAACTATCATCATTGTTTTCAAGGTGGTTAGTTTAATAATAATTTAATACGATTATTCCACCTTACGCATTTCATACTAAAGATTACCATTTATCGTATTATGGGTCAGTTTGACTTTTTGAAAGTCAAACATCCCTTAATATGCACATTCATGTTCATTAGCTAGTTTAGGCATTTTCAATTTACCCGGTAGGCGTTCCTTTAAGTCATCGCTCTAACGAATCTTTTAACTTTGAGTTCATGCTATTATTAACACTAAGTTAGCCTAGCTCTTGATTATCGGAGACACTATATTTCTTTATCTCACAAAATCTACGGGTTTTCCCTCTATAAGTGAAACCCGTTTTGTCATGTTATTTGGCATTTATCCAGATACTTACCCAAACCAAGTTCTATCTACGAACTAGTAGGCACCTAATTTCACTTAGGCATTTTAACGAACATCTTGTGGGCAAGATTCGTATACTTCTTTTGTTAAGTTCTTGGTTAATTCCCATCCAAGTTTCAAGCATCAATTTCAAGCCCTTATATCTAGCGTTCATGAACTACATCTAGAACTTGCATCATAACATTAATATTCATGAATTTAACATCCTAATTCAAGTGTTCATCACAATGACATAAAAACCCACTTAGCACATAAATGGGTAATAATCTATTTCACAAATTTTCATCATTAACTCATCAAATCCTTACTAGGGTTTGTTCCTAGACATGGATTTATCCTAATTTCACTCTCACATCAATCATGCAAGCAATAATTTCGTTTATCATAAATTCATCAAGAATTTCAACTTCACTAAACATAGAAATTTAACATACCTTGTGATCCCCTAGCTTGGGTGATCATGAATTTGTGTTCATGCATTTGATTTGGGCTAGATTTGACCTTCAATTTTGTTGATTTTGGGTGAACTAGGGTTTCACCCATTTTGGTCGCCTGATGATCGATCTCCACACACACCATGTGTGTGTTGTGTATTTTTTTTTTGTTTATAAAGTATAAAGTTTACTTTAGTACAATTTTGGTCCCTCAAGTTTGTAACCTTTTAATAAGGGTTATTACCCAAGTTTCCTTCTTTATTTTAAGGCACATATTTAACTAGGTTGATATTCCTAGTTACTTAGTGGGTCCCGGGAGTTATATCCCGGTTTATTTTAAGTCCCGTTAACTCAGGCTCTTATAAACTCATTTCCTTAAAACTTTGATTCGCTTGTATTTAATATTTAGGATTTCTTATTTAAATCTAAATATTTACTGGGTTATTTTTACTACTAACGGTATTTTACCCGTCTTTTAGTATTAACGGAGTTTATTACCAAACCCGTTTTGGGGTGTTACACCCACCAATCCTTTGCCTATCCTTTGCCTGACCTCTAAGTTGACCCGTACCATAAGCTACGAAGTCATTCGTGTCGCAGTGGGTTCTCTCAAATACCCCCTCAATATCGCTTAACCAACACTGGCATATTACCGGATCCACCTCTCCATTATAAAGTGGTGGTTTACATGCCATAAATTCCTTGTATGAGAAGCCCTTGCGTTCTCCCGACTTTTCTTTAGCTTTGTTGGTACTATCCTCCAACTTCTTAATTCTCTTATCAACTACCAATAGTACCATGTTCTTGATTTTATCAATAAAGCCAGATAAGTTGTTTTCAATTGCCTTTCCTACTTCCTCGGCAATCACTTCCTTCATTTGCTCGATGACTATCGGCACCACATTAACATTACCTTCGTCCGTCATCTTTAAAACTGAAATGTTTACACCAACCGTTAAACATTTCATCTATAACATATACTTTATTTGCTCCGGTTCAGCGAAGTTCGTGACTTACTTTAACCGTTCTCGTTTAGTGTGCTTTCTGGGTTTGAGTGTGTTAACACGCTTTTCCCATGCACGTTACATCATATTTTTCTTTTACATTAATAAACCAACTAAAATGATTAACTCTTACCGGATGTTGATCAAGCTTGAACCGAACACATTTTGTTAACACCCTTGAGCTCTGATTACTAACTTGTAACACTCATCTTATATTTGTATTATTTTATTATAAAATTACGCACTTTTAAAAACAAAATGCATAATTAGCAAAAACTTAGTCAATAAGTTAAGATGTACATTGTTTAGCGAGTTAACATAAGCAACCATCTAGTTTAAAACATTCATATCTATTAGAGTTTACAAAACAACATTGTCTAGACATGTTTAGATTAGTGCAGAAGCTTCAAAAATGGTGTTCGGTTCTTGATTTCACGCTTGATCGGCATCCGAGATGAAATGAGCATCACCTGAGGTCAAAACCACATAAATAATTAGTTTTGACAATGTTAAAACGAGCCTAAACAAGCCCCAATGACGAATACATAACAAAATATAAAAATTCTGATTTTATGTCTGTCGCACCACGCTCCAAAGTCGAACCAATCTTTCGCGTGCCGCGGGCGGCCCCGCATGTCGCGTGTAGGTCCCCTTGATGTGTATGGATCGTCACGGAATCGTCTTTCCAATCAAGAGTGCGGAATCCTCTTGATCAGAATTAGCAGAAAACGTGTAGGAAACAGAAACAGCAAATCACTTTCAAACCGGGTTTTATTGATGATCTATCAAGACTGATTACAATCAATCAAACCCTAACCACAAACCCTAATTTCGTCCAAGCAAGCACTATCACGAAATTATGTCTCTCAAACTCGGTTTTGGCTGATTTACTGATTAACTAATCAACCTAAACCCTAAAGCCTAACCTTGTTTATATAACACAAGGTTTACTATTTGGACTAGGGTTTCCTACATGGGCAAAGCCCAATTCATTCCCCCTTGACCCAAATGGGTTTAGTTTAGCCCAATCTCTATAATCTCACTATTACAAAGCTAAACCCGCTAACTGTTTATCGTTTAACTAATTACAAGATATCCAAAGACCAAATCTAAGCTGTTGTCACAAATATGCACCAACAAACTCCCCCTTGACAATAGCTTCATAAAAACTTTGTCTTGAGTCAAAACTTTGTCTTCAGTCTTCTTGCAATCTTCAACTAGTTTCGCACTGTCTTTGGTCTTTGGATAGCTTCAGCTTCAACAGCGTCCCACCTCCTCTTAGTCATGATTATTCATTCCTACCTGATGAAGATGAGGCTGAAACTACTGTGAGTGATGCTGAATCTCAAGTGAAGAGTGCTGATAGTGAGGAGAAAGGTTCAAATTCTCCCAAGAAATCTGCTCCTAAGCAACCACAAAATGTTGTTGTTGGTGTAGATAAGGCTGGAACAGGAACTCCACAAGTTCCACGTTTTCAAAGAAATCAACAAAGATTTCAGCCTAGATCTCCACCAGGCAGATATCAGAGACCTAGAAGCAGTTCACCTAGAATGAACAATTTTAATGGAAATACAAGTAATTTCAGAAGTCAAAGTCAATATCAAAATTGATACCAAAATAATGGTGGTCGAACTTTTTATAACAATGGCTTTAGAAATTATAACAATCAAGCTTCTTGGAATCAAAATTTAAGGTTTCAAAATCAAAATTTCCAAAGGTCAAATTGTCCAAATGTATATAGGAACCCTCAGGACCAAAGACCTAGTGGAAATCTAAACCCAGTTCCATCAACAGGTCTAAGATCCAAGACTCCAGTTAGGAGCAATGGATATTGGATGGATGTTCCGGTGGTTGGTGAATTTGGACGACCCAAGACCATTAAGGCTTGGGTCCCCCAATCTAACTAATTTCTTAAGTTAGTGTGTGCAGGAGCTGCTAAGGAGGAGCATCAACTTATGTTGATATTGGCTGCTTCAGGCACATGAAGGGGGGGTGTGAGATTGTTGATATAGTTTTTTTTTAAAATGATTTAAATTGAAGTTCAATGTGCTGAGTCGACACAGAGGATAACCTGGCAGATCTTTATACTAAAGCATTTGACAGGGCTCGCTTTGAACACTTAGTCGAACTCAACGGGATGAGGAATCCTGAATAACTGGTTTTTCATAAGAATTTTTTTTGTAAATACTTTACTGTTTTTCTTAAAAAAAAATTGAAAAATCAAAAACATAAAAAAAAATAGAAAATCAAAAATGAGTTATCACTATGTGAAAAGAAGAAATGATAGTACATCAGCAAGTTAGACTGTCACACTGAAACTGAATCATAAATTGCTTAAGTGTGATAGCAGCTTCATCATATGATGTACCGGTAGGCAAACACATGAAATAATCAACTTACCAATGTGATATAAACTTAAATGAACTGAATATGAGTGGGGAACACATTAGTGGTGTATGGTTTAATGCCCTTAATTCTTGCGTTGATAGATTGCCAAAATCTGAAGTTCTGAGTCTTTATACTGTTGTTTTATCTAGGGATATCTTGGCTGTCTGTCTGTTAGAACTAAAATTATACATGACCCCAGGAAAGATAGTCACTTGGAATTAGCTCATTTCTATTTGAATGTCTGTATATTTCCCGATACACACAATTTTGATCTGATTCTGAAATCTTCTCTGAAAAAAAATCGTGTACCTCCTTTGCTGCATCCAGATATATGCTGACCTGGAGGTGCTAGGCAACGACAGCTTCTGCTGCATCCAGATACATGCTGACCTAGCTGTACGTTGTCGCGCTATAGATCTAATACACCCGAAAGAGGCCCTCAAGTGCCCAAAAGAAACCCAAAAACCTATATCAAACTGAGAAAATCTCATTTGATTTGTATATTATACCATCTCTACTAAAGATCTATTCTGTTCTCTTCTCAACCTATTCCCAGTTAAGATTTCAGAACTCTGGATTGGACTTGTGAAATATGTGGTAGGGAAGATACTTGCATGATAGAGTGTGCTGTTTATATTTCCAGGATTTGATTAGTAGTTATTTGGGTGTTCATTGTTAAGCAATTAAAACATGATAAAACAGATTTTATGCAGATCTAAACACAGTCATGATATCTTGAAGGATGATATCAGTATACTCACCTACTACGATGAATCTTTGTGCATACCTTGATCGCGGGGATATATCCTGAAGTGGGACACACTAGTATTTCAGAAAATAAAATTACCTTAACGTATCATATGGTAATGGTACATGAAATGTTCATGCATTTTGTTTAAGTGGACAAACATACTGGTAATTGTCTTGACCTGCTTTTCACGAAAAATTAAATAAAGAATTATATGATTGTGTGAAACAGTTTGCTTGTGCTGATATGATCTTCTTACCAGTGATTCTCACAAAAATAGAGTGTTTATTGTTTTTGTTATTTACTTGCTTTCAGAAAAATATAAAAATCCAAAAATAGTGTCATTTTCTGTTTAAAATTCTTAACGTACGGAAAACTGTTATTCGAGGAGGAATTGTTACCAATAGGGGGAGACGGTGTTAGTAAGTGAGTTCAAAAATTTTCAATCAGGCAGGTTCTTGTGTGTTGAAAAGTTTTACGTGTTGGTGATAAGTTGAAAAGGCTTAATCTGTTATACAGTTTAACTAATCTCTTGAAAAATAATAATTTATTTAACTTATGTTGAAAAATTCTTATGGTTTCTCGAGATGTTTGTTTTATAGTATACAGATTGAAGCGGTTTGTTGCTGAGAAGTTGCTGTGAAGTGTGAAGATGAGAGTTTGATTGGCTGCATGGTAGAACCTCCTTTCTATATTGCAGACAAGATTGAAGAGTTGAAGATTGCTTTGCAAATGCTGAACTGGAGTTTACTCAAACGCTAACGTGTTGAAGATTTGGTGATTGGATGCATCAGCTTAGGGGGAGTCATCTGTCATATCAACATTCGATCTAGGCATGAACTCGCCTTCATCATCTCCATTTATCACTGTTTGAATCAGCTGAGACTCATCTGCATTGGAAAACTCAGGAATATTAAATGATTTAAAAACACTTTCATAATCATATAATATAGCTGGTCCACTCGTTGACTGTTGAGGTTTGTAAGAAGTAATTTCAACATTAAACACAACCTCAATTTTACCAGTTTTTAGATTAAAAACCCTTTTATTCGGTGCGCCAGGTACGTAACCTAGAAAGTAGCCCTCGTCAGCCACCTCACCGAATTTTTGTTTATCTTTATTTTGCACAATGGTGCAGGGTAATCCAAATAGTTCAAAGCCTTCTAAGTTTGGTTTCTTGTTAAACATTAATTCATGACAAGTTTTGTTAAAACGTTTAACAGTCAAAACTTTGTTTAGGACATAGCAAGGTGTATTCACAGCTTCTCCCCAGAAGAGAACTGGTAGCTTAGAATCTGAAAGCATCGTCCTAGCGGCTTCAATCAACGTCCTGTTTTTCCTCTCAGCAACTCAATTCTGTTGAGGCGTATAAGGAGCAGAATATTGATGTTCAATTCCCTTGCGAAGACAGTAGAGATCCAGAATACGATTCTTGAACTCCGTGCCATTATCACTCCTTATCCTCTTGATCTTTGCATCATGGACGTTTTCCAATTTTGTAAAAAGATCTATCAACATCTCTGCTGTCTCATCTTTTGTACCTAAAAAGAAAACCCATGAATAACGTGAGTAATCATCAGTGACAACTAAACAATAGTACTTTCCACCTATGCTCCTCACGTTCACTGGACCGAATAAATCCATGTGAAGTAATTCGTAAGGGGCATCTATGGAATTTACTGTTTTTGATTTATGAGGTTTCTTATGTTGTTTTCCCTTTTGACATGGAAGACATTTGTCTTCCACTTGAAACCTCCGCAATGGAACCCTTTTCACTAGCTCATTTTTAACAAGATAGTTCATTTTGCGATAGTGAATATGGGCCATGCGTCTGTGCCACAACATCGATTCAGCTTCAGATGCTTTTGATAGTAAACACGCCACCACTGCAGTTGGATCCTTAGCACCCATGTCCATGACATAAGTGTCATTTCTCCTTGGCGCTCGCATCACTATCCAATCGTCCGGTATCTCCAAACCTGGTTTCAACACTAATGCTTCATTCTTGGTAAAATGGACCGAGTGACCCTTGTCGCAGACTTGTGACACGCTCATAAGATTGTGTTTAAGCTGCTCAACATAGTTCACTTTGTCCAGTGTGATCTTCCCATTGGTCACCTTTCCTCGGCCTGTAATTCTACCACCTTTAGCACCCGCAAAATTCACATGTCCTCCATCATAATCTTCAAATTCAGACAACAACCTCGCATCATTTCGTGAGCTAAGTCTATTACTTGAAGTTTTTCGTTTAATTTGCATCTTAAAGCTTCGATTTCACTTTCATAACCTTTTATCTTCTTCAAGTATAGAGATTCATTTCTTTTAGCAAAAAAAATTTGACTCTTTTATGCTAGACATCTCACTCACCAGACTTTGGTTTTGTGCAGACAACCTGTCAACTTCACCCTGTAGTTCACGACACCTCAAACACACAGAATTAGATTGTACCTCTTTCTCATGAACTTCTGTGGTTTCATCAGCAACAACCTTTTCAGCTTCACTCTCTTTCTCTACTTCAGCATCCACTTTAGCTTCACTACTTTTCACTTCTGATTCAGCATCACTCACAGTAGTTTCAGCCTCATCAACTGGCACTATCTCTGCCATGAATGCCTGAGTGGCACTCTCATTTCCCTGATATCTCTTTTGTAATGCATCCCACATATCCTTTGAATTTGTGTACTTTGTGAAGGTATGCTTGATGCTATCAGGTAAGGATGACTTTATTGCAGCTAAAGCTCTCTTTTCAGCTTCATACACTTTCTTATCAGCCTCATTCATGTTCACGTAGTCTGTTCTACGTCGTCTGCCCTCAAAATCATGTACTGGGTTTATGTACCCATCTTCAATACATATCCACATGCGTGCATCCTGAGATTTAATGAAGGATTTGAAGCTGTTCTTCCATGTAAGATAGTTCTCCACCTTCATCATCTTAGGAGCATTCAAGTTGGCCATGTTCGACATTTTAAACGTTGCAGACTGAGAAAACCGTACAAAATTCGTCCGAAAACAGTGGTTACCAAATTACACCGTTAGAATCTTCTCGAAAAGACGAATCCAATGATATATAATGTCAAAAACCGAAATCGGGATTTTCCAGAAAATCACACGAGTTCAACGGTCCAAACGGTTCTGTCAAACGAGCTACGGATCGATTTCTATTTTCAAAACACTGAAATTTTTCCGACGCTTGCCAACGAAAATTCCACTCCTTAATTATGCTGATAAATTCGCTGGTTATGATGTTAATTTCGCTGCTTATGTCTTAATTTCGCTGGGCCAGTGTTTAAATTCGCTGGACTAATCTTTGTTCAATTTCGCTGATATGTTAAATTTGCTGACAAGTTCCCGATTACGACAACTTGTAAAGTCGCCGAAACCGTGTTAATTTGCTGACAAGAAACAGAATGTAGAACGCGAAGAACACAAAGAACAATCTTCGAATCTTCAAGCCTTTTTAGCCAAAATCCTTCAAACAGTCAACCAGAACCTATCCTGAAATCCTGCAAAACACTAAACAAACAAAACAGAAGATCAAAACTGCCAAAGATTTTCGAAAATTTTATCAACCAACACAAAAATTTCGAAAATTTTGCAAACCCTAATTTTCAGGTTTCACAAAAAAATCGAAATTTTACTCCCTGTTTCTGCAGCAACAATTCTGAACCGAGCAATCAAGAGCCTAATGCTCTGATACCAATTTGTAGGTCCCCTTGATGTGTATGGATCGTCACAGAATCGTCTTTCCAATCAAGAGTGCGGAATCCTCTTGATCAGAATTAGCAGAAAACGTGTAGGAAACAGAAACAGCAAATCACTTTCAAACCGGGTTTTATTGATTATCTATCAAGACTGATTACAATCAATCAAACCCTAACCACAAACCCTAATTTCGTCCAAGCAAGCACTCTCACGAAATTATGTCTCTCAAACTCTGTTTTGGCTGATTAACTGATCAACCTAAACCCTAAAGCCTAACCTTGTTTATATAACACAAGGTTTACTATTTGGACTAGGGTTTCCTACATGGGCAAAGCCCAATTCGTTCCCCCTTGACCCAAATGGGTTTAGTTTAGCCCAAACACTATAATCTCACTATTACAAAGCTAAACCCGCTAACTGTTTATCGTTTAACTAATTACAAGATATCCAAAGACCAAATCTAAGCTGTTGTCACAAATATGCACCAACATCGCGCCAGTACCATGTGCCCCCGTCACGTGGCGCGGGGAGTACGTTTTCCAGCAGGTCCAGTTTCTGGACCTGCATATTTGCCCAGCTCCAGATTTTGTTAAAATTCAAACTTTAAACGAGCATAATTTCTTATCTATTTGTCCGTTTTTGCCGATTCTTTTTCCTATATGTCCGTATTAAAATTAAGAATCTAACCATGTGAGTTTCACTTAACGAAACCCGAATTATGAATGAATGGTTCACAAAATCCTTGTTTCAATTATCCAACCCATTAGCAATATGTGCATAATACCATTTTTCAGTTCTAAAACTTATTAGACATAATTACCCAACTCCCCGGGCTTGTAAATCTTGGCGTATCCACGCCATTCCATGGCTTTACGCTCACATTAGAATTCCATGCTTGTTTTCTCAAAATTCAAGCATACCGCTTCAAGTAACACTTACAATTGATTTCTATCATTTGACCTGATATCTTGGATTCGTAAACTTAATTTAGCATAACCAATTCATTGGCGTACTACTATCCAACACTAACGCAATATGAGACTTTCAAGTCTCTACACATATGACCCTTTTAAAAGCATCATTTTGACCCGTTTGGTTGTCGAGGGAACACCATCACTTTGATAACAAACCAAACCATTTCCAACCATTATTTTGACCCGTTTGATTGTCGAGTGAGCTTCGCCACTTCAAAGACACACCAAATGTGTATATTACACTACGACACTATTTGTACACTAAAACCAAACAATTATGCATAATGTAACGGGACTAAAGTCACGTACCTTTAGAGCACACCCTTCAAACGCGTATCCCCTCCGACTTGTCCGCTTGACGATCCGGATTCTTTGCCTAAAGATTTCAATTCACAATCAAATTAGAACTCTTTTCATAATCATTAACGCATAATTTGCTATGATAATCAAATTTGCGTTTTCATCCGATTTTTAACATTTTAATCCTCACTTAGGCATTTTAACAAACACCTAGCGGGTCAAATTTTTACATAGTTAGAACCAAGTCCATGACTTGTTATTTTCATCTAAATCAACATCAATTAGGCAAATTTTCACATGTTTGAACATCAATATTTCAAGAATTACCTCACAAAACTCGGATTACACTAGAACAAAATCATAATCCTAGTGTTTATCAAGTTTCTACAAAACCCGTTAATCACCTACAATGGTTATTATGAACCCCACAAGTATCATGCAGAATTTTAACAAGAAATCATCTAGGGTTTATTCCTAGACATCATATCTCTTGCAATTTCATCTATACAACACATAATCAAGCTCAATTTCGATTTTCACAATTAACCTAGAATTTAGGATGAATCAAAACATCAAGATTTTGCATACCTTATGATCCCTTCAACAAGGTGATCAATAATTCGTGCTAGAAAATCGATTTGGAACTGATTTGAACCTCCAATTTGACCAATTTGGCATAAGTTAGGGTTTGGTAGGGGAGCTCTTGTTCGCCCCTGTTGTTTGATTGACCAGACACACCTTTGTGTGTGTTTGGTGTGTGTTATTTTGTTTTTATTAAATTAAGTTTCAAGTTCTACAACATAAGCCCCTCAACTTTTGTTTAGTTTATAATTTAGGCATTTTAAATTCATTCATGTGTTACTACATGACTCATAACTAACTGGGTTATTTATTTCCTAGTTAGCTTATTCTCGTTTATTTTGTACTTTATAATTCAAATATAAAGTTTTATATTTTCGGGGTGTTACACAATAGTGGGAATAGTTTTTTGTGATGCATCATCAAGAAAGGTGGTGAGTTGTAGCTTGTGTAGATCCAAAGTGGCATGGTTTCTTTTAAATGGTAAAGACAACTCATTAAACCGGGTATGGCGAGTGATAAATACACGAGAGGTAGTAGGGTCCAAGCACCGATAACCCTTGTGTTGAGGACTATATCCGATAAAGACACAAGGAAACTCCGTGGTTCAAGTTTGTGTTTAGCATAATCACGCAATTGTGGAAAAACTTGGCAACCATAGACTCGAAAATTCGAGTATTGAGGCACTTGATTAAAAAGAAGTTGAAAAGGAGACTTGTTGTCAAGAAGAGGAGTGGGAAGATGATTGATAATAAACGTGGCGGAATTAAATGCGTCTACCCAATAAGATGCCGGAACATGGGCATTAAATAGCATAGTAAGTCCTGTTTCAACTATATGGCGGTGTTTACGTTCAGCACGCCCATTTTGTTGAGGCGTATACTGTCACGGCCCTAGCCCCGGTTTGACCCGGTCAAGAGCCGCGGGATAGGAACCCCGTGGTATTTAATTTAGGTGACAACGGAAGTCTTTAATACAAGATCCTTTAATACTAAAAATGCCTGTTTACTTTATTACATCATTTAGGGATAAAACCCTGTAATTTACAATAAAGTAATTTCACTGGGAAATCTTTATTTTACAAAACATGTTTCTTTATTTCATTATATTGAGCCACTTCCTTAAGTTTGTAGTGCTTCACGGCACTTTTCCTGGATCACAACAGATCACCTGAAACATGTTTGAAAAAGGTTTTGTCAGCGGGGAAATACTGAGTGAATCATTCATTTTGTCTAAAACGGCATATCGTTATAATTTACGGTATTAAGAGCGATTACAATGTTTCTGTTTATCAACCATATACCCACGGTATTTGTCACTCGACCACCTATTGGCTATCTCGTTGTCCAATTGGTGTATGTGACTATGGTCATATCACCCCTTGGCTAACCCGTTGTCCAATGGTGACGGTTATCAAGTAATGTATACAAAACCCCACATACCGGCTGTAACTTGGTGATTACAAAGACTTAATCCCTGTAATTATAACTTTGAAATAAATAGAGTTTTGGAATTTATTTGATATAAAGAGAATGACTCACATTGCAGATTTATGAGGGCGAAGTTTAGTCTACTGATTAGCCTGTTTAACCTAATTTAAATAACAATGCACACGAACTGGGTTAGTAACTAATACAACATTTACGACAATTCACGAGATTAAACCCTCACAACAAATGGCAAAGTACGATACTTAAACATCCATCGAATTAACGACGAATGACAAAGTATAAACCTAATTTGAGCAGCACTTAAACATTCGTTGGATAGTTTCAATCGATCGGACGTTGAATCGTAATAGCGATCGAGTTATTACCCTGTTTATCGCGACAGCGTTTAGTGATTTGTGTGTGTTTGTAGTAATTAAGTGATATCTCAGCGTATAATTGGAATTTGAACGTCGAATGAACACCAGAATTCAAGTGCCAACCCCCCTATTTATACTGAAAATTTGGTTCCCTCGCGTGGCGCGACAGGGAGACCTGTCTCCTTCGCGTGGCGCGACGGGTCTATTTCTAGCATAGGGTGGCCACGTTCATGGGTAGCTCAGCTGAGTTGGTCGTTCGACTTAATTCATTTTCTACAGCAAACTGTTTAGATAATCGTCAGCTAGGGTTTACCCCCACCCCCCTGAGTTTTAGGGGCCCTGATCCTGATTCTGATTGTTCTGAAAATTTTAGGGTTTATGCAGGATTACTTGGGTTTCTCAATTAGGGTTTCTTTATTGGACAATTAACATAATAAGTAATAATTTTAGTGAGAGTTGTTACATCCTCCCCACCTTAATAAAAATCTCGTCCTCGAGATTTACTGGAATAGATGAGGATATTTTCGCTTCATTTCTGATTCCAGCTCCCAAGTGTATTATGGTCTTCTCTTTGAATCCCACTTGACTTTGACTAATATTAGTCGCTTGTGCTTAAGAAACTTGATCTTTCTATCTTCTATTTGCAAGGGTTTCTCCACTAATTTTAACTTTTCGTTTACCTCTATCTCTGGAAGAGGTACTACCAGGGATTCGTCCGATAGACATTTCTTGAGGTTGGATACATGAAATACATCATGTACTCCGGCTAATTCTTCTGGTAGTTGTAAACGATAAGCAACTGGTCCTATTCGCTGAATTACTGGAAATGGTCCTACGTACCTTGGACTCAGCTTTCCTTTCTTACCGAATCATACGACTCCTTTCCAAGGAGAAACTTTTAAAAGTACCTTGTCTCCGACCTGAAATTCGTGTGGCTTGCGCTGATTGTCTGCATAGCTTTTCTGACGATCTCGAGCCGTTTTCAGTCTTTCCTTGATTTGAGTTATCTTGTCAGTGGTTTCTTGCACAATTTCAGGACCCGATAACTGACTTTCTCCTATTTCTGCACAACAAACTGGAGTTCTACACTTACGTCCATTTAGTGCTTCAAATGGGGCAGCTTCAATGCTTGAATGATAACTATTGTTATAGGAGAATTCAATTAAGGGTAGGTGGTTATCCCAGTTACCACCAAAATCTATCACACATGCTCGGAGCATGTCTTCCAGGGTTTGTATCGTCCTCTCACTTTGTCTGTCGGTTTAAGGATGATATGCAGTACTTAAATTTAGTCGTGTTCCCATTGCTTTCTGGAAACTTGTCCAGAAGTGGGAAGTGAAACGACTATCTCTATCTGATACAATGGAGAGCGGAACTCCATGTAAGGATACTACTTCGTCTACGTACAACTTGGCTAACCTTTCCATGCTAAAGGTTTCTTTCATGGGTAGAAAATGAGCTGATTTGGTTAATCGGTCTACAATTACCCAAATCGCATCATTACCTTTTCTGGTTTTGGGTAACTTAGTAACAAAATCCATTGTTATGAGTTCCCATTTCCATACAGGCATTTCTAACGGTTGTAGTAGTCCCGAAGGTTTCTGATGTTCTGCCTTTACTTGCGAACAAGTAAGACACTTAGATACATATTTAGCTATGTCCTTTTTCATTCCTATCCACCAGAAATTATTTCTTAAATCTTGGTACATCTTATTGTTTCCTGGATGCATGGTATACCTAGATTTATGAGCTTCTTCTAAAATCTTATCTCTTAATTCTCCTTGCTTTGGTGTTAGACCGGTTTCCGACCCTAAACAGTCAGTTGAGAATGTTCATCTTCAGATACAAAGGCGGAATTAATGCACATGAAGTTACACAGCTTTTCCTTTTCATTTCCTTCTCTATTTATGCTTTCTGAATCAATTTTGACAGAGTTTAGTTACACAAAGCATGACAAGGTTTCACTCCAACGTACAGACTGAGTAAACACATCAGGTATTTATAGGGCAGCAGGTTTCGCTCATATGGACTGCCATATAAGCGAAACCTCATGTGACATATAAGCGAAACCGACCTGATGACCACATGAGCGAAACCTAATGTACAAATAAGCTAAACCTCATAATTTGACTCTCAAGCTCCTATTTTGACCTAACTTGACCTAAGACTTAATGCAGACGAAGTCAACAGACATTCCATGCACCAACAGACTCCCCCTTGGATGTTGACGAAGTCTTCAGCTCCGAGTCTTCAGTCTTGGTCTTTTCTCCAACTCTCTGTCTTCACATCATAAGCATTCTCTCTTCACAGGTTCACAATCTTGTCCTGGCTCCATCTTCAGACTTCCCTTTGACTGTTGATCTAGACTCCCCCTTTCATAGAGTCCCCCTCTCAATATGCTAGAATCTGAGGTCTTGATCTGGTTCAAGCTTTAACACTTAGCTTTCGTGGGAATGATGAAGTCCAAAACCTGTGACTCAATCAATAACATTACAAATCCATCTTTTCAACAATAAATCATAAACTCAATCAGCTTTAAAAATCCACTCAAGTATTCAGGTCCAAGTTAATGACCCTGATTACTCAATTAATCTACCAAGTTCAATTTAATGACCTTGGTTGATCATTTGACGAATCAAACTGATTTTAAAATCAACATTTTTTTCACACATTTTCATAAAATAACAAGTATCAAATTTATGAACTTGTTTTAACTTTTAATACTCAGATTTTATCTAGTATAAGCTCTTCTCACCATTCAGTCCAGAACCTCCTGCATCTGCTTCAACTTGCAAGAATCCGACAATTAACTTTCCACTCTCGTTTGTCTAAAATAAAGCAGAAATGAAAAATCTTTTTGAATTTTTATAAAGTGTTCTAAACTAAGAAATGAAATACAAAAACTTAAACTACAGAAAGTAAACTATTTACAAACTTATGTTTGGTGAGCATGTCAGGGAATCATATCAGTTATCAGACAAGTTATCATTACCGTTAAGCTTTAATTCATACTCAGAATTAAACAATTCACACAGACTGTCTCTAAATTCTCACACAATTTTCAATCTATTCAGGATACGAATTAGTTGTCTTATGAAATATACTTATTCATGTGTCCCACCTCTTGAATATACTCCCATATCCAGAATCTCAATATTCAGTCTTACAGGTGATTATACTATAATGATGTCTGTACATAAATTAGGGAATGCGAGGACTGAGGGATCTCAGGTCGATACTTCCGTATGCGCAGAGAGATATCAGTTTCGACTTGTCGGTATGTCCCCTTTAGAGGATCTTTTAGCTACAACAGCAATGATTATCAATTTTATTGTCTTATCAGCTGAGGGCAAATGCTATGTTTCAAAGGATGAAGATGTTGTCGTTCAAGAAAATCCCGTGAACCAAAATGAAGCCGCACCGGAAAGAAGAGGAAAAGCGAAACGGGAAAATTGGACGTCTAATCAAGAAGAGGCGTTGGCAATGGCTTATGTTCATTGCACTTTTAATAAAAAGAAAGACAATCAACAAAAGTTTGATGGTTTTTGGAAGCAAGTTCTAAAGCACTTCAATCAAACGGTTGGAGGAAGTAACCGAAGCCACCACCAAGTTCGATCAAAATGGCTGGCGATACAAACAAAATTGAACACATTCAACGGTTTATATCATCAAGCGGTAAACTTTATTATTTATATACGGTTTATTTTTTAATAAAGTATGTGGATTAAGTTGTTGATAATTTATTATTTTAGGATCGTTTACGTCCTAGCGGGTGTGACAATGCTTTTGTAATGAAGCAAGCGCTAAAGGATTACAAAAACAAAGAAAAATATGACTTTCCTCATGTTGCGGTGTGGGAGGTCGTTAGAACAAATCAAAAGTGGTCGCCGGTACCCTTGTTGGGTGAATAAAGCTTCGACTCGAGTCAAAAAAGAAAGTCATCGGATTCGGGAAATTATAAAGCGGATACACCGAATGCCGAAGTATCGAGCGGTCTTCCCGACATAAACGAGGATCCCTCGCCAAGACGACAAAAGAGAAAGGAGAAAAAGGACAAAGGGTCGTCTTTAAGAAACGGAGATCCAAGAGATATAACCGGGAGATTCGAAGAATACAAGGCCATGAAGAAAGAGTTGATGGATATTAAACGTTTACGAGAAGAAAAAATACTTGACCTTGGCGGATGAGCAACTAGAGGCGTTGCGACAAACTATGTTCGACAGTAACTTGGAGACGTTTAACCGGCCTCACGACAATGTTCACCCTTCGATGTTGGAAATCACACTCGCTAGAAAACGTGAGATCGCAAAAAAATATGGATGGCCTTGTAATTTTTAGTTTTTTTAAACTTAGATTTTAATGTAATGCTTTTTTTTATTTATAAAAGTTTGATGTTTTATTCATTTTATCTTAGATTAGAAAAAAAGGTTTACAAATTCATGTACACTTTCATTGAATGACATGACACACTCTCATTAATTGATTTTGAAGTTTACCACTTTCAAATGTCTAACCACTCGCTACACCCTAATGTTACATTTGAAGTGGTATCTTGTACAAGTTTTAATTGAGTTTTATGGGTCAATTGCAGCATCTAAAATCGGTCATTAAGTTGCAATAAATAGTTAAACAAACCGATAAATATTCATTTTCATAGATCGGTTGTAACACCTCGAAAATTTACGTCCTATAATGTGTAAACACGTGTCAAATGTTTAAACGTGTGGAAGAAATATTATAGAAGGACAAATGTTGACAAACATGGAAAGTATGGGAATATACGTATTCTAAGTGTCAACTGTGAATAAATATAATGTACATTAACCCTACATGATGCTCATACCTTCAAACGAATAAATCATGGATCATACGAAGCTAAAAGTGAGATATTTCAAACTACAGGGACTAAATGTGTCAACATGTTTAAATTATACCTCTGAGTGACCTTTTAACAAACCCGGAGTTTTGTAACCGATAATTATGCTCACTAGAATACACGATTTAAATTTCGTAAAGTTTCGTTAACATATGAGAAAGTTATGATCAAATTCGTGTGCCAAGTGTTAAAGCGTAAACGTTGGAAGTTAGGACTTTTCGGGTAACAATAAAGTTACCCGGGGACTTGGCAAAGTGGGTATATGTTTTAAGGCCTTTATAGATCAGTTAAGAGGGTTTACAAAGCAAGAAAACAAGTGCCTAATCGAGTCTTGAAGAGCCAAGGACCAAATCGCAAAAGATAAAGAATGCTGGATTCTGCATGCCGTCGCGCCACGCGAGGGTCCCTCGCGCCACGCGAGGGACTCCCAGAACCGAGAAACAAGGCTGTTGTCTGCCATGAGCTTTGTGCGCGACCTTTACCCGATTATTTCACATCTCCTGGCCCCTAAAACACCCCCTAAGCACTAGGAACACATGTTGGAAGGTTGTGGTTACCTGGTAGACTTGTTTGTCAATGTTTTGTGGTGATTGAAACCACTATAAAAGGGCATTCAAGTCACAAACATTCCTCACATCATTCCTTCAATTTTACCGTCGTAATTACGGTTTGACTTCGGGATTAATAAGTAATGGCGCAGTCAATTCTCGAATCAAAAGTAGATATAAGATGGTATTTATGTGGGTAATAAAACCTCAAAAGGGTTTCCCCTTATCATCACTCTAACCAGGTCAAAAGTCGGGTCAAACCTTTACTTAAAAAGTCAACAGGAAGTCTAAAATGCCATTTATGCATAATTAACATTGTAGATCATATACAACCTGTTGGATCATTGTTATAACTTAGTAATAAGTGTAAGAACATGTCTAAACATGTTCAACCCGACAAATTCCTGTTTAGACCCGGTTCGGAACCGAAAGTCACATAGTTTGACTTTCATTTTGACTTTCAGTTCTGACCCGTTTAGGCATATTTTAGAAATAACTCAGAGCTTTAATTGACCTAGGTTACATGTTAGAACAACCCTCTGTGATTATACACCTTGGTTCATTAGTTATCCAATTAATATGCATGTTTCCGTTAATTGCTCATATGTTGACCGTTATGCCCTTATTACCTTAAAACGTGGTTTATGAAAATGTAAAAGTGTAGAAACCTTAGTTACTGATATATAGACTTGTATGCAAAGTTTGACATCAGTTTGACTTGTAGATTAAGAGTTATGCTCATTATCGCAAAATTAATGCTTTATGATAATAAAATGGCGTAATTAGCGTATAGCCTAGTTAAACATACTTTTTGGTATCAAATCTTTTACCCACTGATGTAATATATTATTTTGGGAATTTTAAAGATTTTTAATCAATTTTAGGCTGAGCATAACTCATAGTCGCAGGCTTAATCCGGTAATTGTCGGTTTTGCCCTCACGGGCCATAAAATGAGTTTTACTTATCTAAACGACTCCAAACCTCTTGCTACTGATCACATATGATAAATAAATTATTTTAAGCCTTCTGGAAAAATAAAAATATCAGATTTTAGTATCGAACCCGGAAATGGCCTTAATCGCCTTAATTAACGTTTTTAACGCATAGTATGTTTTAAAATCATATTGGACATACCCGGGTTGATACCTACTGATATAAGAGGCAAATTATAATATTTTAACAGTAAGCAAAGGTTGATAAACTCAGACTTCAGTTTTGAGCTTTTCGGCTTATGTGAAATTACCAAAATACCCCTACGAGGCCTAGTTTGGTTAAAAATGATAAGTTTCACATACATGCTTTGGTCTACTGATATAACATATTAAATTGAGTATGTTTACTGTTTACATCAGACCTGTAACTCAGTTAAACATCTAAACTCTTTTACAACCTTTAAAATGACCAAACTACCCCTACGGGGCATAGTTTGTGTTTAAATTCGTCTCGGGCATAATGAAAGACATCCTACTGATGTTACAACATATTTGAAGCATATTAACCTAGGAAACCTGTATATGGCTCTTACGGATACCCGTTACGCTTATTTCGCGTTCGGTTCGGTTTATGTAACAAGTTTACATAAATTGGCCGAAACGGGTCAAACCTTAACGGTTTTATCTCAAAATCCAGAATGTGAATAATAAGCCCATATTAAGCAAGTCTTCAAACTTGTCGGGTCTAAATCACATTCTATCCGGTCTTCGCTTAATCGTGCGTACGAACCGTATCTTGAAACTAGCCGGTCTAAGCTTAAGCTTAATAAAAGACCCGTTAGAATTCTAATAGATTATTATAAACCTTCGTTCCAGATTAGGAGAACCAGTAAAAGCTACGTGCATTTTGCTTATTGTGATTAATACTTGCATCAGGTAAATACTTTTAACTTATTTTCCCTATACGGGCTTGGGTTACGGTATATAGCATGCCGCTTGATCGAGCATCAAATCTCCACCGTTAAAGTGGGTAGTTGAATAATTTGATCGGCTCGTTTAAACAGTCTTGTTTACTTTACAGCCTTTGGGGGGTTAATGACCATGTCCCGGATATCCTTGGCATCATCTTACGAGATGGCCACGACCTGAGCACGGGGTGTAGGCGTACACCGTCCGTGTATAACTCTATGATGTGGTGTGTCTATTGATCTTTAACCCGAACAAGATTCGGGCTACTGAACGCATAAGTAACATGTAATTCGTTCACAAGATTATAATATTAAATAATTCTCCCAAGTTAAACAAAAATGTTTATGCCACGTGCATTCAACCAAATTTTCAATCATTTTACAAAATGAGTCAGTTGATTGTATTTACCAGTGTAAACTGACGTATTTTCCCAAAAAGATTAAATGCAGGTACTAAGCGAAATGGGCTGGGATTTCTCCTAAGCATCAGTAGAAGTCTCGCAAACTTAAGATGCCTGAAGTCTGTTGAACCATAGATATAATTTTGTTTCGGTCCTACTGTGGATAAACATCCGGATATTGTGACTTTGATTACAATAAATAAATTCGGTTGTATCATATTTTAATTTGCTTCCGCTGTGCATTATTATGTTGTGTTGTTTGACTATTACATTGCCAACCACGTCACGATACTCCCCCACCGGGCCCACCAGTGACACGTGGAAATCGGGGTGTGACAGGTTGGTATCAGAGCCAACACTGAGTGAATTAAACACTAGCCTTTTTGTGTTTAATCTCAGTTACACAATTGCACAATTCTAAACTTCGAGTCTAGACCTACAACCGCCCCCCAATAATAATGAAGCTGGACCTTCGAACGCACGAGCTCCATCTACCACGGAGAGTGACGATCCCCAGCAGAATCGTAGGAACCTCTTTGAACCGGCTAGATGGTCGGTCTCACACAGTTCAAAACCTCCTAACCCTTATGGGCCACAACCAGATTATGAGCCCAACAACCCTCAACCTTCATACATACCATTACAGCGATCCTTATCGCACAACTCCTTCGGTGACCCTACACCAGTTTTTAGGGGCCGGTTTAACCCGGCAAACTTCCTACAAGAACCAGGGAATTTTAACCCATTAGGTCCAGAAGATCATTTCTCTGGAGATCATGCGGACGACATGGACGAGGATACGGACCCTGTCGAGCCTGCCAGTGGTACACCAAACCACCCGATAGAGATCTCTGACGGATCTTCCTTCCACGGATCGCCCTATGTTGGTCCAGATAGTTTTCAAGCTATGTTTACCAGGCACGAATGGTACTTTACGCCTCCTCGCCATGCATCACCTCCGCAGCAGCAACAACAGCAACAAGATCCCTCTGAGGATCCAAGGTTCGTGGCAGTCACGCCACCACCTCCTCCACCACCAGTTCAACCGGCACCCCCGCAACCACCAAGGCGTAGGAGAACCGGAGCGCGCATATCTGTGCGAACAGGAGACTTTCATTTTAGTTCTCCGCTTCAATTAAGTGGCAGCCACTACCCGCCACATCAAGAAGATCCACAAATGGGTGGGCCTTCACACCCAGTTGCACCACAACCACCGCCTATGGGTTTTGATAACCCAATTCCGGCATACACGGGTTCCATGGCATACAACCCGTTTGAGCAGCCAGTACACACCAACTACAATTACGCCGAAGCCGATCCGTACGTGGTAGCGGCTAACTATAACACCTAAGGACCCTATGGAGATCCATGGGGAGTAGGGTACCCAACTCATGGGTACCAGATACCTGCAAGACCTATTATACGGACACAATCGCAACCACCAAGGTTCTCTCCGCCTGAGCGTGAAGAAATTCTGCAAAGGTTGGACTATGTAGAGCGAGAATTTCACAGGGAGCGAAGGGAGCGACAAACGTTCTTCCAAGGATTGACAAGCTTGATCAAAGGAAAGAGCAAGAAGGACCACTGAGTCCTTCCAAGTATTGTTGAGCCCCTGCGTGGGCCAGTCTTGTAGTATAAACCCCTGCGTGGGTATGTTTTGTTAATAAACCACTGCGAGGGTATTTTAATTGTGTAAATCCCTGCGTGGACTATTATATTGTTAAAGCCCCTGCGTGGGTATGTTTTGTTATTAAGCCCCTGCGTGGGTACGTGTGTTATTAAACCCCTGTGAGGGTAAGTACTTGTTTAAACCCCTGCGTGGGTAAGTTGCTATTTGAAAAGACCCATTTAGGGCAGCATGTAATATTGTAATAAAGTAATGAATAATTGTTTTATAAATTTCATGTTGCTATTATATGCATAACTAGTGCATATGAAATAAATGAATCAAAGATCATTCCTTTTAAATTAACCTGCCTATGTAATTATTTAATTAAGAGTCTTAAAGTGTGAAACCTAGCCTCGTGGCAAATATAAGCCCGGGCCAAGATGGTAAGACCTGTTTAAAAGATTCAAATCCCTGTTAACATCTTAAAACATGTTAACACTCCTGGCAGAAGTGATTCGTTAAAATCACATGTCATTCTTATATGTATAAGGATTCTTTAGAAGATTCCAAACCTAATTATATGATCTCTGAATCATGGGTTGAGATCATCAATTAAGATGGTCATATTTCACCATACGTGGTAATATGATGCCTACGGGCCCAGCTCACTTCCATATGAGCCATAAGGCAGAGGTAGCTATGACTCCCTGTCTGATGAGGGTAATGAACTTGGTTCAAACCTTAAAAGTCTTGATTCTCTGAAATCATAACTTATAATTCAAATTGTCCATGTGACTAAGCCTTATGTGCTAATATATATTGTTATTGTTTATAGAGTAAACTGCCATTTTGGTCCCTGTGGTTTGGCTAGTTTTGCCACTTTAGTCCAAATCTCAAACTTATTATATCTGGGTCCCTGTGGTTTGCATTTTGTTGCCATTTTAGTCCAAATCTCAAAACCAGTTCAGATTTCTAAAAAAAACTGATTTTTTGTCCTTTTCTGAAGGGCATTTTGGTCATTTTAACTATTAATAAACCCAAACACTCCTAAAACCCACTGTACACACACACTCTCTCTCTCCAAACACCCATCTCTCTCTCTCCAAATACCCGTCTCCCTCTTCTCTCTCTCTCTCTCTCTCTCTCCAAACACCCATCTCTCTCTCTCTCTCCTCTCTGTTGAATACCACCACCGTGAACTCCACCACCACCACCCATCTCTCTCTGCCCAAAATTTTTCTCTCTCTAAAATCATTAAACTCGTCTGATTTTCGCACACAAATCTGACCTCGGGGGAGGTTGGGGTTGGCTTGAATCCTCCTAATAATCCTAAATTTGGTAACAGGGTTGTGGTTAGTCTTCACCTGGAAGATTTTGTGCGAGAATAGAATAAGGAAGCTCCTGAATCACTTCAATCGGCTCATGAAACAGCAAACTCAAACTTTGTTGCGGTGCTAGGGTCTTAGTGCAAATGAATTTCGAATCAAAACAAGGCCTGTGATAATCTATTTGTCGCTACATCAGGTAATGGGTTTCGTTTGCTACTAATTCGGTGGTCAATCCAGGTATGCAAACTAAACCTTCTGCAAATATCTACAGGGATATAATTTTGGATGAGATTTGTACACCATGTAGGCCGATTAATCTGGGTTTGAAGAAGGAATGAGGGTACTAGGTTTGAAGAAGGGCGATTAGGGTTTATAAAGAGATTTTGTGAGAGATTTTGGGCAGAGAGAGATGGGAGGTGGTGGTGTTCGACATAGAGGAGATAGAGAGAAGAGAGAGATGGGTGGTGGTGGAGTTCTCTTCATCAAATCTGGGGTGGTGGCAGGTGATGCGGTAGGTGTGGTTGGGAGTGGTGCCATCACAGGTGGTGTTGTGTGGTGGTTGGGAGTGGTGCGGCGGGTGGTGGTGGTGGTGGTGGTGGATGGCAGTTGTTGGTGGTGGAAAAATATGGAGAGTGGGGTAGAGAGAGGGGATGCAGGTTCTATAATTTTAGAGAGAGAGAGAGAGAGCAGAGCTGTATGTTGAGAGAGAGAGATGGAGGTTGAAGATGATGAAGTAATTGTCTGCTAATATAAGGGGTATTTATATTATTGGGGTTTTTTAATAAATGAATTGCATTTAATGAAAATTAAATGACCAAACTACCCCTTCAGATAAAGACAAAAAAAGGGACATTAAAGCAGTCAAAAATCAGAGATTTTGAGATTTGGACTAAAATGGCAACAAAATGCAAACCACAGGGACCCAGATGTAATAAGTTTGAGATTTGGACTAAGGTGGCAAAACTGGCCAAACCACAGGGACCAAAATGGCAGTTTACTCTTGTTTATAATTAGGATAAATTTTTATTGAAATCCTAAATTAATACGATTAATAAGTTAACCAAGTATGGACTCTGATTACCATGGTTAACGAGTTACCTTAAGGGGGCAATTCCTTAAAAACTCCCAAATAAAATTGTCCCTGTTTTCTGCAACAGTTCAATTCAAATGGCTGACTCAAATGAAATAAATAGCCATCCAGTGGAGTAAAATGAGAACGGCCAGATTACGTTAACGGGTGTTGAATTAAAAGCGATCATAGACGGCGCTGTTACACAGGCTTTGGAAAGGCAATATGAGGAATACAGTGGTACTCGAAGTAGGACCCACTCTGCACCACATTCAAAGCCCAAGACACATTCTGAGGCTCATAGCAAGCCTCCTCCCAAAAAGAATGGACCCAAGAAAGATGGTGATGACCGTCAGTCCACCAACTATCAAAGTGTTCCATCTCAACAATTAGTACTGCATCAAGAGCCCCGTAACAAGGGTTGCACCTATAAGTACTTCGTGTCTTGCAAGCCCAGGGATTTTACTGGGGAAAAGGGGGCCGTCGACTGTATGACTTGGCTGGACGAGATGGACACGGTGGTAGATATCAGCGGGTGCGCTGAAAGGGATGTAGTTAAGTTTGTGTCACAATCCTTCAAGGGTGAAGCGTTAGCATGGTGGAGATCTCTGATTGAGGCCACTGGAAAAATCCCATTGTATAATATGTCGTGGGATCAATTTGTCGCCCTAATCAAGGATAACTACTGCCCTCAACATGAGGTGGAGAAGATAGAATCTGACTTTCTATCGTTGGTGATGACGAACCTAGACTGTCAAGCTTACCTGACAAGCTTCAATACGCTGTCCCGGTTGGTTCCTTACCTGGTAACCCCGGAGCCAAAAAGAATCGCTCGCTTTATCGGAGGTTTAGCCCCGGAAATCAAGGCAAGCGTAAAAGCTTCTCGGCCAGCTACCTTCCGGTCTGTAGCTGACATTTCCTTATCCCTCACTCTGGATGCGGTCAGGCAGAGATCGCTGAGGAATAAGGAGGCCGAGAAAAGGAAGCGTGAAGACGATGGTTCGCGAAAGTCGAACAAGAAGCACCGTGGGAGCGGTGACAACAAGAAAGGGTCGGAGTCGAGGAAGGATGGGCATAATTCTGGTGAAAAGCCCAAGTGTAAAATTTGCAAGAAGCAGCACTATGGAAAGTGCAGACTGGAGTCAAACTCTCAGACTCAGTTAAAACCCTTTGCTTGTGGAATTTGCAAGTCCACGGATCACAAAACCCTGGATTGCAAAAAGATAAAAGACGCAACGTGCTACCGTTGCAATGAAAAGGGGCACATCAAGACCAACTGCCCAAAGTACAACAAGAAGCCTGAGGAGGTTAAGAAGACTAATGCTAGAGTCTTCAAAATGGACGCGAAAGAGGCTGTGCAAGACGATAATGTCATAACAGGTACCTTCCTTGTAAATGATGTCTTTGCAAGAGTACTTTTTGATTCAGGCGCAGATAAGTCTTTCGTAGATCATAAATTTTGTGAATTGCTAAAATTACCTGTCAAAGCCTTAAAAGTGAATTATCAGGTAGAGTTAGCAGATGGAACCATAGAGACCGTCTCAACTATGTTAGATGGATGTGTTATATCCATTAAGAACCATTCTTTTCCTCTGTCTCTACTTCCGTTTAAGTTGGCTGGTTTTGACATAGTGTTGGGTATGGACTGGTTATCTCACAACCAGGCCCAAATTGTATGCAGCAAGAAGCAGGTAGTGATAAAGACTCCGTCTGGCGAATCACTTACCATTCGGGGAGATACCCAGTATGGGCTGCCTGAGCAGGTGACTATGCTCAAGGCTTCAAAAGGTTTAAAGAAGGGCTGTGTCATCTACATGGCACAAGTAATTATTAATGATCTTAAACCAAAGATAGAGGACATCCCTGTTATTTCTGAATTCCCAGAAGTTTTTCCGGAAGAACTACCTGGTTTGCCACCAGATAGGCAAGTGGAGTTCAGGATTGATATCATCCCCGGAACAGCACCAGTTGCCAGGGCACCTTATAGGTTGGCACCCACCGAGATGAAAGAGTTGAGGACACAGCTAGACGAATTGTTAGCCAAAGGTTTCATCTAACCTAGTTCGTCTCCTTGGGGAGCGCCAGTTCTGTTCGTAAAGAAGAAGGATGGGTCGATGCGTCTGTGCATCGACTATCGTGAGCTTAATAAGGTCACGATCAAGAATAGATATCCTTTGCCTAGGATCGACGACTTGTCGGTTTTGCCCTCACGGGCCATAAAATGAGTTTTACTTATCTAAACGACTCCAAACCTCTTGCTACTGATCACATATGATAAATAAATTATTTTAAGCCTTCTGGAAAAATAAAAATATCAGATTTTAGTATCGAACCCGGAAATGGCCTTAATCGCCTTAATTAGCGTTTTTAACGCATAGTATGTTTTAAAATCATATTGGACATACCCGGGTTGATACCTACTGATATAAGAGGCAAATTATAATATTTTAACAGTAAGCGAAGGTTGATAAACTCAGACTTCAGTTTTGAGCTTTTCGGCTTATGTGAAATTACCAAAATACCCCTACGGGGCCTAGTTTGGTTAAAAATGATAAGTTTCACATACATGCTTTAGTCTACTGATATAACATATTAAATTGAGTATGTTTACTGTTTACATCAGACCTGTAACTCAGTTAAACATCTAAACTCTTTTACAACCTTTAAAATGACCAAACTACCCCTACGGGGCATAGTTTGTGTTTAAATTCGTCTCAGGCATAATGAAAGACATCCTACTGATGTTACAACATATTTGAAGCATATTAACCTAGGAAACCTGTATATGGCTCTTACGGATACCCGTTACGCTTATTTCGCGTTCGGTTCGGTTTATGTAACAAGTTTACATAAATTGGCCGAAACGGGTCAAACCTTAACGGTTTTATCTTAAAATCCAGAATGTGAATAATAACCCCATATTAAGCAAGTCTTCAAACTTGTCGGGTCTAAATCACATTCTATCCGGTCTTCGCTTAATCGTGCGTACGAACCGTATCTTGAAACTAGCCGGTCTAAGCTTAAGCTTAATAAAAGACCCGTTAGAATTCTAATAGATTATTATAAACCTTCGTTCCAGATTAGGAGAACCAGTAAAAGCTACGTGCATTTTGCTTATTGTGATTAATACTTGCATCAGGTAAATACTTTTAACTTATTTTCCCTATACGGGCTTGGGTTACGGTATATAGCATGCCGCTTGATCGAGCATCAAATCTCCACCGTTAAAGTGGGTAGTTGAATAATTTGATCGGCTCGTTTAAACAGTCTTGTTTACTTTACAGCCTTTGGGGGGTTAATGACCATGTCCCGGATATCCTTGGCATCATCTTACAAGATGGCCACGACCTGAGCACGGGGTGTAGGCGTACACCGTCCGTGTATAACTCTATGATGTGGTGTGTCTATTGATCTTTAACCCGGACAAGATTCGGGCTACTGAACGCATAAGTAACATGTAATTCGTTCACAAGATTATAATATTAAATAATTCTCCCAAGTTAAACAAAAATGTTTATGCCACGTACATTCAACCAAATTTTCAATCATTTTACAAAATGAGTCAGTTGATTGTATTTACCAGTGTAAACTGACGTATTTTCCCAAAAAGATTAAATGCAGGTACTAAGCGAAATGGGCTGGAATTTCTCCTAAGCATCAGTAGAAGTCTCGCAAACTTAAGATGCCTGAAGTCTGTTGAACCATAGATATAATTTTGTTTCGATCCTACTATGGATAAACATCCGGATATTGTGACTTTGATTACAATAAATAAATTCGGTTGTATCATATTTTAATTTGCTTCCGCTGTGCATTATTATGTTGTGTTGTTTGACTATTACGTTGCCAACCACGTCACGATACTCCCCCACCAGGCCCACCGGTGACACGTGGAAATCGGGGTGTGACATCGGTGTGCCCTGGAATCTCATCCTCACTTGAAATGTACTTTCCATCATTGATATCTTCTTCACTACTCTCGTCTTCTTCAATAGTTCTTTTTTTAATAGCAAACGTGACTTTATTCCAACCAAACAAAACCGAAAGCTCCCGGCCAGTAACTGAGAGCCACCGATTGTCAATACAAAAGGAAAGGAAAACAAAACAAAATTACATCAAAAATATTATGCAATAAAATTGAAATCCCACCATTGTTCTCGTGAAATAGCTTTAAATCTTGATCTTTCTTTCACATATTGGTATGATTCTTCCTTTATACCTTCTATCACATTTTGAATTACGCCCGTTTTGCCATTGAATATCTTATCGTTTCTAACTTTCCATAATCTCCACATTGTTTGTAAAACGAATGCGTGAATTATTTTCCTTTTGTTTCGGCCCCTTTGTAAATCATTTACTTCGTGTAACACTTGCTTTATAGATTCTCCCAAGTTTATTTCGTTGTACTTCACCCACCCGAGGACTGCTTCCCATATCTGTTTTGCAAAACTGCATTGCAGCAACACATGGTCGGTCGTTTCTTCCTCTGTATCACACATTCTACATCTATTATTCTGTAAAATCAGCCCCCTTCCACCTAAAGTTGTTGCTGTCGGTATGTTGTTGTCGATTGCTCTCCATGCAAACATATTGCTTTTGCTGGACGGCCACTTATTCCAAACAAAGTCGCCGCCTTGTATGTTTAAGTCCAATTGTTGTGCTAACGTTTCTCTTACCGCTTTAATTGTAAAAGACAGTTGATCCACATCCTTCCAGTACCACATGTCGTTTGTTTCTCGTATCGGATATTGCATAAGTTGATCGTTCAGCCCATCCATATCCATTTTTTCACTATCGGTGGTGCTCTCAACCATGCCCATTCCCACATTCGACCTCCATTATGTACCTTATAACAATCCTTTACGAGTGCCCCTTTTTCTACAACTAATTGGTATATCTCCTGGTATTGAGTCTTCAATGGTTCGTTTCCCAGCCATGTATCTTCCATGAACATAGTCTTATCCCCGATTCCCACTTTGCTTTTTAAGCATGAATTAATGTTAATATTGTTTTTTTGAAAACTCAGTATCAATCTCCCCAATATTCTTCCATACCCCCGTGTGTGTTTTTTTTCACCGGAATTGACATAATCTTTCTTCTACTCCAATGTATTGCTTTTACAACTCTAACCCATATTTGGTTTGTCTCCATTTTTAGTCGCCACCACCATTTTAATAATATTACCAAGTTTAGGTCTTTGATGTTTCCAATTCCAAGCCCCCCGAAGTCCTTTGATGCTACAATTCTTTCCCTTCTACCCCCCCCCCACAAAAACTTCTTTCTAATTCCTTCCAAGGTTTTTATTACCGCTTTCGGACATTTATACAATGACAAGTAGTAATTTGGTAAGCTTCCCAAAACTGACTTTATTAGTATTACCCGACCCGCGAATGATAGGATTTTTGTTTTCCAATTAGATAACCTTCTATTGAATGTATCAATCACTTCTTTCCAATTTACTTTTAATCCAAGATAGGTAAATGGAAACTTACTTGGTTTGCACTTGAAAATCTCGGCCATATTATCCACTTCTATTTCAGGGCAGCATACACAAAAAAGTTGACTCTTTCTTGGATTAACTTTCAACCCCGACGCCAAATAGAATATTCTAATCAGATTCTTTAAATTCTCCTCCTTCCATTCGCCAATAAAAATTGAATCGTATGCAAATAGCATATGAGTTACGTATGGACCATTACCTGGTAGTTTCACACCCGAGAATATACTTGCACTTTTTGCCCTTTCCATCAGAATATGTAAACCTTCCATTGCTACTATAAACAGAAACGGTGACAAAGGATCACCCTGTCGTAATCCTCTTTTGTATTGAAACTCCCCCGTTGGGGATTCGTTTACTAGTACCGAGCCTCTTCCTGCAAATAAATTCCCCATAACCCAGTTCCTCCATTTTGCTGGAAAGCCCATGTATGTTAGTATGGAAATTAAGAATTTCCAATTAAGCGTATCGTATGCCTTTTCAATGTCAGCTTTAAACACAAAGATGCTTTTTTTAGTTCTTTTCGCCGATGCTACGATTTTGTTTATAACCAATGGTCCATCCACAATGTTTCTATCAGAGACAAAAGCTGATTGTGCATTCGAAATTACACTTTTTATAACACCTTTAATCCTGTTTGCAAGTACCTTCGATATGATCTTGTTTACCACACCTATCAGAGATATGGATGTAAATTCAGAGAGTGTCGTGGGATCATTCACCTTGGGTATTAGAGCAATAAAGGATGCACTGCACATATGGTGAATCGATCCATGAGTGTAGAATTGATTCATAACTTCCATTACTAGCTCCTTGAAATCCTCCCAATATGATTTAATTAGTTTGAAAGTTATGCCATTTGGGCCTGGTGCTTTAGAGACTTCACAATCCCACACTGTTGTACGTACTTCGTCATATGAGAATGGTATTACTAACCCCTCCGCTTGGTCTTGACTTAGCTTCAAAAAACCTTCTGCACCGATACGGGGCCTAGATCTTTCTGGTTCATCGAACTTCTCCTTGAAAGCATTCCAAAAGTGGCTTTTAATCATTATCGGGTCCGAGATCCACTGTCCTTCAATCCAAAGACCGTTGACCTTATTTCTTGTTATGTGACTATTGACGATTGCATGAAAATAAATGGTGTTCTCATCTCCCAAGCCAACCCATCTCATTCTTGCCTTTTGTTGAAGATCCAACAGTTGTGCCTGATGCCAGTCTCTCATCTTCGCCTTACACCCTTGCCAGGTTCTTATCTCCTCCTCCGTAAGCCTCCTGTTTTTTTGCTAAATTATCTAGGGTTATATATTTGCTTCATACCTCCGTAAGGTCTTTCTCCTCCTCTTCTTTTTTTGTTTTTTCTCCATAACTTTAGTTCATCCTTGATCATTTTCAATTTATGTGCCAAAATTTCGTCTTTGAACGAAGAATCACATGTTTTGGCCAACCCTTTCTTAATAGCCTCCTCAAAAACATGCATCTCAAACCAACTGTTGAACAATCTGAATGGGGACAGACCGAAATTATTATCTGTCGTTACGAGAATGAGTGACTGTGATCTGAAATGTCCCTATTTAGAGCCCGTAATGTCGCATTTGGCCATTTGGTCATGAATTCATCACCCACTACAACCCTGTCAATCTTACTTAGATTTGTCCCATCCCCTCACATGAAAGTATATCTCTTTCCCCCATATTGTATTCTTGAAGCCCGGAACTGCTTATGAAACTGTTAAAATACAATGCACCATTCACATCAAAATGTGAGTTGTATCTATCTTCCTCTTCCCGTACTTCATTAAAGTCTCCAAGTAGTATCCAATGGCCATCAATACTACTCCTTACAGGTAATAATTCATCCCATAAACGTCTTCTGTTTCTTGGATTGCTGATCCATACACATTCACAATTACTAACTCCTCTTCAAGACCCGTTATTTGACCTTTTATCAGCAAGAAATTTTGATTTTTAATTTCTAAATTCTTTTTAAACGTACCTCTGTTCCGTATTGATAATAATCCACCTAATCTCCCTTCTGCATCCACCTTCGAATACTCGAAATCGGTACTATTCCAGAACCTCCTTATAATGTTTAATGGCATATCCCGAAACTGTGTCTCTTGTATTGCTAAAAAGGAAAGATTGTATTTTGTTATGAGTTCTCTGATCCTTACCCCCTTCCCGCCCCCCCCCCCCCCCCCGGCTCCTTTGATGTTAAATGACCCGTAATTCATGACTGGCTGGCTTCCACCTGATCTTCCATTACTGCTTCCCTAATCATCGGCTCTTTTTGCAATAGGTCAACTCCCAGCTCCACTCCCACTTTTATCGTTTCACTGATCTCCTTTGAACCTCTGTCGTGTCTACATTCCTTACATTCTCCTGTGTTCCCGGGACAATTGTCCCCCCATTTTCCTCTTGTCCCGAATCTTCCACCCAATCTGATTCATAGTCATCTTCTAGCCCAACACCGAATTGATCAATGTGGTTAATGTCTGCTTCGGATATTCTTATTTTGGCCCTGTTTCTCTTTTTATGAACTTTATCCCTCCTTCCTACTGCCCTCTTCTTGGTGCGTAATCTAGATTCGTCCGATAAATCCAGCTTTAGATCTGGAATTTTCCTTTTACTAATGGTATGATTGGGCTTTAGACTCCCAGTACGACTATCTGCAATACTAGACATTTTCCTTTTATTTTGAGTCTTCCTGGCCGGCCCACCCACATTGTCTTCATTTAGCCTAGTTGGCCCAAATAATGATGTAATTCGAGACACCCCACCAACAATGTTATTTGAATTTGGTTGCGTCGCTTCTCCTTCATTATTGCCAGGTGTCAATATTTCCTGATTGTCTTCTTCATCCATTAAATTCCGATTGTGAGTTTCCTTTTCTCTCTCCTCATTGAATACCACATGTTCCCGTACCTCGTTCACATCATTCGATGTTCCTTCTCCAACTGTTAGGCTTCCTTCACCATCCCCCTGCATCGTACCTTCCTTTTCCGGCACCAGATCCTTATTTTCTGACGACCCTAGACTGTTCCCATCTTCCAAGTTACTCTGATCATCCACCGGTTTGTCTGTTCTCATGTTACCTGGGTCCTGATTCCCTTCCGAGTTATTTACATCTGATAAATCCGGCAGCGGTGGTTCGGGACCATCTTCAGATTCTGCTCGTAAATTGGGCGTCCAGAACCGAAATTCTTCCATTACCCACACATCGGAAAGCATTTGTTTCCATCTTATTGTCACCTTTTCGTTTATTGTTGTACCGTGGTTTACAAGAACACCTACTGTATCATATTTAAAGTTTATATCATTTTCATCTGCATTTGATGGTTTTATGATTTTTCTGAACCTTTCTCCCACACAATTGAATACACCGTCTATCCATAGTTGCAATGGGACACCACTGATTCTAAGCCACACAATTCTTTGGAATGGTATATGCTCCCTGTTCCATTTTCTAACATTGTTAAACCACCTTTTCCATAATGCATCCTTTTTAGTTAACATGTCTTCCAAGCTTTCCTCTGAATCAAAAATAATCTGAACATTTAATCCCCCCACATACCTTACTTGATCATCTCTGAGGCCCATTTGTTTCTTCATCTTCCCAACTGCTTTTAAATAATCAACCTTCTAAAGCTCACCCACTACTGATTTCCCTTTCCATTTGAAATATGGAATTGATTTATTTGCAAATGTTAACCAGTTTCCATCCTCTTGTTGTGATCTTTTTCCTCTTGCCACATCTGCCGATGTCAATCCTTGTTTTGTATATGGCACATTGTGTTCCGTTGGTTTGTTAATTACTGGCTGTGTGTATCCTTCCAGTTTTTTTCTCCATACTTTCCTGTTTCTATCTTCCTTTTTTACTACCTTCACAAATCTCGCCACATTTGTCTTAATCTTCCATCCGAAAAAGCTCATTTGATTAAGAGCCTTTATTATCTTCTCTGTATCGTTGACTTTCACGAATCTAAGGAAACCGAACCATTTCCCCTTCTTGTCGAGTTTCCTTCCAATGTATGTGTCTACCACCTGCCCATAGTTCTTGCATTCCGTCCAAAGCTCACCGGCGGAGATATGTGGGTGGATGTTAGAGACATAAAAAGTTATTGCCTTTTCCTTGATGATTTCATTCTCGTATCCTTCTCCCATATCTTGTTCCCTTTGATGTTCATCGATTTCTCCCTCCTCTTTTTCATCATTCTTATTGTCCATCTCCGATGTTCACAGACTATACTCGGTGGCTATAAAAGGTTAATAGAACTCGAATCTATCTAGCTGAGCTATAAAGATAGACGTGATCGATATTAGGCCTACTAAGCAATCTAGGAACCGAGAATAATCAGGAATTGGAGATTGACTAGAAACTGAACGGATGCAACTGCGGTGGAATCCAATCCCGGTAAGCGAATGGAGTACGACGAAATCTGTTTTAGAGTGGAAGGTAGGATCAGATAAGCCCACGAAAAAGCTATCGATGAACCTTGCCCGCTAAACCAGATAGCTTCGTCTCGTCAAGCCACCGGCGACGATTCGTATGTTTTCCGACGACCGTTCACCTCACCTCACCAATAACACTTGAAAAGGACGTTGTGCCGTAAATAAATTTGATAATGCTTATCGTTCACATCTTCTTCAACAGTTCAACTGTAGATTTACCATTGTTCTTCGCATAAGCTCACCATATTCGGTCCAACAATAACAGTATTAGTCACATAGAACATTGACCATTATAAATTATAATACACAAACAACCCTAAATATCTTAATAATAATTTTGGGATAACCCGTTTGACCCATTACCAACCTGTTTGACATGAACCTTCTTAAATGATATGGATATGGATATGCAGAAGGAAGCTCAAATGATTGTATATTTGAAACAGTGCTTATCCTCAGCTCCAGAGACGTCTCTGAGAATTCACATACCCTGTTCGAGCTCGAAAAAATGTGTCATTCCGTAACTTTTTATTATTATTTAAAAAAAATCAAATTAGTATTGGGCTCAGTAAACCTAATGCCAAGTAATGTAAATTCTAAACCATAAAAATGATTTGTAAATGAGTCTGTATTGAAATTGGTATGTGATTACTATTAAAATATAACATATATATATATATATATATATATATATATATATATATATATATATCGATTTTTTAAATCGCGTACCCCTTGAAATCTCGAGACTTGTGCGGAGCGCACACCATCTTAGCCGCCTATGCTCAGCTCGATTCGAGCTAAGCTCGATTCGAGCTAAGCTCGAGTTCGGCTCATTTATTATTTGTTATTTAACTTATATTAATTATAATTACCATTTTATATATAATTTAGTTATTTTTTTGATAGTTTTATAAATAGTAATTATTAATATTTAAATATATATTTGATATATTAATAAAAAAATTTCTAACAATAGGCTCGTTTAGGCTCTCGAGCCGGCTTGAGCTCGGTCTCGGGCTCGAGCTCAAGCTCGTTTAAGCTCGGCTCGTCCAAGTTTTTTTCGAGTCGAGCTAGCTTTGCTCGTTTGCACCCCTAGTTGCAGACATTTTGATCATGTATGTGGAGGTGAAAGATGCTACCAGAAAAATAACTACAAAGGACAACACAAGGTACTCCAAACATAGAGATATAAACTGGACAAGATTGAGGTGAAAAAGACAGTTAATAAATAGACGATATTATATATTCTTATGTTCCCATTAAAGTCAATGGGAACAATAAGCAATCTGAGCCCTTAAATTCAACGGGAACAATAAGCAATCTGAGCCCTTAGATCAAGATGAGATTAAATCCTGACTATTATAATTCAGGAAAACCTTCTAGAAGGGGAGGTTTGTTTCAGTTTTAGTTTGACCACTCTCATCCGAAATCATTGGAAGCTCCCACGTTCTATTGGAAATTTGAAACCTTTGTTCTATATTTTAGAAGGAGCAGTTCAGGGAGTTGAAGACCATGTCTCCTGTGTAGAGGCAGTTATCGGAGACGACAATGGGGGATCAGTTTTTTAACCTACTACATACAGTTTTCATATCTTCCCAGCCCTATATACAACCCCCACGTCTACCCTCATCTCAAACTGTTATGCAGTTGTTTCTAATTTCTTTTCATCTTCACATGGATACACCTCTTAGTTCTCATTATGCCTAATCGCCGATCAACACCAACACAACTCCGTACGCCATTGCAGTTTCCTCCCCTCACCAAAATGGTTGTATAATAATTTTGAAAGGCTGAAGTGAAGAACCCTCTGGTAGGCTTTTTTTATTGCAATAATTTTCCAAAATCACTGCCTCCGAAGCTTCAAATCGATGTCATCGTCTGATGCTCGATGCTCATGTATAATTAGAGTTTGTTCATTTTAATCCCTTGTGATTTCTGTTTTTTGAATTTAGTTTATGTTTATCGTTCTTTGGTTGTTCAATTTGTGTTTAGAAGTAGTCCAGAAGAAGCTGCTAGGTGGATACAATTGCTTATTTTTTTAGGTTTTTGCTACCGTTTTATGTGTAATTATGATCTGTTTCTTTTGTTTGATTGAAATGGAGATTGATCTTGTAGAATTTTGATAAAGTGTGTGTTAAATGAGTAGATTTGTATATATTTCAGTTTTTATATTGTATATATTGTAATTAATTGTTTCTTTATTTTCTCCCAAATTATAGGAGGCAATTGTGTACACTCTTATTATATAAAGAATACAATCCCTCAACAATACGTGAGGTTGATTCTTAATTTGTTATATGGTATCAGCCTAGTAAACATCCTCTCCCCCATGCAGTCTGGACAACCTCTGATCAGAAGGCTGCTCACCTCATTCTCTCTTCCCTGACCGAGGAAGCGACAGCCGAAGTTCTCGGTCTTACAAGTGCTTGTTAGATCTGGCTTGCACTTGAGAATGCGTACAACAATGCCTCTGTTGAACGGGTTCAGTCCCTACGGGACTCTCTTCGCCAACTCACAAAAGGTACGACCACAGTTACTGATTTTTCTCGTCGCTTTTGTATCATCTGTGAAAAACTCACTGCAATCAGTCATCCGGTTGCTGAGATTAACAAGCTACATTGGTTTTTATGCGGTCTCGGCCCTTCCTATGAGGTGTTCTCTACAGCTATACGGCCAACCAAACCTGCTCCTCTGTTCCGGGATTTGGTTGCTCAAGCAAAGAGTCATGAGTTGTTCCTTCAATCTCTTTATGGCACTGTTGTCCCACCGGCTGCGTTTTACGGTCAAAACAGACGTGAGTCTTCAACGACAAGTCGGGGTCATGGTTCCTTCTCTCGTGGAAACCCGTCTCGTGGCTCTCAGGGCCGCGGTCGTGGTCAGGTCCGACGATCACCTCACAGTTAGCTTTGTCGCACAAACGGTCACTATGCCTCGACATGTCCAACCTTCATTCCTATGCCTCTCAGGCGCTTACTTTGGATGATAATCTAGCGAAGGCGTTTCATGCCCAATGTCATGTAAGTATCGATGACCCGGATTGGAATGCTGATTCCGGAGCAACATACCATATGACTCCCAACAAAGAATATCTTCACACTTCCACCCCTTACATAGGTAATCATCAGGTTGTTTTTGGAAATGGTAAGAAATTTCCAATAACACATACGGGTTCATCTTTTATCTCCAATCATATTGCCTTACGTAATGTGCTTGTCATGCCAAATCTCACCAAAAAGTTACTATCTATTAGTAAGTTGACTGCAGATTATCCTGTTGATGTTCTATTTTCTCAACATCTTTTTCATATTCAGGATCGAAAAACAAAACAGGTTCTCGCTAGAGGGACTTGTGAAAATGGTCTCTATGTGTTCAAGGATGAACCTCAAGCCTTTGCTACAGAAGTTTCTAATAAGGCCTCCTATGAACTATGGCACACTCGTTTAGGCCATGTTTCCTTTGATGTTATTTAAATTTTGAAAAGTTTGGTGTTTTATCTGTAACTTCTTTATTACCTAAACCGACTACTTACATTTCTTGTCAACTTGCAAAAGGTCAAAAATTGTCTTTTGATTCTAATATAAAGCGTGCTTGTTATCCATTGGATTTAGTTCATTGTGATTTGTGGGGACCTGCTCCTATTACCTCCACTGATGGCTATCGTTATTATGTTATTTTCATAGATGATTATTCCAGGTTTACATGGTATTATCCTGTCACACCCCCAAAATCCACCATGCGGAGTATCACCGCTTGGAGGCGTGACATGACCAGGATCGAGCCACCAATCATATTGAACGACGTAATTAAGTAACTAGAACCAACCACAATATAATTGGTGACCAAAAGCTAGTTAACCAAGTTTAAATTAAACAGCGGAAGCATAAACGTAAATCCAAAAAAACATAAGTCCATGGTTCATAAGTTTAAAGTCCAAAGCGTAAGTTTAATAAGTTCATAAGGAATTAAATATCAAGCACGAAACATAACAGTCCGTATCCCACAACGACTCCTTCCTCGTGCAAGCTCCAAGCATTCAACGACCTGTAAGGCATGTAACAACGAGTCAACAACAAAGTTGAGTGAGTTCACGGTTGGTTGATTAGTTTTGAGTTGTTTCTGAAAACGTGGTTTGTCTTTCGTTGGCGTAATTGTTGTGGGGGTTACCCCGTAGTTGAAAGCATGATTAACCAGTTCATTCTTTATTACCCAAACCATATCCATGAATAGTGGGGGCTTCCCCATGTGAACCACTAGACCGTACCATATCAACTACTAACGCAAATAAGTTGTGCCCTACATCAGTGTCTATCATCACTGACAGTTTGCAATAGTCCATTAGTACACGCCTGTCCGACTGGCACGATGTGAGGTTTGTTAAACCTAATAGCGCTATTAACTAATGACCCGCTCGCCATTGTCCTCGGCGATTAAGTTGATATAAAATGAGGGACTTCATGATAGAGTTTTGCCTAGTAAGTTTTAAGGTTGTTGTCCTACCCAAGGAGGACGAACGTACGTAGTTCTACCCAAGGAGAATACGCAGGATTAATATTGGCATCCTACCTATGGAGGATGGCCGTACATATCTTACCCAAGGAGGATATGTAGATTCCGTTTTAAGTTCTTTAACCCATTCCCAACCACCGGGAATCCCATGCCTTAGAAAGTGTGTGAACTCACCTCGGTTTGCTCGGTTAGATTCTCAAATATAGCTAATAGTCAAGGTCGGTCAATCACGTCCTAATATGATTACCAGTTAGTCATTTAGTGGTTTTCAAATAGAGCACAAAGTTCCTACACGCGTCTATCACATAACATGCATCACTTTAACGGTTCACGCTCATATAAACATTCTACCTATAGTTACTCAAGAACAAGCACACGATATTGCACATATTACTTTCATTGACATATAACATGTTAGATCATCCTCAGATAACATACTCGACATTTAGACACGCAATCTACTACTTATGTCATTTCAGCTTTACTATCCAAAACTGGGCTGTTTTCGGGTATTTTAATAAAATAGTTATCTTACTTCAAAAATTCCCAACATTTTACAAAAGGTGCTAAACGATCCATATATTATTATGTAAAAATCTCGGGATCCAATTCATCACCAATATTTTACAAAAATTCATTTTCTGGACTGCAATCAGATTCATTACTTTCTGACTGCAGTCGACGGAACAATTCATTAAAAATTCATTGTAAGTCGGATTGATGAAATTCCAGTGGGACAATTACTACGACATCAGTGTCCATCTACAGTACCAATTTCGTGACCTAGTTCTACTTAGGTTTCAAGTTATGTCGGAAAACAGAACGCATATTTTCAGCAGTAAAAATGTAGCTCTAGCTGCTGTTACAAAACGACACTTTAAAAATAGTAAACGAAGTCCAAAAATTATGATTCCAGTGCCACTAGAACCGTATTTCATAATACATAAATCTAGGCTTCAGAAAATACATTTTTCGTTAAGTTACGGTCTGGTTACAGCCAACTGAAGTTGGCTGTAAACACCAACCAGCATTCTGTTTTAGTTCCCTACCTTCTAACGCATGTTCGATTGATTCTGTTAACATGTTTAGTGATCACAACAACAACAAACAGCAATATTAACCAGCAAATTATCAGGAAATCAACAAGAATCATAACAACATCATATTAACATCACTTCGTCTCTAGACTAATTTATGTTCAAGACTTGTTTAAGGTTCTTTAGAGTTTCTTATCATTTTGATCACTACACATCTTTAACCACCTAAACAAGATGTAAGAAGCAAAGATCTAAGTTCTTACCACTAGTTCAAGACTAGGGAAGTTCAAGAGGAGAAAAGAGGTGGGTAATAGCAAATAGAGAAGGTCCTTCAAGTTCCGTTGCTTCCACACTTCCTAACTTAGCTTCTTGCACCTTGGAGTCACCTTAGAATGCTTGCTTTGGAGCTTGAAATGGATGTGTGTGTGTGGGGGGGGGGGGTTGGAGCCGTAGCCAAGAGAGGGTGGAGAAGGAGTTTTGTTGTTGGTGAAGGGTGATTGTGATTATGATCTTCCAAGTTGCAACTTATATCCATACTTAGGCTTTATCCAAAGGGTCTAATGTCTTCCAAAGTACAAGCGTAATCCATTAAAGAACTCCATAAGATCTTTTAAATTAGGCATGTGGCTAATTTTTAGGCATAGGGGGGGGGGAGGGGTCTATATGAAACTTGGAACTAGTTAGTTGGTTCATAATCCCAATCCAAGTATATGGTTACAAAGGTTAGTTACTAAAAAAATTAGTGGGTGTTAAGGTGTTCGGGGATCATGACTAGTTTAGAATCATTAAAACAATGCTTCTAGTAATATTTTTGTGTTCCGGGTAATGTCCGGTTGTTCGGTTGGGTACTGTTTTGTTAAAGTGCTTAATTAATCCGTAAAGTGTCTTTTATATATATATATATATATATATATATATATATATATATATATATATATAGGGGGCTGCTAGAATGAGAACCACCTCGAGTTGTAAGAACCGCGAGAACTACACCCCACGGGTGGGCGTTCACCATGATTTTTTTACAACTAGATGTGTGTATTATAAACGCAGCCGTAAAAAAAAAATTAAACGCCGCGGCCGAGGGGGTAGTTTTTTACACCACAAGTTTGGTGTTTTTAATTTTTTTTCTTTTTTCTTTTTTTTTCACCAAACTTGTGGTGTAAAAAACTATCCCCTCGGCCGCGGCGTTTAAATTTTTTTTTTACGGCTGTGTTTATAATACACACATCTAGTTGTAAAAAAAATCATGGTGAACGCCCACCCGTGGGGTGTAGTTCTCGCGGTTCTTACAACTCGGGGTGGTTTTCATTCTAGCGGCTCCCTATATATATATAGGCAAATTGGAAATAAATAATCCCAACTCACTGTTATTGGCCAATAATAATCCCAACTCATTTAATCACCAATAATAATCCGAACTATTCACTTTTGTTTGTAAAATACTCCCACGTTAAAAAACACTAACTAGGTTAAAATATTGCTGATGTGGCTTAACATGTGTGGACTGACGTGGCTGGTTAACATCTTACATGTGTATAAAATGATTATCAGCCTCATTTGCACACATAATCGACTAAATTTGCCCAATTTGTAGAATTAGGGTTTTGAAGGAGAGTGCGATTGTGTGTGCAAATGAGGCTCATAATCATTTTATACACAAGTAAGATGTTAACCAACCACGTCAGTCCACACATGTTAAGCCACATCAACAATATTTTAACCTAGTTAGTGTTTTTTTAATGTGGGAGTATTTGACAAACAAAAGTGAATAGTTCGGATTATTATTGGTGATTAAATGAGTTGGGATTATTAGTGGCCAATAAGAGTTAGTTGGGATTATTTATTTCCAATTTGCCATATATATATATATATATATATATATATATATATATATATATATATATATTTGTAAACACTTTTAATTCTCAACATTTAGGAAAGCACACAGGACTATTTAGTAACTTTTCTGTATACTACTAGTATGTTAACAAGCACGTGTAAGTATAACACAGTAATCAGAGAGCAGTTAAGTAATTCCACACAGTCATCAAGCACTTTAATTATCATTAATAAGTTATACGGAATACATGGAATTTTGAGGGCTGTCACATATCCTCTTAAAACCAAAACTGGTTTTTATGCGGTCTTACCCGCCTTTATCAAACTTGTTCAAACACAATGCTCGAGAAAGATAAAAACCTTCCAAAGTGATAGAGGGACCGAGTTTGTTAATCAGACGGTTCGAAAAATATTTGAGGAGAATGGAACATTTCATCGTTATTCGTGTCCCTATATGTAACAACTCTCACTAAAATTATTACTTATTATGTTAATTGTCCAATAAAGAAACCCTAATTGAGAAACCCAAGTAATCCTGCATAAACCCTAAAATTTTCAGAACAATCAGAATCAGGATCAGGGCCCCTACTCAGGGGGGGGGGTAAACCCTAGCTGACGATTATCTAAACAGTTTGCTGTAGAAAATGAATTAAGTCGAACGACCAACTCAGTTGAGCTACCCATGAACGTGGCCACCCTATGCTAGCAATAGACTTGTCGCGCCACACGAAGGAGACAGGTCTCCCTGTCGTGCCACGCGAGGGAACCAAATTTCCAGTATAAATAGGGGGGGTTGGCACTTGAATTCTGGTGTTTGTTCGACGTTCAAATTCCAATTATACGCTGAGATATCACTTAATTACTACGAACACACACAAATCACTAAACGCTGCCGCGATAAACAAGGTAATAACTCGATCGCTATTACGATTCAACGTTCGATCGATTGAAACTATCCAACGAATGTTTAAGTGCTGCTCAAATTGGGTTTATACTTTGTCATTCATCATTAGTTCGATGGATGTTTAAGTATCGCACTTTGTCATTTGTTGTGAGGGTTTAATCTCGTGAATTGTCGTAAATGTTGTATTAGTTACTAACCCTGTTCGTGTGCATTGTTATTTAAATTAGGTTAAACAGGCTAATCAGTAGACTAAACTCCGCCCACATAAATCTGCAATGTGAGTCAACACAAGGGTTATCGGTGCTTGGACCCTACTACCTCTCGTGTATTTATCACTCGCCATACCCGGTTTAATGAGTTGTCTTTACCATTTAAAACAAATCATGCCACTTTGGATCTACACAAGCTACAACTCACCACCTTTCTTGATGATGCATCACAACAAACTATTCCCACTATTGTGTAACACCCCGAAAATATAAAACTTTATATTTGAATTATAAAGTACAAAATAAACGAGAATAAGCTAACTAGGAAATAAATAACCCAGTTAGTTATGAGTTATGTAGTAACACATGAATGAATTTAAAATGCCTAAATTATAAACTAAACAAAAGTTGAGGGGCTTATGTTGTAGAACTTGAAACTTAATTTAATAAAAACAAAATAACACACACCAAACACACACAAAGGTGTGTCTGGTCGATCAAACAACAGGGGCGAACAAGAGCTCCCCTACCAAACCCTAACTTATGCCAAATTGATCAAATTGGAGGTTTAAATCAGTTCCAAATCGATTTTCTAGCACGAATTATTGATCACCTTGTTGAAGGGATCATAAGGTATGCAAAATCTTGATGTTTTGATTCATCCTAAATTCTAGGTTAATTGTGAAAATCGAAATTGAGCTTGATTATGTGTTGATTCATCCTAAATTCTCCCAATAAAATAAGTTTGATTATTAGGAAAAGTCAGGAGAAAGGAAAGAAATTACAACCAAAGGAAGTGAGATTTAATCCGGAAACCCAGGAAATAGGCAATAATCCACCGTGGGAAGATAAATTAGATGAAAAATGGGCAGATCTTTATATGTTAGCTACGGTAGCAGTAAATACCAACCTTTAGAAAACTATTAATATCCTGACCCAGTATTAGCACCCATATTACCTACAAGCCAGAAGCTCTAAAGAAAAGTTATCTAGTAAATAAATAAGTTACAATAAAACCTAGTATGTTTTAAATTTCAGTTGTCCTTTGTATTAAATTAATCACCCAGAATGCAATAATACTTAAATGTTGATTTGTGAAATTTTGTTATAAAATTTTAACTTAGCATTTTGTGTGCATTTTGCATATATGCTAAACAACATGAATGAGTTATCTGAAGCCCTTCAGAATCTCAATCTCTATCCTGTACCAATAGAAGTTTCCAATGACTTCACTAGTTACATTGCTGATTTGGAGGTACCTATGGAATTTCAAGCTCCACCTCCGGAGAAAGCAAAGCCTAAGAAAAGAAGAAGATATGTAGGATGGAGGAAAGTGCGCAGGAAGAAACCAGCAACTATAAAAATTCCCAAAATAGGAAATCCTATGGATAAAGGAAAAGGAATCGAGATCGGAGAAAGTTCTAGGCCAACAGAGATAGAAATCGGGGAAAATGTTAGGCAAACAAAAATAGAAATCGGGGAAAGTTCTAAGCAAACTGAAGAATTTCCATTTCAGGAGGAATTAGATCATCTACTGGCAAGCTGTGATATTATTAGACCTATCACCAACAATCTCTACCCTTATCCTGCTGAAACCCAACTTCCAATGAACTTGGAACCAGCTATTCCAGACCCTCTAATCCACACCCAACCTTTAGGAGAAATGGACGAATGGTGGACTAACGACTGGCAGTTTCAAAACCTTCTTAATAACCCTTATACCTTTTTCCCTCAGTTCGACCCAGAACCTATACCAAACCCACCGATAAGTAATGAGAACCTAGCCAAACTCCGCCATTTTGACGAAGAGCTGATAGATACAGGGAATAGGATCCGGGAAATGGGAGAACAAATCTCCTGGAAATACGACGAGAGGGAACGTCGCTACTAAAATGCCAGCTGACAAAGGAATAGTGGGGTTGGGAGGCTGTGTTTGTATAATAACAATAGTAACAAAAATATAACTCTATAAAATAGCTTAAAAAATAAAACGTTGTAAAATAATCAGTGTGTACAGATGCCTAATATAATCTATAAAAAATGGAAGTCGAGAAATCGATAATTTTGACTATATATGTGTTGTAAAAATTTATGTGTTTATGTGCAATTGTTTGTTATATTTAATTATTGATTATTTGACACTAATAATTTACACCTATAATAATTACCAGATGGAAAACGCTGGTAATGAACCAGTTAATGAAGTGAATCAATCTGAGCAAAATCAGGAAAATCAATTTATAACCAGGCAAGATATCGAGAATATCGTTGCTCAAGGGATAGCCAATGCTATCCCAGCAATCCTGGCTGCTGCTCAGAAACCTGCTGAACCTCAACAAATCATTCTTAGTAAATGTACTCAATAAGATAACTTCAGTAATAGCGTTAACGGAGGCGGCAATCATGATAATCACAACAATGATCCACGGCAGGCCCCACTCCTTAAGAAAATGAAAGTTGCAACACCTGGTTGCACTTACAAAGAATTTCTTGCTTGTAAACCAGCTGAATTTGCAGGCAATGAAGGGGCAACTGCGACACTGCGTTGGTTAGAGAAAACCGAAGCAGTAATTATGATAAGTAAATGTGCTGAAGAAGACAAGGTTATGTATGCGTCGCATCTTTTTAAAGAAGGGACGCTAGAATGGTGGAATACGATACTTCATGCCAAAGGAAGAAATATGGCTTATGCCATGAATTGGGAAGAATTTAAGCAGTTAATGGAAAGAAAATTCTGTCCCGAGTATGAAAAGGAACAAATGGCAAATAAGTTCCTGAGTCATCGCATGGTGGGTGTAGACTGTCGAGGATATACTTCGACATTCTTCGAATATGCGAGAGTGGTACCAACCCTGGCTTCGCCAGAACCGGTGCTTATTTCCCGTTATATATGGGGATTAATTGGAGAGATCCGTAATATCGTTAAAGCTGCGAGACCTTGCACTATTGACGATGCAGTAGAATTAGCTAACACCCTAACTGATGAACTGGTACGCATAAGGGAAGAAAATCGGAAGAAAGAGTTAGCTCAGAAAATTACCCAAGGATTTCATATGGGTAATAATAACAATGCTAAGAAAAGAGGAACTGGGCAATCCTCAAATCCGCCTTTCTGCAGGAATTGCAGAAAGAAACATTTTGGAAGATGCAATGTAACCTGCAACTTTTGCAAAGTTGTAGGACATCGTGAAGAAGACTGCAGAAAGAAAACAAGGGTCTGCTATAACTGTGGAGAAACTGGGCATTTCAAATCAAAATGCCCTAAGTTAGCCAAACCAATAGACAACAAAGCCAAGACGGCCGACAGAGCTACTAAAAAGAATGCCAGAGCATTCCAGCTGACCACTCAAGAAGCAGAACTCATTCCAGATGTGATAGCTGGTACGTTCCTAGTTCACGACGTGTTTGCAAAAGTATTATTTGACTCTGGTGCAAACCAAAGTTTTATTAATACCTCATTCTGCCAAACTCTTAATTTACCATTGACCAATCTTTGGCAGATTTTTATAGTCGAAACGGCAGATGGAAATTCTGTTAAAATAGATAAGGTCTTGCAAGAAGGAAAAATAGAACTCTTAGGCCATAAGTTTTCTGCAAACCTGTTACCTATGAAATTAGCCGGATTCGATGTAGTGTTAGGAATGGATTGGTTAGTAACCAACCATGCAAGAATTCTCTGTGATAAAAATTCCGTAGAAATCCATACACCTACAAGAGAAGTAATTTTAATCACCGGAAATAAACCTCGAAAGCCACTGACATTCATTTCAGTAATGAAGTTGGCTAGTTATTCAAGAAAACAAGAAGTAGTGTATATGATTTCAGTAATCATTAACACAAAAAGTAAGGAACTTAAGGAAATCCCAGTAGTCTCAGAATATTCTGATGTATTCCCAGAAGAACTACCTGGATTACCACCTGATAGGGAAGTAGAGTTTAGGATTCATCTAATTCCTGGAACTACACCGATAGCCAAAGAACCTTACCGGCTAGCACCCACTGAAATGCTAGAATTGAAAAAGCAGTTAGATGAATTACTAAGCAAAGGATTTATACAACCAAGTTCATCCCCTTGGGGAGCCCCGGTGTTATTTGTGAAAAAGAAAGATGGATCGATGAGAATGTGTATCGATTATAGGGAACTGAATAAAGTTACAATTAAGAATCGATACCGATTACCTAAGATTGACGATCTTTTTTATCAACTTCAGGGAGCTAGGTATTTTTCTAAGATAGACCTACGCTCCGGATACCATCAGTTGAAAGTACAAGAGGAAGACATACCTAAAACTGCTTTCAGAACTAGGTATGGTCATTATGAGTTTACAGTCATGCCCTTCAGACTAACAAATGCTCCTGCAGCATTCATGGACATGATGAATTGGATTTGTAAACCATACTTGGATAAGTTCATAATTGTTTTCATCGACGATATACTTATTTATTCCAAAAGTCAGGAAGAACATTGTGAGCACCTACATGCACTCTTAACTTTGTTAAGAAAGGAAAAGCTTTACGCCAAATTCTCGAAGTGTGAATTCTGGCTGCAAGAAGTGCAATTCTTAGGACATGTGGTAAATCACGAAGGTATTCACGTAGATCCTTCTAAAATAGAAGCAATCACCAAATGGAAGGTTCCGCAAACAGCTATGAAAATTAGAAGCTTTCTAGGTTTAGCTGGATACTACAGACGATTTATTAAGGATTTTTCTAAGACAGTTGTACCCTTGACTAAACTAACCTGTAAAGCAGTTAAGTTTGAATGGGGACCTAGACAAGAAGAAGCTTTTAAGATTTTAAAGCAAAGGTTGACAAATGCTCCAATTTTAGCCTTGCCAGAAGGAACTGAAGATTTGAAGTATATTGTGATGCTTCAAAATTGGGATTTGGATGTGTGCTAATGCAACGCAAGAAGGTAATTGCTTATGCCTCTAGACAATTGAAGAAGCACGAGGAAAATTATACGACTCATGATTTAGAATTAGGAGCTATAATTTTTGCCCTTAAGATCTGGAGACATTATCTGTATGGCAGTAAGTTTACTGTTTATACAGATCATAAAAGTCTAAGGTATATATTTGGACAGAAAGAGTTGAATATGAGACAAAGGAGATGGATGGAAATCCTGAGTGACTACGACTGTGATATCCAATATCACGAAGGAAAAGCAAACATAGTCGCTGATGCTCTAAGTCGTAAGTATCATGAAAAGCAAAAGCAAGTCCATGCTCTTAGATTAAATCTGCAATTTGATTTAATGGAACAATTAAAGAAAATTCAAGAAACAGCAATTGAAGATGATGCTGAAGGAATGAAAGGACGAATAAAAGAGTTAGAACAAGGAAATGATGGAATTTGGAGATTCCATAAGAAAAGAATTTGGGTACCAAATGTTGGTGCATGGAATGTCTGTTGACTTCGTCTGCATTAATTCTTAGGTCAAGTTAGGTCAAAGTAGGAGCTTGAGAGTCAAATTATGAGGTTTAGCTTATTTGTACATTAGGTTTCGCTCATGTGGTCATCAGGTAGGTTTCCCTTATATGTCACATGAGGTTTTGCTTATATGGCAGTCCATATGAGCGAAACCTGTTGCCCTATAAATAACTGATGTGTTTACTCAGTCTGTACGTTGGAGCGAAACCTTGTCATGCTTTGTGTAACTAAACTCTGTCAAAATTGATTCAGAAAGCATAAATAGAGAAGGAATTGAAAAGGAAAAGCTGTGTAACTTCATGTGCATTGATTCCGCCTTTGTATCTGAAGATGAACGTTCTCAACTGACTATTTAGGGTCGGAAACCGGTCCAACAAGTGGTATCAGAGCTCAGGACGAGGAGTTCATACTACTACAGCTTCATTCTACCAGATTCTCTCATTTCTACTCACTTTCTCTCATACTTTTTCGATTTGAACTGGTTCCTACGGTTGAAATGGCCTGATTTTTTAGTATAACGTGTGAAACATACAATTAACAAACCCTAGAAAGATTCAGATTAAAATTCGGACTAAAACATGGTGAAAATTGGTTAAAACCTAGTTTCGCTTATTCAGACAATAGTAGGGTTTCGCTCGAAATACCTAGTTTCGCTCGAAATCACTAGTTTCGCTCATACGAACCATAAGGTTTCGCTCATACGGACTTGGTATTTTGCTCATAGTGACATCTTGCTGGTTTCGCTCATACGAACAATTTTAGTTTCGCTCATACGGACATTTCACTTTCGCTCATACGGACAACTCTGGTTTCGCTTTTCTGTCACCTTGCGTATTTCGCTTTTGTGACACTGAGATTTCACTTATCTGTCACTTTCAAGCTGATTTCGCTTATTTGTCATCGTTGTTCAAAAATCTCGAAAATATTTCTAAGTGTTTGCTGATTTTGCAGGTACAATCAAGATGGATGACATATTCTTGAACCCGTTTAGCGACATGTACGCATTTACTGGAAATTTCAGAAATGATGATACTTCGTCAAGCAATACGAATGAGAATCGACCGAATGCGAAGAAAAAAGTTAACGGAAGCTTGGAAATCTGAAAGTGCCTTCGGAACATTCAATAAACCTCCAAAGCTAATGGCTATTGAGGAATATAGTCGGTGGTCAAGAAAGTTTGAAGATTAGTTGATGGCATTTTCATTTCCCAGCTGGAAAAGTCTGAAAAACAGTTATGAACATGGAAACAAAAATGGTGAAACTTTAACATCAGTTGAGGAGATCGAATCATTTGTGGCTGAGCAAAAATGTGTGGCATTGTTATTTCAGTCCGTCAGGGAAGACATAATTTCCTTGATCGATTATTCAAATGCAAAAGATCTCTGGAAGAAGCTAGGAACAAAATGTTTAGGAAGTTCAGAAATTGTGAGAAACAAAAGAAAACTTCTTAGAAAAGAGTTTGATCTTTTTGGATGTTTAAAGAACGAGTCAGTTTGTAAAATGATAAAAAGGTTTGGTCATCTGAAGCTGGAATTAGCAAGACATGATATCATATATCCTGAGGATGAGCTTATCGACAAATTGTTTGATTCGTTGCCAGACGAGATGGATTGGAGATATTATGCGTTGATGCTAAAGAATACCATCAAGGATCCAGAAAAGTTGACTTTAGATTTGCTGATTGAGAAACTCGAGAGTCACGAGCTGGAACTTAAGAAGACATTCAAAGTCAATCACTTATCTTATCAACAGAATTTGGATTTGTATTATCCAAAGAGCATGATGCCAAAAGCAACTTCTCCCAAAACTGCGTTTTCTGCTGACAATGTGTCCACAGCATGCAAAGAAAGTCAAAGTAGTCAAAGCAGTGGAAATCACAGTGGTTATCACAGTGGATCTTCATCATCTGTAAGTCATTCTGATGCAAAGAATCGTTTTCAATGCAACATCACAATAGTGTTAAAGAATGCTCAGAATTTCGATGAGGAGTCGGCTAAGCAGCAGATGGTCTTCTTGGCGTCGGTGTTAGAATCTTATGAAAGCCTTGTAGCTGGGAAGATAGGCAACACCAATCTGACGAAAGAAGATTATGATCAGATTGATCCGGAGGAAATGGAGCTGATCAATATTCGTTGGTGTATAGCCAGTGCTGTTCGTCGAGCACAGCGTTTTATGGAAATTACCGGCAGGAAAACAATCGGTGGTCCATCTACCAAGCTGGGGTTCGATAAATCCAAAGTGACATGCTTCAAGTGTAAGCAGAAAGGTCACTTCAAGCGAGAATGCAGAAACACATATGCTGACGAGTCGGAGAATCCTTTCAAAGAGGATTACTACAAGAAGGCAATTTATCACCAGAATAAATCTGAGCCGCCTAGATTGAAGCAAGGTGAAGACAACAGAGAGAAATCTAGAGCTCTTGCGGTGATTTATGATGATGAAGGGTATGATTGGAGCAAAGAGGTTCTACCGGAAGAAGATGCGGTTGGTTACGCGTTCATGGCGAAAAACGAACCTATTCCTTGGAAAGATAACATAACTGAAGAGCAGAAGTATAGATACAGAAAAATGTTGGCTGAAAACAGAATAATTAGAATTTCTGGTATCTATCTAGAAGCGAAGAGAGTGAGAAGATGGGATCCGGATAGGGAGTGTTATCTTGACCCCTATGGAAATATTGCAGTTGATGACAAAACTCTTGATCTGGAAGCCATAATCAAGGAGTTCAAAGATGAGGATGAGTATTGGCAGAATAAATGGTGGGGAACTGGAGACGAGAAAGAGAAAGAAGAGAAAGAGAAAAAGGAGAAAGAAGAGATAGAGAAATCAAAGAAGATTGATACTGGGGTTATTGACACAACGTAGGAGTTGACTGCTGAGAACCTGGGAATAATGGCTGACAAAGTGCTGGCTGCTAAAGCACTTGAGGTAGACTCTAACTCCGTGTCTGAGTCAAAAAGCCAGGTCAGTTCAAACTTGTCAACAAATGCGTCAGGTAAACAAATTGATGGAAATGTTGATTGCAAAAATTGCAACAAAGAGTGCAAATTTTGTAATACAGTCACGTATCTCAACGGTAAGAAAGTTGAAGATCTGACAGCTAAGGTCAGAAGCATTGAGAATCAAATTCTCGATCGTGACAAAAGAGTTAAAGCTTCAACTGAACGGATAAGAGAATTAACTAGCCAAATTGAAAATGATAAAATTGATCATGAAAAAGTTAAAAAGGAAAATGAAAAATTAATTCTTGAAAACCGTCAGATTTCTGAGAAGTTTGAAAAACTCAAAAGCACAATGAAAGATAATGATCATTGAAATGGTAAAACTTATAAAGAAAATGTTCAACTTAAAGCTGTGCTTAGGGTAAAAGAAGAATCAATCAACCAACAACTGGATGAAATTGCTAAACTGAAACTTAAAGTACAAGAGGCTGTAATTGAAAACGAGCGAATCCAGTTGAAGCTTAACAGTTATAGTTCAGCAAGCTTTGTTTTGCAACACATTGTTCCAAAACCCATCGGAAAAAACAAAGCTGGCGAGGATGTTTATTCTGATGGAACCGGGGTGGGTTTTCATCAAGTTCCACCACCTGTTCTTGATAATTACACGAAAAAGCAATCTGGGTTGGTTGAAATTGGAGAAGAAAGTGAAGTTAAACTTCCGGAGAACATTGATGTCACGTTCACATCTTCCAATGACGTTAGTGTCCAAAATGATGTGGTAAAAAGTGTTGTTGAAAACATGCTAAAAACGGATAGTGACACTACCAAGGAAGATGGGTGTTTTTTGGACAAATACATTCCGAAACAAAAGTCCAAGAACAACATAAATGAAGAATCAAATCTTGTCATGTACAAGATGATGGGTTCGGATAATTTGTTTTCGGATTCAGAGTTTCCAATTGAGAATGTAAACATGAACAAATTGACAAATGTTTTCAAATTGGTTGAAGTAGAATTGTCCGAAGTGAACAATCTTAGTCAAACAAAGAAAGATAAAGCTTACTACAAGAAACCTGTTGTTCCACCGCGTTTTTATAATAACAACTGAAACAATTGGTCGGGTGGTTATCAGGGGGTAAGTCTTATCAGAAAAGAAATGTTCCAAACAAGAAGTTTGTTGAGAAGAAAAAGTTTGTGAACAGTTCGAGTTCACTTGCTGATGAAGAGAAAGAAATTTTTTCAAAATCAAATAAAGAGTTCTTTGAGAAGAGAACTTCACAGGCTCAGTCTGAAGGCACAAACCGAGTGGTTGATACTCGAACATGCTTCAGATGTAATCAAGTTGGTCATATTGCACGAAAGTGTACCAACGTGAAGCGTAAGACTGAAACTGTGAAGATTCAAAAGAAGAAAGTTGACGAGAAGGGTAAAGCACCAATCGTTGTTGAGAAAAAGAATGTGAAAAATGATAACAACAAAATGAAAAATGAAACCCGTAAAGAAGTCGGTAACTAAAAATGACAAATTTTACAAACGGGTTGCATTGTCTCAACAAGTTTGGAAACCCAAAATTGAGAAAAATGTCTCGTCTTCTAAGGATTCAATTCCAATTGATTATGATGCAAATTTTCCACCTCTGAAGGCTGAAAACTTTAAAATTCAAGTTGCGAGAGCTAAAAATGTCAAGGTTACACCCAAGACTGATGAGGCTTGGGTGGACACCATGTTTGACTAAGCAGTTTGAATTGCCGGAGTTTCCTGGATCGCGAAGCATGAATCGGCATCTTTATTGAAGTTGGTTAAGTCAAAGTTTGTTATGTGCAGGATCTTCTAAAACTTGTATCCAGATGGATTATGGATAGCGGAGCTTCAAGGCATATGACAGGGAAGACGGCATTGTTGTATGATGTGAGAAATATCAATGGTGGTTACGTAGGTTTTGCGGGTAATCAAGGAGGAAGGATTATTGGTGAAGGAACGTTATCCAATGGGATTGTGACGTTTGAGAGAGTTAACTACATTGCTGAGCTGGAAAACAATTTGCTGAGTATCTCCCAGATCTGTGACAGGATGTACACTACTCACTTCACTGATAAAGAATGTTTGATCTTGAAACCAGGATTTGTTATCCCCGAAGAATGGTGTTGATGCACGGAATGTCTGTTGACTACGTCTACAAGAAGTCTAAAGTCAAGATTGGTCAACAGGGGGTCAAACTGTAAATATTGTGTTAAATATAAGTAGGTTCGCTTTTATGTCATTGTATATAGTGGTCCGCTCATAGGTGCTTAATATGGTCCGCTTATTGTGCAGTGATGTAGGTCCGCTCATATGGCATGTCATATGAGCGAACCCACATGTCTATATATAGGGGAGTCTTCTGAGCGGACCTCATACGTATGTTTGTATGCTGGAGCGAAACTCTGTCAAATTTTCAGTAGAAAAGCAATAAAAGCAAAGGAAATTAATAGGACAAGCTGTTGTAACCTTGCATATTCTGATTCCGCCTTTATATGTGAGGATGAGCTACCTTGACTGACGTTTTAGGGTCAACCAACGGTCCAACAAATGGATTATAATGAGGGCACCAAGAGTCAATGATTTGTACGTGTTGGACATGAGCGTAGCTACTACTACCATGAGTCAGGCTCATTGTTTTGTGTCCAGAGCAACTGAGAAAGAATCGAGATTGTGGCACCGGAAGATGGGGCATATACATCTTAGAAAAATGAATCATTTGGTGCACAATGATTTAGTTACAGGAGTTTATGTCAAAGGTTTTCATCTGGAACGGGAGTGCATTAGCTGTGTTAAAGGCAAACAAAAGAAAAAGTCACACCCTACAAAGCAAGTCAATTCAGTTTCAAGACCTTTGGAAAGACTTCACATGGATTTATTCGGTCATGTGAATGTCAAGAGTATTACAGGAGATTACTACTGTTTGGTCGTAATTGATGATTATTCCAGATTTTCGTGGGTTTCATTCTTGAAAACGAAAGACGAAACGTTTGACAGTTTGATGGCGTTGTTCAAAAAGATTGAGAATCTGTACCAAAGGCGTATCAAGATAATTCGAAGTGATAATGGTACTGAATTCAAGAACAGCAAGATGGAAGAATTTTGTGATGAAAGAGGTATTTTGCATGAGTTTAGTGCTCCGTACACTCCGCAGCAGAATGGAGTCGCAGAACGTAAAAAATCGGACGCTAATCGAGATGGCTAGAACTATGCTCGCAGATTCAAAGTTACCGATAAATTTTTGGGCTGAAGCTGTTTCTGCCGCATGCTATACGCTCTACAGAGTTCTCACTGTCAAAAAGTTCAACAAAACATGCTTTGAGCTAATCAATAACTGCAAACCGAATTTGAAGTATCTAGAACCGTTCGGGTCACCCTGTACTGTTATAGAGCCTCCTGAAAAGTTTGGTCCGAAGTGCATTGAGGGAATATTTGTTGGTTATGCAAATCCGATGCGACGTGTCTTCGTGCCAAGTGAGAAGCGGATTATTGAAGCTGCAAATGTTGAATGTCAAGGTCACACTATGCCGCTGCAGAATCTTGGAGATTCATGGCGTTATCATCATGGTTGTAAAACAAGGTTTCCAAGGCCGAGTACTCCCCGAGTAGTCGCTACAAGGTAGGCTACCGAGGCGACTTTCTTCGACTCCGCCTAATTACTCGGAGTCGGTCAAATGCGGTCAACCTCGGCTAGAATTGGATCTAGTAGGTCAACTCAGGCCTTGTTTGACTTAAATAACAATAAAACATAATTTCTATGCCTATCATATTAAAGAATGAATATTATTTTCACGTATTTTGTTATAAATATTAGTAAATTTGTGTTATTTGACATATATTTAATCTCCAAAAAGTAATTTCTTTATAATTTAACATGTTCGAGTACTCCCCGAGTACTCTCCGCCTAGACCGAGTACTCTCAACTCCCCGGTCTACCGACTAGGGAGCGCCTAGCGACTTTTGCAACAATGGTTATCATTATGACAAGTTGTGGGATTCGTTTGACATGAGAGAAGAATCAGAGGATGATGAAGATTTCTTTGATGAGTTGGATATTTTGAGCTAATATGAGTCCCAACAAAGGTTCTCAGCTGAATATTCGAGGAGACCACGGGAAACTTCAAATGACGATGAAGCAGGTCCAAGTAATGCTGGTGAACACGATGATGTCCAACTAGATGATGTTGCTCCTGGTATTCAGTCGGTTGAGAATGATAATCAAGAAACTGAGAACATGCCAGTATTTGATCGAGGTGATTCAGATTCAGATTCTGAGGGGGAGCAGATTCAGATTTCAAGTCAAACAAACCCAGTCAGTGTACAAGATGTAGATCAGAATGTTACTAATCTGGAAGGCAATGTAGATGTTCCAAGCGAAGTGATGCCGCGAACTCTGTCATACCATCCAGAGGAGTTGATCATTGGAGAATTGCAATCAGGCGTTCGCACGAGACGTCAAATTAACCAGGGCCTTACATGTTTTTATTCTACAGTAGCACCTTTACAAACTGATTTTTCATTGAGTTGTTTTATTTCGCAGATCGAACCGCGAACTTACAAAGAGGCGCTTACTGAAGATTCTTGGGTCATTGTGATGCAAGAAGAATTGGGACAATTTGAGAAGTTAGGAGTGTGGAAGCTGGTTGATCTACCCGAAGGTCATAGGAAAATAAACACGAAATGGGTATTTAAGTGTAAGAGAGACGACATGGGAGTTGTTTTACGAAACAAGGCTCGACTTCTTGTTCAGGGCTTTAGTCAACAGGAGGGTATCGATTTTACTGAGGTTTATGCTCCTGTAGCTCGACTAGAAGCGATCAGAATCTTCCTGGCATTTGCATCTTGGAAAAATTTCAAAGTATATCAGTTAGATGTAAAATCGGCGTTTCTTTATGGGAAGGTAAAAGAGGAGGTTTATGTCGGACAGCCATCGGGCTTCACCGACCCAATCCACAAGAACAAAGTTTATCTATTGGACAAAGCGCTGTATGGTTTGCATCAGGCCCCGAGAGCCTGGTATGAGACTTTGTCTCAACACCTACTAGAAAACAGCTTTATCCGAGGGAAAGTGGATGCCACTCTCTTCACTAAAGAAGTCGACAGTCATCTTCTGATCGTACAGATTTATGTGGATGATATAATTTTTGGGTCAACAAATGAGAAATTGTGCAAAGATTTCGAATCAGTCATGAAGTAGAAATTCGAAATTTCATCAATGGGGGAGACGAAATTCTTTTTGGGACTTCAATTTGAACAACTACCTGAGGGAATTTTAATTCACCAGACGAAGTACGTTCATGATATTCTAGAGAAATTTGGGATGTCAGGTTCTACTCCGGCTTCTACCCCACTTGCGACAAATCATGGGATACATCCAGATCTCAACGGAGATAGGGTTTAAGAAACACTTTATCGTTCCATGATAGGTTCTTTGATGTACCTAACTGCTTCACGTCCTGATATCATGTACCCAACGTGCCTCGCAGCAAGATATCAATCTAACCCGAGAGCTTCGCACATGATCATTGTGAAGAGGATATTGCGCTACCTGAAAGGAACTCCTAGTTTGGGGTTGTGGTATCCTAGAAAAGGCGATTTCACGCTCGAAGGGTATTCCGATTCGGATTTCAGATGCTGCAAAGTCAATACCAAATCAACAACAGCAGGTTGCCAGTTCTTTGGACCTAGGTTGGTCACCTGGCAGTGTAAGAAACAAACGTCTATGGCATTATCTACATGTGAAGTGGAGTACGTATCTGCTAGCAGTTGCTGCTCTCAGATCTTGTGGATACAGCAACAGATGCGCGACTACGTTTTGCAGTTTCTTAACACACCTCTTTTTGTTGATAATGAGGCCGCTATAAATATAACAAAGAATCTAGTACATCACGCTAAAACTAAACATATAGAAATTCGTCATCACTTTATTCGAGATTGCTTCGAAAAAAGGTTGATACGAATTGAGAAAATTCACACTGACAATCAGAAAGCCGATTTACATACCAAAGCTTTTGATAAAACACGGTTTAAATTTCTTTTGAAATTAAATGGTATGAAGCTTTTCTCGGTGTTGGATGGCATAATTAGCGTTGATGAGGGTACTGTTGTAGATGATGATGAGCAACAATCTGCAATGGTTTGTCGATTTTTTACATGTTTTGGTATTTAGGGGGAGTAGATATCTGTAAATAGAATCTGTAAATAGATATTTTTTAGAAAATACAAAAACAGTAAAAAAATTCAAAAATGCAAAAACATGATAAAATCTCAAAATCCAAAGACAATATAAAATCTGAAAAAGAGCTTGTGTGATATAGGGAAAATGATAGTACATCGGTTTGACAGTTATTCCGGGACTTCTGCTGAACGGAAGTTCTGACCTCATCATAATGTTGCTCTTGTGTATCCGGCACGAACTCTTCTTCGGGGTCATCTTGTATGTCTCTCGGTGATTGTGAGCGTGGGGTTTTAAAAGCAAACGGGTCAAAAGAATTTTGGGCGTCTAGGGGGTAATCATAAACACTGGGTCGAACCATCATCGGAACGTGTAGCATCCAATTTTAGCGGGGTTGGTTATCATAACCGAAATTTGGATGCATAGATTTGTTAAAAAAAAATGGAGGTTGGGTTTGATGAGCAAAGCCAAGTTGGGGATGAAACGGCACACTAGAACCACCCAAACCACCGCGTTTATCTTGAGCCCTCGCCTTCGAACTGGACCCTACATTTTTTTTCTTGCCTTCACCTTTGTTTGAGCCTTCCATTTCTTTAAAAAGATTTGAAAAATTGAGTGAGAATGGCAGTGAATATGGAGGTTGGGTTTGTTTGATGAAAATGGAAGTGGATTTGTTTTTATTTATAAAGTTAAATATTAATTTTTTTTTATTGTAACGGCTATTCGAACTGGACCCTACATTTTTTTTCTTGCCTTCACCTTTGTTTGAGCCTTCCATTTCTTTAAAAAGATTTGAAAAATTGAGTGAGAATGGCAGTGAATATGGAGGTTAGGTTTGTTTGATGAAAATGGAAGTGGATTTGTTTTTATTTATAAAATTAAATATTAATTTTTTTTATTGTAACGGCTATATAGCCGTTGAAGAGGCACAAACACCGAACGACAACGGGTCATCGATCTTCAAATTCACCGTGCGGCAAAGGGGGGTAAGCGGTGGTGTTCCCCAGCAGCAAACCATGTTTACCGCACCCCTTTGCCGCCCACTCCATATACCCTTAGAATTTGAATGTAGCTATGCTTGATTTACTTCTTTTATTTTCAAAATATATCTTTCTTTACATTATTTGAGATATAACTTTGGGTTGTTTTTAGATGGTAATAACAGTGTTTGGATCTGAGTTTTGTATAAACAGTTGTAGGGGCATTCGTAAGCTATTTGAGATTGCCTCGCTAAAAGTTTTAATCAAGCGTAGCTCACATGCGTGAGATGGTGCGAGTCTAAATTGGAGGTCGTTTAGTAAATGAGTTTGAGCTTAAGCTTCATACGCTTTATTAGGTTCCCCGGCCTAAATGAGCCAATTATCTGTATTAATAGATGGATATAATATGCTATGTATATAAATATAAATATAAATACGCTTTATTAGGTTCCCCGGTCGTTTAGTAAATGAGTTTGAGCTTAACCTAACAATATATAATATGCTATGTATATAAATATAAAATTAATTTTTATAAATATATAATAGTAATTGTATAAATAAAATAACTAAATAATGTCAACTAAATGAGACAAGCCTAACTCGAGCTTGGGCTTAAAAAAATAAGCTTGAGCTTAAACTCCGAGGTGAGATCAGGCTTCTGTTTTTTATTCTCATTACACGCGTAATCTTCACTTTTTTTCTTGTGAAAGTGACATTTTATATTAATTTTTTAAACGATACATTTGAAGCATACATCAAATTAACAATGTTTAAAAGTTGGCTATTGAAAACCCATTAGAAAACTTAGTGAATACTTAACCTAAAAATTCTAACGTCTTGAGTTCCTAATGTGACTACGTTGTTGCTCCCTACTTACCATAATGAATAACCTACAAAGGCCATACACACCATAAACCGCAACTAACTACAAGGCGGCAAAACAGGCATACCGGCTGCAAGGCACGGGCAAAACCAAGTGACTAAGAAAACGGTAAATTTTTTAAATTAAATTAGAAAAAAAAAAAAAAACCAGTCAAGTGCAAGGCGGCAAACAAGCTTAATTTGTTAGTTATTTTCTTTTAAACAGAAAAATCACTCAACTTTAATAATGTAATGGCAAGACACTAAAAGGGAAGAAGTGGTCGTGTTATTTGGTCAGAAATCCAACTTCATATGGCATTGCAAGACTTAGAATAGTAAGAAACAGTTTGTATACTATAACCGTACATGAAAATATATAACTAGTAACTTAATAAATTAACTTTCATACAACTAACAATGTTGTGATGATAAATAGTTAGATTGATTTAAAAAGGCCAAAGGAAACATATTGAAGGGTTTTTATTTAAAGATAAATCGCACACACAAATCTTTAAAATCGAATAGCAAGTACATCGATTTTAAAGATGGGCATAGTTAACTTTAACTGGAATGGCCATAAGTGGTACATTTCTTGGCAAAGTGAGCCCAAATTTGTCTTCCATATCTAAGTCTTGTGGTCTCATGTTTCCTTGGAGCTTCCAATCAAAGTTGTAAATCAAAGAACCCAGCATTATGTGTAACATTCTATGAGCAATATTCAACCCCGGACAAAGCCTCCTCCCCGCACCAAATGGTATGAGCTTGAAATCTTGACCTCGGTAGTCAATTTCACTGTCCAAAAACCTCTCTGGCATGAACTCATTTGTGTTGGGCCAGATGTTTGGGTCTCGCCCAATCGCCCAAACATTACAAAGGATCCGTGCGTTTTTAGGGATTATGAAGCCTTCGACTTCTACGTCATGTGTGGCTTCGTGAGGGATAAGAAAAGGGGTTGGAGGATGTAGTCTTAGAGTTTCTTTGATAACCGCTTGTAGGTAAGGGAGTTGAGGAATATCACGTTCCTGTAAAATTTTGTCGTTATTTTGCAAGCTTTTAGTAAGCTCTAACCGAGCCCTCTCCATTTCCTTTGGGTTGCGAATGAGCTCAGTCAACGCCCATTCCAATGTGGTTGATACCGTATCAGTTCCCGCAGCAAACAAATCCTATAATAATTTAAGAAATGATTATTTAAGATATAATACATATAGATGCTATTTTCATGATTTTCTTATTCTATGAAAAGAACATGCATGCAGTGCGGATCTAAGAACTTTTTTCACTGGGTTCCTTTTGGTAGATTCTCACTAATTCTCACTATTTTTTTTCCAAATCATACGAGGTTCTCACTAATTTTTCTCATTTTTTCTAAAACCAAATGGGTTCCTGGGAACCCACAAAAGTGGCCTAGACCCGGCCCTGCATGCATGTTATTTCTCAAAACTCTATATCAACTTACCGAGAACAAATGCTTCATGTCATTTATACTAAACTCGGATTCATCTTTGAAGTTGATATTGAGCAACAAGTCCAAAACGTCGCTTTGTGTGGAAGAATCATTGTCGTACGATGATGAAATCCCCCCTCTTGTTTGCAATCTCTGATCAATGATGCTATCAAAAATAGCGAATAACTTGTTAGCATAAACACTGCCTTGTGATGCTAACCCTTGTGGATCGAGGGGCCTTAGTATCGGGAAAAAGTCTACAAGATTCGGCTTCGCACGAACTTCCATCACACCCCCTATTACGTCCTTGATTTCTTGTGATGACAAAGAATCATATTGAGAGAAATCCTTAGAGAACAACAAATTTGATAAAATGTTCAGATTTGTGGTAAATGCAACTTCACCTACGTTCACAACTTTTTCTTCCGTACAACATCGGCTAACATGGTCAACAAGTTCTTGTACCTGCAAGTATGTATAATTTTTTTTAACGGCAAATTTTGGATCACTGACGAACCATTGAAGTATAATCGTGCTACTAGTGGAACCACTTTGCTTACACCAAAATGACCATTTTGCTAACCCATAAGTTTCACAAAATAGCCTTCACTTATTTCTTTTCAAAAAATCATTTGCCTTCTTTTGTGTTTTAATTAAGATATTCTTTTAGTCAACCATAAGCTTAGGGTGTAAGGGGTGCTCACCTAAGAGGTGAGTCCCCTCTCTTACGCCCAACCAATACTCGTGTGCCACGTCAACTCCCCTCTTAAACTCCCCTAACACCCTAAATTGATGGCGGCACTCCCCTCTTAGGTAACTTGGTTTTTGTTAAAAAAAAAAAAATGAAAGGTTTTGATTGGTCTACTCATCATCTCTCCTCCCTCTCTCCTCCCCCTCTCTTCGGTGAACCCCCACCGGTTTTACTCCCTCTCTCTACCTCACCGCAGTGATGGCGGTGCTCACCTAGCTCGGCAAGAGGGGTCCCCGAATGTGTTTCGGTGGGTACCCCGCCCACCCTTACGTGTGGCACACAACACAACATATCCATCCTAAATGAAGATTTGTTGCGCCAAAGGACAAGTGTCAAGCAAACATTGATTGAAAATTTGCAAAAGTTTCTCTAGTTTGTCAAACTTATTGGTCAAAATTGACATTTTAATGCATTTTTTCGTAATATCAAAAAGGGTATTACATAATCAAACTTGTATCTATATCTATATCTCATGGATAACCAAATGTCATAAAAATATGTCCAACAAAAGAATCTTAAATTTATTAATATATGTAGAGCCGGTCCTGAGGATTCAATTACCGAATCTGAAAAAAGACCCTTAAGCCCTAACGAATTATATATAAAAATTAATGATGTTAATTGTTATTTAGGCTAATGGATCATGAATCAAATATTTTTATTTAAGCTCAATCTATGCCAGAAGTTTTAATTTTTTAGATAAAGAGCTCAATCAATGGCAGAGTGTCGTAATAGAATTTTTATACAATTTGTAGATGCACATCAACAATTAATATATGCAAGACTAGGGGCCCAAATTTCATTTTCTAATAGTTTAACTTTTGATTGACTTCCTTATAGTTATTTGTCGATATCTTACATATTTATTTAAGTTTTAATGCTTGATTTTAGCTTTTTTTTTCTACTAAAGTAGATTTTATACAAAACAAATCTACCTATAAAAACAATATAAAACTTCGTGACAAATTTTATAAAAATAACAATAGTATATATAAATTACTTAAATAGTTAAATAATATAAAATAACATCAAAATCATAGATATTATTATCTTTATCTATATGAATTTAAAGAGGGGATGAACAGTGATTATGATATTTTAAGTATTTCTTATATTTTGTTTATTATTTGAAAGACAAGACTACATGAATTGTATAGGGATGCAAGTATCACAAAATTAAATAAGATGAAAAATCAAACTGTGTTTTAGTTCCAAAATAAACCAATTTACTTATCCTTTTAGATTATTTTGGTAAAAAAAATAATAAAATGAGGTAACTAAAACCATTATAACAAATTAATATATTTATTTACGAAAAGTTATTCGACCACAATTATTTCCACCGTTTAATGCCTTTGTTGCAACGTAAGATCTGAATTTACGCCAAGGTTTTTAGCTGGCAACTTTTTTGTAATTTTTTTACAATGTACAAACTAACCATTCTTTGTTTAGCGTACAACACTACAACTTTTTGTTATTCATTTTACTGTGTTTGTAATAACGATTCGATATTTAACATGCCACAACACGCTTCTGGATTTCGAAACGTTACTTTTTTCACAGTATAACGTTATTTTTAACATTGCGTCTACATTTTCTTTAAATCAACTCGCCCCGCCGCGAAGCGCGGGATAATCAAACTAGTTATCAAAATAAGCAGTATACAGGATTATCACTTTACTTAAAACCAAGGTGAGAACTCGTTAGTCGCTAGTCGGCCGATGAGGTGGGGACTAGCTACTACCGGGGATTAATCGGAATTAATCAGATCGGGTTTCTATATGTAATTTTCAAATTTATTTATACATATACACATTTTTACAGATAAATATTATAAGTAGCTAGGTTTTAACTCTTACTCAACTCATTTTTTTTAAGTATACAGGATTAATTGTTGGAATTCACATTGTTTGGTTGAAAATTGGCCAGAATTTAAATGTTTTGGCCGGAATATACATGTTTTTTTGTCGGAATCCGGCTGAAATCGTCGATTTTTGGCTGGCCCCCGACTAGGCCCTACTATGTTATTCAACTGGTACGTACCTTTTGCCTACGTAGTTGTTGGCTACCATCTAAACACTGCCCAGAGAACAAGCATTCTTTAGTAATTCTTCGTAGTTTTCGCCACTCATCCCCAGCCGGTAGCCAAGCCACGGAGTATTTATGGTGGTCCATAACTCGGGCCGTTTCGGGGATCGATCGGCTGGAGAACGATTGATCATGTTTTTGAAAGAATTCTTGGGCAATGTCGGGTGATGAAACCACTATTGTTGTTCTACTTCCGAGCTTAAGCGACATCAAAGGGCCGTAACGTTCAGAGAGGGCCGCAAGAGAGCGGTGGGGCTTGTTGGTGAGTAACAACAAGTTTCCGATGATCGGAAACGGGTACGGCCCCGGCGGAAGCCGGGGGTTACGGCGGCTGGAGGTGGTGAAAACATAGATGAACGTTAAGAGGAATGGTAGCACTAGAAAGAAGGTTGCATTATCCATAGAGTGTGGTTACTGTGCCACTCAAATTTTATAATCCACCTACTCGTTTTGTATTGGTGTTTGTGTCGGCTGGAATGTTAGAAGCACCGAGTATGGACACGTGTACACTCCTTGTATCTACGGCTATGAAGAACCAAAGGGTCGAATCTAGGCCGGAGCTTGTAATCAAGGGTTTGGATCTTGTTGAGAGACTTTGAAAAGGTTCCTGCAAAACAGAAAACCGTTAGGGTCGCCGCAGAGATGGGAGGGCCTCTCTGCGACCACCCTCCGGCGTGAGGATAAGTATTTGTAGAGAGAGAAAATAGAGAGAGAAAGTAAGGACGGAGGTTCAGAAAATCGTACTTGGCATTGTACTTTAGTGAGGTATTTATAGTGGTCAACTAGGATGACGTCATTCGGCCAGACGCACTTGAATGGTAGTTCGTCTTCGGAGTCATACGGAGGACGGACATTCCTTATGATGTTTATTCGGATACGGAGCGGACATGTTGAGACGCTCGTCCTCGGTGGGTAATGTCCAGCCTCAGATATGTATCTTCAGGCTATAAACCAATCGAACCGTTTAGCGAAATTTGGTATCCAACTACTTGTTTTGTATTGGTGTTTATGTCGGCTGGAATGTTAGAAGCACCGAGCATGGACACGTGTACACTACTTGTATCTACGGTTGTAAACCAACCGAACGTTTAGCGAAATTTGGTATGCAACTACTTGTTTTGTATTGGTTGTTAAACATATCCATAGAGGGTGTGGTTGTGGTGCCACTCGAATTTTATTTTATTTTTTATTTATTTTTTTTGAACGACGTGTTTCTTGTATTTGGCCCACACTTCTCAAATTGAAGTCATATTGCTCCATTTCGGTTAGACTATATTGTTTTAGTCGAACACATGGTACTTCAGAATTTGACTTAGACAATTCAATTTTATAATTTGGTATTTTGAAAATTCCAAGTAGTTGTTAAACATTCGTTTTTGTTGATGTGATCTGATGGTTTTATTGTCAGCTGGAAAGTATCTTTTGAGTAAATTGTTATTTTAATCTTTGAGATTTGATCAAAATTGTCACTTTAGTTCAAATAGTTGTTTTCTTACAATTTTAATTTTAGTCTAAGGGGCTGTTTGGTAGCCTCTTAATGACCATTCAGATGCTACCTCTTAATGGTTTAAAACCTTTGAATGAATAAGAGGTAACCTCAAGTCTGAATGGTTAAGAGGTAACCTCTGAATGATAAATCATCACATGTCACATTCTTCTACCTTCTCATTGGTAAAATTCTTAATGGTTCCATTAAGAGGTAGCCTCTTAATGACCATTCAGAGACTACCAAACAGCCCCTAAATAGTTTTGTTTTCTGTCATTCTAGTCTTTGACTTTGGTCATTTTTTGTTGTTTTCATCCAACCCACGAATTTCACTCAAAAAATTTAGTTAACTTAGGTGAATTTTGGTTGAACCACATTTTTCTTTCTTTTTTTGCAGTGCGATGGTATGAGGATGGTGTTTTGCCAGTTTACAGTGAAGATGATGGCAGTTGTTGTTGGTTTTACGATGATAGCGGTGGTGTTGGTTGATGATGTGGGTGGCGGAAAAGTGGCCGGTGGTGGTGGAAATGGTGGTTGGTGATGGTGGTGGGGTGGGTGGTGACGGTGCAGACAGGTGGTAGCGATGATAGAAGGTTGTGATGGGTGGGTGGTAAGAGGTGGTGATCGATGAAAATGACAAAAAATGACAAAAGTCAGGTACTAAAATGGCAGAAAACAAAACTATTTAGACTAAAATGGCAAAAAAAAAGAGTAAATTACGTTTTTGGCCCCTGTGGTTATGTCAGTTTTAGTATATTAGCCCAAAATAAGAATTTTTAACGTATCTGCCCCCATGGTCCCTATATCTAACCATTTTGGCCCCTAATTCTAACCAAACCCCAACTCTGGTTAACTTCTTGGTCACATGGGTTGCACATGATGGGTAAAATTGTAATTTCATCTCCTCTTTTATGACTTTATAAATTAAACTTAAATCTTGAACAAATCATCATCATCTGCATCTCTTTCTTGAACAAACCCAAAACTTCAAACCGACTTTCATCTTCAAACCACTTTTAAACCCAGAACTTCAAACTCAGATCTTCAAACCCACTTTCATCTTCAAACCCAGAACTGCAATTGAAAGCTACCGATTCAGAACTCAGCAACAATCGAAGAAATTAAACAATCGAAGAACCCAGATCTTCAACACTTTCATCTTCAAACCCACTTTCATCTTCAAACCCAGATCTTCAAACCCACTTTCATCTTCAAACCTAGAACTCAGCAACAATCGAAGAAATTAAACAACTTACAATGGAGGGGGATGAGTGGTGGTTCGAGTTCCGGCCATAGGCACCACTACCCAGCCCTTAAACAACACCATCGCCACCAGTCTCGCCGCTGATGTGGACGCAATGGAGGGGGATGAGTGGTGGTTCACTCAAAGTCGTCAAAATCGGCTTCTCGCCGCTGATGTTGACTCAAATCTTCCTCCAGTATCTTTGACCAGTCCGGCACGTTCACCGGCAACGATGATGTCGTTCCTCCGACCACCGGAGATGCCGATTTCTTCGAGATCCATGAAACCGACACCGGTTTATGAAACCCCGGCGATGACATCACGTTCCAGATGTCGGATTCTTCGAGCTCGAAGATTGAGTCTGTGGTAATATGTATATGTTTGTATGTGTGTGTGTTTCTCTCTCTAGCCACACCCTTAACATCGAATTCATCAGGTTTAATATTTTAAAATGGATTCATAGAAGTACCTGATGTGTTATTTTCTTAATATTTTAAAATGGATTCTTCGAAGTACCGATGTGGGTGTGGTATGATTAGATAAGTATAATGAATTTGATATTTTAAAATGATTAGTTAGATAAGTATATGTTTGTATCTGGAGATGATGATGATTTGTTCAAGATTTGAGTTTTATTTATAAAGTCATAAAAGAGGAGGGGAAATTACAATTTTACCTATCATCTGTAACCCATGTGACCAAGAAGTTAACCAGAGTTAGGGTTTGGTTAGAATTAGGGGCCAAAATGGTTAGATATAGGGACCATGGGGGCAGATACGTTAAAAATTCTTATTTTGGGCTAATATAAAAAAATTATTTGATTTAAAGTGGCAATTTTGATCAAACGTTAGGAACTAAAATAACAATTTACTATATCCTTTTTTTTATAATCAAATGAATTTTACAATCATTTTGTTTTTAAGGTACTCACATTGCTTGTTATATGTTCAACCATCTTTCACGTTCTTTCTTTCCTTTCCTAACACCATGTGTGCTTCAAATGTCTTCTAAAATCTTGAGGACACATATGACATCGAAAAAGGTACGGGTCGAAATGGTTCAATTCGAAACGGTTCGTCTCGAAACGGTACGGGTCGAAACGGTACGGGTCGAAACGGTACGAAACTCGTCCCGACCCGAAACCTGCCCCGTTTCTTTAAGACATTAACCCACATCGACCAATTTCTTTAACGTTGTCGACCCGCTTTGACCCAAAAATAACAAAATGGAATTTCAAATGACCTATTGTGACCCATTTAGTTAAAATATCTTACTCAAACCAACCCATATAATTTTAAAAGTAACCCAAATTGACCCACTTGGAAGGCTTTGGGTCAAGATTGCCCCCTCTATTCACAACCACAACTAGGCGGTGGTATTTTTGTAAATATGAGGTTCAAACAATTGAAGAAACAAATAGAAAAAAAGAATTTTATTCCTTTCTCACTTGAACTTACCTTACGTGATTTTGAATACCTTATGGTGATTACGTGTTTCTTTATTGGCAGCCACCGTTTCAAATTCTAGATCCAAAAATCACACCCCGTTTACATCTACTCAATTTCCAGATCTCGTTTCTACACACATGTTTTTGTTGGTTCAAGCTCCTAGATCTGTTATATTGGGGCTCACATAGAGATTTATGGAAAACGGATTTCTCCAACAACCAGGTGAGCATTTATCCATGTTTGATGAGCGATTCTTGCATAAAAGGCTTTTCTAAATCTGATACACAACCTCTGCTACAAAAGTCTGTTATAAAGAAAAAAAAAATCATCACATGGTGTGCTTGACGGCAGATCGTAGTTATTCATGTTTAATCTAAAAACCTTTTGAGTTTTCATATGACAAGGGTCAAAAATGTCATTTGTGATGACATATCTTGAGGATTTGTGCAAAACGTTTTTAATTTCCTACTAGTAATTAGACTCGCGCGCGTTGCGGCGCGAGTACATTGCAAACATCGAATAGATTAGTCGAAGCGTTATGTAATGCGTTAAACATATGAAAACGCACATTTTGACGTATCCAATTTAACTTAATAGCATTGTAGCTGGATAAAAATATGAAGTATATCGTATTTGTATTTATATGTGACCCGACTCATACATATGAAACGTACAAAAAAGCATAAAATGTGTATCAAGGGAAAACTAACATGTGTAATCAAAAGTGATATTCATATCAACGGAAAAAAATATACCCTTAGCGTGTTGCGGTGGGGTCGAAATGTAGAATTGGAAACGTACATAAAACAATCAAAAAACATATTATATTTGACCTGACTTGTTCCCCAAAAAAGTTTACATCGAAACGTATACCAGCTCGAATTTATACATACACATAAATTTTAATATTCATAATACAACCCGCGGGCAATGCGTCGTGGGCACGTTGCAAACAGATTAGTCCAAGCACTATGTCATGTGCAAATCATATGAAAGCGCATGTCTTGACGTACTTAATTCAACTCAATGTATGGTTGAATCCAAACATTTAGTTCTTTAAAAAAGAAATTAGCGAACGAAAATAATTAAAGAAAACAATAAGTAAAAAGTGTATATTATATATGGTACAACGATAAAGTTAAAACATTATAAAAAATTTTGAGATTAAACCTCAATGGTCTAATATTGCATTGTAATTGAAGTTTAACTTGGAAAGGAAATATACTCAAAAAACAATTTAATAAAACTAAAAGCAAATGGCCAAAATATATTTTTCTCAAAGTATGGGTGAAAAATTGAAGTTTAACTTGGAAAGGAAAAAGACTCAAAACTTAATTTAACAAAACTAAAAGCAAGGGGCCAAAATGTATTTTACTCAACGTATGAATGAAAAGAGAAAATGTCGAAATGGACTCAAAACGCAATTTAACAAAACTAAAAGCAATTAGCCAAAATGTATTTTACTCAAAGTATGGGTGAGAAAGACAAATGTCATATGAATGTGGTGGCCTTTGCCACCGACTTTGTGTTTTAAATAAGTTAGTAATAGTAATAGTAATATGTTTTTTTTTTTTTTTGCAATATGAATTGCTGAAGTATAACCATGTGCATCCATGTGCACATTCAGGCACATATGAGGTCTTCATCTAATAGCCATCACCTCTTTTCTTTGTTAAATAGATTTAGAAAAAAAAAACAAGTGATTCAAAGTTTCAGTTCAATTGGAACAAGAATGATAAAAAGGAAAATGACAAACATTATCCGATTGCATAGCCTTTACAGCTGTAAACGACTAATAAAGCTATCATTCTCATTAAAAAGGAAATTATCGTTTTGTACAATCCCTCGAAACGTAAACATGTTCCGCCCTTGCCAGCTATGACGTGCGAACAACTTTCTCCTCCTTTGGACCACCTCAGCTTCCGCGAGTAACCTCCGTTGCACGAGCATACTACGTCGAGTGTGTCACACCCTCAAAATCCACAAGCGTAGTAATACCGCGAGGCGTGTACTGACCAGGATCATACCACCAATCATACTGAACAGTAACTAAAGTAAAATAAAACCATCACAATCCAAACGTTTAGAGTTCACAAAACAATATTCCAAAACCAAGTTTAAGTGTTAGCGGAAGCATAAAGTTTAAAACCCATTAATAGTTCAAAAGCATAATGTTTATTATTAGGAACCCCACAGTTGGTTCCTTGCCACAACGTCCACTCCTCATGCAAGCTCCAACCATGTACCTAACGACCTGCAAAGCATACAGCAAGGCGTCAACAAAAAGTTGGCGAGTTCACAGTTGGTTGTCCATTTTAATGTTGTTCCAAAAACCATAAGTTGTTAAGTTTCTTGTTCTTTATAAAAACATTCCATGGGGAGCTACCCCACTGTTTTAAACCACTAGACCCGTACCATATCGACTACTAACTGAAGTTATGTTGAGTGCCCCAAGTCAATGTCTATCATCATTGACTAAGTGCCCAAGTATATTAGTCCACTCCCGTCCTCTGCGGCACGTTGTGAGGTTTGTCAAACCTAATAGCGCTATTTAACTAATAACTCGTTCGCCATTGGCCTGGCGATTAAGTCGATATAAAATGAGTGAGGACTTTAAGATAGAGTTGTTGTCTAGTATGCTTAAGACATGTATTATACGGTTGTCGTCCTTCCCAAGGAGGATGATAGTACGTATTTTACCCAAGGAGAATACGCAGGTTGCATCCCACCCAAGGGGGATAGTTGTTGTTTAACCCATTCCCAAACCACCGGGAATCCCATGCTTTGAAGAAAAGTGTGAACTCACATTCGATTGCTCGGTTGGTCTCTTAAAAATGGCTAGGAGTCAAGGTAGGTCAATCACGTCCTAATATGATTACCATTTAGTTTAGGCAAATTGGATTTAAATAATCCCAACTCACTGTTATTGGCCAATAATAATCCCAACTCATTTAATCACCAATAATAATCCGAACTATTCACTTTTGTTTGTAAAATACTCCCAGTTAAAAAAACACTAACTAGGTTAAAAAATTGCTGATGTGGCATGCCACGTCACCTGCCACATCAGTTGCCACATCATCAAAAATGTCACGTAGACAGCCACGTCAACTGCCACATCATCAAAAAATGCCACAACAACTGCCACGTCAGCAAATTTGCTGACGTGGCATGCCACATCACCTACCACGTCAGCAATTTTTTAACCTAGTTAGTGTTTTTTTAACTAGTAGTATTTTACAAACAAAAGTGAATAGTTCGGATTATTATTGGTGATTAAATGAGTTGGGATTATTATTGGCCAATAACAGTGAGTTAAGATTATTTAAATCCAATTTGCCTTTAGTTTATTAGTGTGGTCAAGTAAGGTACAAAGCTCCTACACGTACCATGCACTCACTTTGACAACTTACATACGTATACATATTCCACATATAATTACTCGTGATCAAAGCACATAATAATTCACATAACACTTTCATTGAAATTAAACAAGTTTGATCATTCTCAGATAGAATAAACAACATTTAGATACGCACATAACAACTCATTACGTTTCAGTTTTGACGTTCCGAACTGGGCTGTTGTCGGGTATTTTTATAAAATAGTTGTCTTATTCCAAAAATTTTAAATAATTTACAGAACGTTCTAAGTGGTCCGCGTCACTTTGTGTAAAAATCTCAAGACCTAAATCATTACCAATTATTTATTAAAAATCATCTAATAGGCTGCAGTCAGATTCGTCGCTCTCTAACTGCAGTCCACCGAAAAATTTATTTAAAATTCATCGTCTGTCCGAATGGCAAAATTCCAGTGGGAGATTTTCGGCAACATCCGTGCCCAGCTACTGTACGAATTTCACGACCTAACTCTATCTAGATTACAAGTTATAACGAAAAGCGTAACATGAATTTTCTGCAGAAAAAAACGCAGCTTTTGCTGTTGTACAAAACAGTCCTTTAAAAATAGTAAACGACCTCAGAAAAATGTGATTCCAGCATCATTTGAAGCGTTTTTAAAAAACGTACGGTTTAGACTTCACAAAATCAGTTTTTTTTTAAATATAAGGACCTGTTTACAGCCAACTGAAGTTGGCTGTAAATGTTAATCAGCTTTCTGTTTTCAGCTTTTAACATTTTAATGCGAGTTGTATTAATTCCGTTAACACATTTGGCGAATAATAACAACACGTACACATAGGTTAACATCAAAACTCATATTATTTATCAACTACTTTACCAAGGAACACATGATATCATCGAAACCCTAGTTCATACATAATATCTAAACACACTTCATCCACAACCCTAAACATCATACTTGATTTCTAATGACCCTATGCCACAAGTTATTATCAAATAACATCATATCCATCGAGACTCATCAGATTTCACAATTCAATAATACGAGCAATCATCAACATACGACTAACATTCAAACCCTTGTTACTAAACTAGTATTCATACCATCAAAACTATAATAAACATGATCTCTGGCAAACCCTAGTTCACAAGTAACCATCATATAACCATCAAGAGTTCATGATAAGTAGAAAACGCAGTTATGTATGAACACTATAAAGCGAAAACAAGAAGAAACATACCATGCAAGAGGAGATGCGAGAGAGAGTGAGAGTTCAGCCGGGAGAGCGAGATCGCGATGGGGGGTGGTGCTTGCTGTCTCGACCTTCAAGAGGGAGTGTAGGGTTTTTTTTTCTGAACAACCCTCACGCATACATACGTATACATAAGGGAGTCAGGGGGGCGGTTTTTGGGTTGGGCCAATTAGTACAAGGAGTGGGGTTTTGTGTTGGGCCGCATGGTGTCGCAAAGGGGAAAGAGGATGGTGGGTTGGGTTGGTTTGTTTTGGGCCGAGATTATGATAACAACGAGAGGAGGGAAGTGTGCGGCCCGGTTCCATTGTGCGACCAAGACTTCACTATACATACATACTCACAACACATATACCTAAGTAACTCATAACCATTCAATTTCAATTAAGCATAACAACCATTCTAATAGCATAACATAAGATACATCAAGGCACAAGGTGCGAAAAGGAAATCAGTACAAGAGAAAGGCTTCTAAAATGCGACTTGTCACAGCGCGTGTCATCTTCGTTGCGCGAGCATACTCCATCGCATGGGGTAATCTCTGTTGCGCAAGCATACTCTGCCACGTGGCTGCGCGAGCACACTCTGCTGCGCGGAACATACTCCGTCGTGCGGGTCGTCGCTGTTGCACGAGCATACCCCGCCACGCAGGGTAATCTCTGTTGCGCGAGCGTACTCCGCCATGCGGGTTATCTATGTTGCGCGAGCGTTGACGTGATTGTCGTGGTACACGCAAATTTAATCCAAATAACTACTATAGATAGTGGTAAATGGGTATCGAACTCAGGGAGTATGTGGAAAATGTGTGATTTTATAGCTTTGCACTTAAACTAAAATTAAACTAATTTGCAAAAATTAAAGATCAATAATTTGGATTGTTTGGTTTTAAAACTAAACTTAACTAAATAATTGCAAATCAAAATTGGGTGTTAACAGATTAAGAGAAAATGACCATCTTAGGATTCAATTTCTTTTAACAATTGCGTGAGATTCCAACTAGAAAGAGTTACATAGACATAACTCGTGCATAAATAATTGATGTGATAAAAGGGAACAAAGTACTCGGATTATATAAACGCGAGGTTGTTTCCCGATGATCAATTAATCAATAACCAACCCTAACCCTTCCCGTAATATCTCGATTGCCAACGACACCAAGAACGTACGATTGAGACTAGAAATTTCACTATCGATTAACAAGCTACAAACAATTATGCATACACCATGATAATCAAGCAACACAAGTTATCATTCTAGAAATAACGGAACAAACACACAAAAGTTTAGAGAAACCTTCACCTAAGACGATCACCACAAGTTTAGCCGGACATCATTCGGTTGATCATCATAACATTAAAAGTCAAGTTCATAAGAATAAAAAACAAGCACCAAATGTTTAGAATTGTTTCCAACCAAGCAAGAACAGCCAAAATCGCCCCCAAAGTGCAGAGAAACTGTCCAATGATGAGATCATGTGAAAAGACACCATAAAAACGGTTTAATAGGGCAGTTACGGATTTCCTCACAGCATCCACTGTAACTTACGGTACCACCGTAAGTTACGGTGGTCTTCAAACATTTACGGTGAGATTAAACTGAGTTACGGTGAAACATACAAGTATCAGGGCCACCGTAAATTACGGTGGCCACCGTAATTTACGGTGGAGCCCTGACTTGTATGTTTTGTTCCTTCAACCCTTCCACGTACGACCCGTTCATCTCCAAAGCTTCCAAAGCTGCGTTTTGTACCTTTTTAGCTCCCGAACCGCACCTGAAACATAAGCAACCGCAGTCATCTAATTCAAGATAATTACGCGATTAAGTGGAGGATTAATTCGTCTTTTAACATAATTAAGGGTTGTCCAATGGACCACCCGTCACATCCCCACACTTAGGTGGTGTTTGTTTTTTGGCCAGAAGTATTCCTGGCCACTTATGTCTGCGCTGCGCAGACGCGCGCAGATATTTGAACTCTGCAGCTTGTTTGTTTTCTGGAAGATCTGCAGACCAAAAACGTCTGCCTCACCTCTTCACCATGCAGACATGGCCTTAAGTCTGCGGACCTCTTCTCACCTCTTCTCCTGCCCACAGACCTGCATCACCTCCACCACCACACATCTCCGCCACCACCTCCACCACCACGTCTCCGCCACCACCTCCACCACCACCGCCACCACATGCACCCCCACAAAACAAACACCACCCAAAACCCCCAAATCGAAACCACCACGTCTCCGCCACCACCTCCACCATCTCCGCCACCACGTCTACGCCACCACCTCCACCTTCTTCCCAGCCACCGCCGCCGGTGCGGCTCCCAAAACCCCCAAATCGAAACCCAAATCGAACCCAGAGAGAGAGAGAGTGAGAGAGATACCGTAGAGAGAGAGAGAGAGGGTGATTGGAGACCGGTGGTGGTGGTTGAACGACGAAAACCCCCAAATCGAACCCAGATTAGAGATCAGTGGTGGTGGTTGAACCCAGAAAACCCCCAAATCGAACCAAACAAGCTGGTGAGATGGCGGAGATCGGTGGTGGTGGTGGTGGTTGAACCCAGATCGGAGATGATGGCGGTGGTGTGAAAGCGGAGGTGGTGCGATGGTGGTGGTGCGGCGGTGGTGGTCTGCAGATTGTAGAGAGAGAGTAGAGAGAGATCAGTGTGTGACTGTGTGTTGTGTGTGTGTTTTAAACCTTAGAAGAGGTTTTATATATAAAAAAACCCTCTTCTCCTTGCAGACTGCAGACATTTGGTCCACCTCTTCTCCTGTAGATGCCTGCAGATGTGGTCCGCAGACTGCAGACCTTTTCTCGCAGAAAAAACAAACAGCACCTTAACCGTTGCTTGTCCCAAGCAACTCATCAAACTGTTTTCAAAACAAGTGATCAATGTAAACCAAGCATAAAAATGCAATCCTTTTACTAAACCCTTCCTAACACCCAAAGTAATGCACCCCTCGCTATGTCTCTCCTCTCGGTAATAAGTAAGCACTAGCAATATGAGCTAGACACACAAAGGCTAACGGGCGGGGCACAATTATAAGCTTGTACCTAAATCAATTCTTCTCCTAAAATGTGTCAAACATGAATGCAAAACAAAGGGACTTTCAAGGTTGTAACGTGGCTAGGCGTATGGGTGAAGTAGCGAAAACTTAACCCGGTCTTTTTATTACACACTAAAGCACACTAACAACTACCAAGTTAACTAATATATACAAGACAACTAAACATCACTTCTTTTTTTCATTTTTCATTGCTTTTCTTTTCTTTCTTTCTTTTTTTTAATCAAGCAACAAACATTCAATAAAGCATCAAACATATCTACATCATACTACAAAACTACTACTACTAACACTAAAAGACCGGGTCAAATTGGGTAAATTTTTAGGTAACTAGCTAGGGATAACAAATGATAGGCTTTTAGGCAAAAAATTGGACAACTAAATGTCCAAACCCCTGCCCCTCTCGCAACCATGCTCATATATATAACTTATGAGGTCCAACCCCCCAAATCCCACACTCACACACACTAAAGACGAGGCTACTTAAATGCCCTTATCCTTTTCGCATTCATATCCGACTAAGGACTCAAACCGTATCAAGGCACAAGTTCTAATGCACCCCCACCCGTACCCACTCTCATCAAAGATAAGAATTATTTATTTACAAATGTGGCTTCAACTCTCACCAAGAATAAAAGGGTATCAAGGGTTGCCGGTGCATCAATTGGGGTTAATCTAGGGTGTTCAAATTCTCACATCGTTTCGCTTGATTTAGAAATTTTTCAAAATCTTCAAAAATTTCCCCCCCATCCCCACACTTGGGATACATTGACCCCAATGTATGGTTTTAGGAGGATTTGATCACTAACATCTTTCACACCAAATGAAAGCTCAACACTCAAACCACAAATTTCTTTTTGGATTTTTTTTCGTTTTATAATTTTTTTATATTTATTTTTTTTTTCTTTTAACAACACCACACCACCAACTCGCACCAACCTAAACATAACATCGCAAACTAACACCACCCAACCACCCGACCATAAACAAAACAAGCTAACAAATATTCACAAAATATACAAAGAAAGAACACGACCTGACTAGTAATAGCGAGGCTACGGAGGTCCAAAAATGGAAGACATCATGTCATTCCATTCTCCAAATGCAAATGTACCGCTACTACTACCACCTTGTTGCTGAGCTCCTTCTTGTTGGCGCGGATCGATCCATTGTGAGTGATGGAGTGGCGGCGTCGGATACGACATACTACCATCATAAGGCGGTAGAGACGCATAATCCACATGTTGTGGATCCACAACCACCGGCCGCTCGGCATGCCAATCTGCGTGCATTCTTCTCGCTTGATCATCATTATATCGACTATTCATTTCCAACTCATGGGAATACGCGTGTGTGCGATTCCACACCTCTTGACGATCAAAGCTATGTTTCAAGGATCGCTCCATGCTTGCACTCATCATTGTGTGTTGATCAAATAACGTCCTCTCCGAGCCCGACCATGATTCGAAAATGGAAGCCGGAGGACGTTGATTCGCTATAACCTCTTGCATAGTGCCCTCATAAGCCCACCCGGGCTCATAAGAACGCTCCGTGTAGTCATAGAAGGCACCACCATATTCTCCACCCGGGCCCCCTTGCCCTACATTCACATTCACATTTTCACCACCATGCGGCGCATCCGCATAATCATCATCACCACTCGGGACTTCCGCATCACTTTCGGGTTCGTCCTCTTCACCCGGTAAAAGATCTCTTGCACCCGCCTTTAATGCTCTCCATCTCTGCCCCTCCGACTTGAGCTTATGGTACCGTTTCGATTGCGTGTAAGTCTAACCAATCCCCAACTTGTCTAAAGTAAAAGGCTGATGCCTTTTTGTTGCCCCTCTATCTTTTGACGTAAGTGCCTTTTGTTACTTCATTAACCCCGTGATGATTCGGAAATATGGGATAATATCTCTTCCTAACTTGTTTCGGCAAATCCAGAGGTAGTTCATGATCAGATATCGGATTGGAAAACGCGGAGCCCCAGTAAGTAGTGAATAGAGGACGGGTACTTCCGGGAACCTTACTTGCTCCTTGTCCCCCCTTCGCGGTATGACATTTAAGAGGCAAATCGCCAACAACAACTTTGCTTCGATTTTCAAATTCTTCCGATACAAGACTCCATGATAAGTACCAGGCAAGAACAGCGTCGCCAACATATCATTCCAACGGAGGTGCTTTTCCGGCTTTACCAAGAGGTTATCAAGAGTAGGGATCATGTAGTCACGAGCCGGAAGACTATCATATTTCCCAAGCTTCTTCAACGTATCAAAAGACATCTCCACCGGAATCTCCACCGGAATGGGTTGGGGGCATGAGTTGACACGTGGAGTTCGAGCTCTCCTACCGCCTAGTGACGTGTCCGTGGGGTATGGTGGGGCGTGGGTGCACCGCGTGGGTTGGCAGGTTATTAAAAAAATACATATACATATAGATAAAAAAATTTAAAACCCAAGGCGAATAGGAGGCCGCCACATCAAACCCAAGCCTACCCCACGCCCGGCTTCAAACCCAAGCCCCAAGGGCCATGCCCCAAACCAAGCCCCAAGGTATGGTGGCTTGAGCGTTTTCTCCCAACCCACGCCTCAATCCAAACCCACACCCCACAGTCTAAACCAACCGAACGTTTAGGGAAATTTGGTATCCAACAACTTGTTTTGTATTGGTTGTTAAACATATTCATAGAGGGTGTGGTTGTGGTGCCACTCGAATTTTATTTTATTTTTTATTTATTTTTTTTTGAACGACGTGTTTCTTGTATTTGGACCACACTTCTCAAATTGAAGTCATATTGCTCCATTTCGGTTAGACTATATTGTTTTAGTCGAACACATGCTGCTTCAGAATTTGACTTAGACAATTCAATTTTATAATTTGGTATTTTGAAAATTCCAAGTAGTCGTTAAACATTAGTTTTTGTTGATGTGATTTGATGGTTTTGTTGTCAGCTGGAAAGTATCTTTTGAGTAAATTGTTATTTTAATTTTTGAGATTTGATCAAAATTGTCACTTTAAGTTCAAATAGTTTTTTTCTTACAATTTTAATTTTAGTCCAAATAGTTTTGTTTTCTGTCATTCTAGTCTTTGACTTTGGTCATTTTTTGCTATTTTCATCCAACCCACTAATTTCACTCAAAAAATTTAGTTAACTTAGGTGAATTTTGGTTGAACCACATTTTTCTTTCTTTTTTTGCAGTGCGATGGTATGAGGATGGTGTTTTGCCAGTTTACAGTGAAGATGATGGCAGTTGTTGTTGGTTTTACGATGATGGTGTTGGTTGATGATGTGGGTGGCGGAAAAGTGGTCGGTGGTGGTGGAATGGTGGTTGGTGATGGTGGTGGGGTGGGTGGTCACGGTGCAGACAGGTGGTAGCGATGATAGAAGGTTGTGATGGGTGGGTGGTGAGAGGTGGTGGTCGATGAAAATGGCAAAAAATGACAAAAGTCAGGTACTAAAATGGCAGAAAACAAAACTATTTAGACTAAAATGGCAAGAAAAAATTATCTGATTTAAAGTGGCAATTTTGATTAAACCTTAGGAACTAAAATAACAATTTACTATATCCTTTTTTTTATAATCAAATGAATTTTACAATCATTTTGTTTTTAAGGTACTCACATTGCTTGTTATAGGTTCAACCATCTTTCACGTTCTTTCTTTCCTTTCCTAACACCATGTGTGCTTCAAACGTCTTCTAAAATCTTGAGGACACATATGGCATCGAAAAAGGTACGGGTCGAAATGGTTCAATTCGAAAGGGTTCGCCTCGAAACGGTACGCGTCGAAACGGTTTGTGTCGAAACGGTACGGGTCGAAACGGTACGAAACTCGTCCCGACCCGAAACCTGCCCCGTTTCTTTAAGACATTAACCCACATCGACCCATTTCTTTAACGTTGTCGACCCGCTTTGACCCGAAAATAACAAAATGGAATTTCAAGTGACCTATTGTGACACATTTAGTTAAAATATCTTACCCAAACCAACCCATATAATTTTAAAAGTAACCCAAATTGACCCACTTGGAAGGCTTTGGGTCAAGATTGCCCCCTCTATTCACAACCACAACTAGGCGGTGGTATTTTTGTAAATATGAGGTTCAAACAATTGAAGAAACAAATAGAAAAAAGAATTTTGTTCCTTTCTCACTTGAACTTACCTTACGTGATTTTGAATACCTTACGGTGATTACGTGTTTCTTTATTGGCGGCCACCGTATCAAATTCTAGATCCAAAAATCACACCCCGTTTACCTCTACTCAATTTCCAGATCTCGTTTCTACACACATGTTTTTGTGGGTTCAAGCGCCTAGATCTGTTATATTGGGGCTCTGTCACACCCCTATTTTCAACGTGTCACCGGTGGGCCCGGTGGGGAGTATCATGACGTCATTGATATCATCATAGTCAAACAACACAACATATAAAATGCACAGCGGAAGCAAAAGATATATAGATTTATTTCAACTGAACAAAATGTAAAGTTTAAGTATTACAACACAGTCGAAACAGATCCACAGGCGGATCAAATAAAAAGGAAAACTGTTCAACAGACTTTGACATCTAAAGCTTGCGAGACTTGAGTAATGATGCCTGGAGTAGCCAGCCTATTTCGTCTAGCACCTGCACTTAGCCTTTTTGGAAAATACGTCAGTTTGCACTGGTAAATACAACTTAACTGACTCATTTTGAAAAGAGTTTGAAAATTGATTTAAATGCACTTCGGCCAAAAATATTTTATAACTTGGAACAATTATTCAAAATAATCTTGTATACAGTTTTACTCATTTGTTGTCCATTAGGGCCGGTTTGTAGGGCCGGACTTAAGTTAACTGACACGCCACAGGTATAATGCCCACAAGGTCGATTCCTTATAGTGGGATACCAGTTTTTACTTAATGCAGCTGTCAGGTGTACGCCTACACCCCGTGCTTAGGTCGTGGCCATTTCATGAATGATGCCAAGGATATCCGGGACATGGTCATTTAACCCCCAAGGGCCATACACCAAATAATACATATCAAACAGGTTATGTAAATACATCAATCACAATACGATTTAAATGACTACATACACCCGACCAAGCGGTACTTTTATAGTACCGTATCCCAAGCCCGTATAGGGAAAATAAGTTAAGGGTATTTACCTGAGCAATAGTATAATTCAAATACAGCAAGTGCACGTAGCTTTTACTGGGCTCCTAATCTGGAACGAAGGTTTTAATAACCTATTAGAATTCTAACAGGTCTTTAATTAAGTTTATACTTAGACCGGTTAGTTTTCAAAAGGAAAACACGGTTCAAACGCACGATAAGGCGAAGACCGGTTTAGAATGTGCTTTTGACCCGACAAGCTTGCATGCTTGTTTAATATGGGTAACTTAAACACATTCTGGATTTTGAGACAAAAACGATATGGTTTGACCCGTTTCGGCTATTATATGTAAACTAGTTACATAGACCGATCCAAACGCGAAACATGCGTAACGGGTAACCATAAGAGTCATGAACATGTTCCACAAGTTAATATGCCTTAAATATGTTGTGACATTAGTAGGATGTCTTCTATTATGCCCAACACGAATTTTAAAACCAATTTATGCCTCGCAGGGGCATTTTGGTCATTTAAAAGGTTATAAAAGGATTTAAATATGTTTCTGAGTTTCGGGTCTGATGTAATCAGTAAAAATACTTAATTTACTAAGTTACATCAGTAGGGTATAACCTATATGTGAAATTTATTATTTCTAACCATTCTATGTGCCGAAAGGGCATTTTGGTAATTTCACCTAAGGTTTAAAGGTCAAATCCGGAAATCTGACTTCAAAACTTTTACCTACTGTTGAAACATAATTGTTAACTTAAAATATCAGTAGGTATCAAGTCTTATATATCTAATATGGTTTTAATACATACTATGCGTTTAAAACGCTTAAAAACGCTTAAAATGGCGACTTTGAGCTATTTCCGGGTTCTTAAAGGGAAAGCTGATAATTTTATTATTCCAGAAGGCTCAAAATACTTTATTTATCATATTAGATCAGTAGAAAAAGGTTTGGGGTCAAAAGGTTTGGTAAAACTCATTTTATGGCTTAAAAGGGCAAAACCGACAACTACCGATTTAAGCTTAGAACTCTAGGTTACGATCAGCCTAAAAATAAATAAAAATCTCCAAAAATCCCAAAATATTATTTTACATCAGTAGGTATAAAGTTTGGCATCAAAAATTGGGTTTAGATAGGCTATATGCTAATTACGCCTTTTAATTACTTAAAAGCTTTCTAATTACGCTATTGAGCGTAACTCTTAATCTAGACCTCAAATTGATGTCAAATTCTAGGTACGAGTTTATAAATCAGTACCAAAGGTTTCTACTCTTTTACATTTTCAAAATTCATGTTTTAAGGTCATAAGGGCATAATAGTCAACATTTAAGCGATTAACGGAAACGTGCATATAAATTGGATAACTAATGAACCAAGTTGTATAATCACAGAGGGTTATACTTATAGGTAACTTGGTCCTAATAAGGCTCTAAGGCATTCCTAATTCATGCTTAAACGGGTCAGAACTGAAAGTCAAAGCATAAGTCAAACTATGCGACTTTCGGCCCCGAACCGAGCTTAAACTGAAAATTGTCGAGTTGAACATGTTTAGACATGTTCTTACATTGGTTACCAAGTTATATTAATGTCAAAACAGGTTGCATAGCTTCTACATTGCTAATTATGCATTTATTCGAAAATTAGCTTTCTGTTGACTTTTTATAATCAAGTTTGACTCGACAATTGACCTAATTAGAGTGGGAATCAGAGGGTGACCTTTTAAGGGTTTAATGCCCACATAATTACCAACTCATAGGTACTTTCAAATCGACAAATTACTGGAGCAATTAAGATTAATGACGAAGTCAAACCTTAATTACGACGGTTTGACTAAACGCTTATAAACTAAGCAAAACTGAATTAAAGGAGGATAAGCATACTTACAATAGTCCTAAGTACAACTAATGATCACTAGGAAGGATGCTTGAGCTCCAGGAACCTCCAAGAAGAGAGTTGTGAAGTTTACAAGTGAATGAGCAATTGAAGATCACAACCTCATGGCCTTATATAGGTTTCTTGGATCAATTTGATCATGCCAAACAAGTCTAGGGAGGTTATGGGATCATTCCAAGTGTCCCTACACCCTTTAAAACCATCAAACAAGCTCCAGGTATGAAAAACCACGTTTCTAAGTCGGTTAAACCGGCTGTACAGACACCTGTGATGTTTTTCTGCATCTGGTAGTCCCAGGCGGCCCGCTTCAGGATATGCAAGGGTCTCACGCGGGCCGCATGGCCCTTCTGATCCGGTTACAAAGTTTCACTAATTGCAGTTTTGGTCCCCGGTCCTTCCAAACTTGATTTTAAGGTGGTTTCTTGCACTATAAACCCCCAAACTTGACTTTTAAGGACCCCAAGTCATAAACCAACTTTGTTTAGTCCCCGGTTATTCATACGTTCACCGAAAAGTCTTAAATTTCAATATTGACGCTTTTAACCCCTCGCATACGAATATTGTCATAACTTTCTCATACTTAATCGAAACCTTGTGAAATTTTTATCACACACTCTTGTGAGTATAATTTATCATTACAAAGCTTCGGGTCCGCTAAAAGATCAGTCAGAGGTATACTTTAAACATGTTGACACATTTAGCCCCTGCAGTTTGTAATTCCTCACTTTCTTTCACAATTAGCTTCGTATGATCCATGATTTATTCGTTTAAGGGTATAAACATCTTGTAGGGTTATTAAAAGATATATTTATCTATTGTTGACATTTTGAACCCTTATATTCACATATTTTCTCTGTTTGTCAACTTTAGTCCCTCTAATTCAATCCTTTACACGTTTTAAGTTCATGACACGTGTCGATATGATATTGGACATGAATTTTCGAGGTGTTACATCCTCACCCCCTTAAAAGAAATCTCGACCCCGAGATTTACTGAAACAAATGAGGGTATTTTTCTTGAATTGTGGATTCTAACTCCCACGTGTATTCGGGACCTCTACGAGCATCCCATTTGACCTTTACAATAGGCACATACTTTCTTCGAAGCTTCTTTACCTGCCGATCCTCAATCGATACAGGTTTTTCCACAAATTTCAAGCTCTCATCTATATGCACATCTGTGTGTGGTATGACTAGTGATTCATCAGCTAGACATTTCTTCAGATTGCAGACGTGGAACACATTGTGAATACCACTGAGCTCTTCAGGTAAGTTTAACTTGTAAGCCACTAATCCTACACATTCGATGATCTCGAATGGTCCTATATACCTTGGGCTTAGCTTACCTTTCTTACCAAATCGCATCACTCCCTTCCAGGGTGATACTTTAAGTAGGACCTTATCACCAACCTCAAACTTGAGAGATTTTCGCCTCTTATCAACATAACTTTTCTGCCTATCCCTGGCAGCTTTCAGGCGATCACGAATCTGGACAATCTTGTCCGTCGTCTCGAAAACTATTTCAAGTCCTGATAATTGAGTGTCTCCTATTTCTGCCCAACAGATGGGCGTTCTGCATTTCCTACCATATAATGCCTTAAAAGGCGCAGCCTGAATGCTTGTATGGTAGCTATTATTGTAGGCGAACTCGACTAATGGCAGGTGCTTATCCCAGCTACCGCCTAAATCAATCACACACGCACGCAGCATGTCCTCCAAGGTTTGAATGGTACGCTCACTTTGCCCATCCGTCTGAGGATGGTAAGCCGTACTGAAATTTAAATGCGTGCCCAAAGACTGTTGGAAACTTTTCCAAAAATGTGACGTGTATCTGGTATCTCTGTCAGAGATAATAGCCACTGGTACTCCATGCAGAGATACAATCTTATCAACATACAACTGGGCTAACATGTCAGAACCGTAGGTTTCCTTAATGGGTAGGAAATGTGCTGACTTAGTCAGTCTATCTACTATCACCCAAATAGTATCATTTCCTTTATTAGTCTTTGGCAACTTGGTGATGAAATCCATTGTCACCATTTCCCATTTCCAAGTGGGAATTTCAGGCTGTTGTAGCAAACCTGACGGTTTCTGATGTTCCGCTTTGACTTGAGCACACGTCAAGCATTTAGCTACATAGGCAGCTATAGACTTCTTCAAGCCTATCCACCAATAATTCGCCTTTAAATCCTAGTACATCTTATCAGCTCCAGGATGAACAGAATATTTGGAACTGTGGGCTTCCTGGAGGATAACATCCCGAAGTCCTCCTTAAATTGGAACCCATATTCGTCCATTCAACCTTAGGATTCCGTCCTTGTCGTAGGATAACTGCTCCTCAGTTACTCCTAGCTTCTCATCAGGATAGTTAGCTTCCAGCACTGCTTCCTTCTGTGCTGCTAACAATCTTTCATTCAAATTATTCTTTATCTCAATGCTCTTGGCATTGATTCTTATAGGCCTTATCCTTTCCTTTCGACTTAAGGCATCAGCAACCACATTTGCCTTGCCTGGATGGTATCTTATTTCACAATCATAGTCATTTAAAGTTTCCATCCAACGTCGCTGCATCATATTTAAGTCATTCTGATTAAACAAATGTTGAAGGCTCTTGTGATCAGAGTAGATTACACACTTCGTTCCATACAGGTAATGCCTCCACAGTTTTAGTGCGAATACAACGGCACCCAGCTCCAAGTCATGGGTGGTGTAATTCCTTTCGTGCACCTTTAACTGACGTGACGCATAGGCAATGACCTTGCCTTTCTGCATAAGCACATACACCATCCCGGTGTGTGATGCATCACAATATACTACAAACTCATCAATTCCATCAGGCAACGTCAAAACAGGAGCGTTGCTCAACTTCTGCTTCAAAATATCGAAGGATTCTTGCTGCTTAGGCCCCAATTGAACTTACTATTCTTGCGAGTCAGCAAGGTCAGGGGTGCTGCAATTCTTGAGAAGTTCTCGATAAATCATCTGTAGTACCCGGCCAATCCTAAGAAACTGCGAATCTCTGTGGGCGTCCTTGGCTCTTGCCAGTTCATGACAGCTTCAACTTTAGCGGGATCTACTTGGATACCACGCTCACTGACAACATGTCCAAGAAATTGGACTTTACGAAGCCAAAATTCACACTTCGAGAACTTGGCATAAAGTTTCTCCTGCTGGAGTAGCTTCATAATGCAACGGAGGTGCTTCTCCTGGTCAGCTTGACTCTTTGAGTATATGAGAATGTCATCGATGAAGACAATGACAAATTTATCCAAGTATGGCTTGCAGACGCGATTCATGAGATCCATGAATGCGGCAGGTGCATTAGTGAGCCCAAAAGGCATCACTAAGAACTCATAATGACCGTAGCGAGTCCTAAACGCAGTCTTGTGTACGTCTTCATCTTTAACCTTCAATTGATGGTAGCCTGACCTCAAATCAATCTTGGAGAAGTAGCTTGCCCCTTGAAGCTGATCGAACAGATCGTCGATCCTGGGCAAGGGATACCTGTTCTTGATAGTAACCTTATTAAGCTCACGATAATCAATGCACAGACGCATTGATCCATCCTTCTTCTTGACAAACAAGATTGGCGCTCCCCATGGAGACGAACTAGGTCTTATAAAACCCTTGGCTAGCAAATCATCTAGCTGCGTCCTCAATTCCTTCATCTCTGTTGGTGCCAACCTATAAGGTGCTCTCGCAACAGGCGCTGCTCCGGGGATGATATCAATTCTGAATTCCACTTGCCTATCCGGTGGCAAGCCAGGTAGTTCCTCAGGGAAAACTTCAGGGTATTCAGAAATGACTGGAATATCTTCAATCTTGGGCTTCTGCTCGTCGACCGTCACTTGTGCCATATTAATGACACAACCCTTTTTCATGCACTTAGATGCCTTGAGCATAGACACTTGCTCAGGCAATCCGTGTTGGGTATCTCCTTGAATGGTAAGTGACTTACCAGACGGAGTCTTATCACTACTTGCTTCTTGTTGCAGATGATCTGGGCTTGGTTATGCGATAACCAATCCATGCCCAATACTATATCAAATCCGGCTAACTTCAAAGGAAGCAAGGACAAAGGAAAAGAGTGGTTCCTAAAAGATATAACGCATCCATCTAACATGGTTGAGGCGGTTTCTAAGGTTCCATCGGCTAACTCCACCTCATATTTCACACTTAAGGTTTTAACAGGTATATTCAGCAACTTACAAAACTTGTTATCTATGAACGACTTATCAGCGCCAGAATCAAACAGTACTCTAGCATATACATCATTTACGAGGAAAGTACCTGTGTTCACATTGTCGTCCTGAATTGCCTCCTGCACGTTCATTTGGAAGACCATAGCATTGGTCTTCTTGGCTTCCTCAGGCTTCTTAGCGTATTTAGGGCAGTTAGTCTTAATGTGCCCTTTCTCGTTACAGCCGTAGCAGGTCGCATCTTTGATTCTTTTGCAATCAATAGTCTTATGCTCCTTAGACTTGCATAACCCACATGCAGGTGATCCTGATTGAGACTTGGTCTCAAGCCTGCATTTTCCAAAGTGGTGTTTTTGGCAAGTTGAGCACTTTGGCTTTTCTTCAGTTCGCTGGTTACCCTTGTTGGACCCAGATTCTTTCTTGTGGTCCGAATTACCTTTATGCTTCTTCTCAGACCTTCGTGAGGTATCATCCTCATGCTTCCTCTTACTCTCCTCTGAGTTCTTGAGCGATCTCAGCCTGACCGCATCTAAGGTGAGGGATAGAGATAGATCAGCAACTGATCTAAGAGTAGTAGGTCTCGAAGCCTTAACACTGGCTTTGATTTCTGGGGCTAAACCCCCAATGAAGCGAGCAATTCTCTTGGGCTCTGGTGTCACCAGGTAAGGAACCAATCTAGACATGGTATTGAAACTGGTGAGGTAAACTTGACAATCTAAATTCTGCATCACCAATGATAAGAAAACCGATTCAATCCTTTCCACCTCATGCTGTGGACAATAGTTCTCCTTAATGAGAACAACAAACTGCTCCCATGACATATTATAGAGTGGGATCTTCCCAGCAGCTTGAATGAGAGACTTCCACCATGCCAGTGCCTCTCCCTTGAACGATTGGGATACATACTTCACTATATCCTTTTCAGCACAACCGCTGATATCAACAATAGTCTCCATTTCATCTAACCAAGTCATACAATCAATTGCTCCTTTCTCCCCAGTGAAATCCCGGGGTTTGCAGGAAACAAAGTACTTATAAGTACAAGACTTGGTACGTGGCTCATCATCGAACACTATTCTCTTGGATGGAATACTATGTTGGTTTGAGGAATGTTCGACATCCTCTTTCTTAGGTCCATCCTTCTTCGAGGGTGGCTTGCTATGAGCTTCTGAATGAGTCTTAGGAACAAACTTAGAGTGAGGTACCGAAGAGGTTCTACTATACGTCTCACTAACCTCCTTGAATTGCTCCTTTACAACTTTAGATACAGCTGTATCAATCAGTGTACGGAGCTCTCCCTTGGTTATATTAACCCTATCATCATCGTTTTCCAGGGAATGACTGTTCACTTCCTCCGACCTCGCCATGTAGCTTTAATTGCTACATAAAAGAAAACAAGGGCAAGGTTTACATATAGAAGCTTATACAGTTCCATTGTTTTAAACGATTTATTAACTATGGTTTATAATACCCATTTTAGTTAATTATCCAGGATAACCCTAAGTTATATAAAATAGCACAAAAGGCCTAGTCACGTAGACAGATTTAATTATTAAACCATGATTTTACAGAATCGAGGTATTAAGGTTGAATCAAAGTTCATTACCTTTTCCTGACAGGGAGTTGTAGGCTACCACTGTCTTCAGTCCCAGAGGACGTTAATTATAGCCCGTGGGCACTTCATCCTTAAGGGATGATTATATAAATAAGGGAATTTAGAATAACCCTTTTTAATAATGACCTTTGTGATTTTATCGAATCACACTTTGTCAAGCATATAATATGCTTTCTGATGTTAACAAGGTTTCGAATCTTTTGAATAGGTTGTACCATCTTGGCCATGTCTGTAATGACAACTAGGCTAGGTTTTACCTTTAAGATTCTTTTAATATTAAACGCAGAGCAATCCTAATTTGAGATGTTAACAAGGATCTGAATCTAATCGAGGAACTACCATCTTGGCCCTATCCTGAGCTAGGTCTTGTCCTTTTTAGATTTTGCCATTTTATCACAATGGTAGATCTTATAATATAGGGATCTAATCATCCCATTAAATTTAAACAAATACATGGTTGCCCTAAACGGAACTTCTATCAAAAGACTTGCCCATGCAAGGGCTAATCAGAAAATAACAAGGAGACAAAATATAACGAATTAGGATTAGTCCTATGTTCTTGTCTAGACTCGAGAATGTGCAATTATGTAACTGAGATTAAACACAAAAGGCTAGTGTTTAATTCACTCAGTGTTGGCTCTGATACCAACCTGTCACACCCTATTTTCCACGTGTCACCGGTGGGCCCGGTGGGGAGTATCGTGACGTCATTGATATCATCATAGTCAAACAACACAACATATAAAATGCACAGCGGAAGCAAAAGATATAGATTTATTTCAACTGAACAAAATGTAATGTTTAAGTATTACAACACAGTCGAAACAGATCCGCAGGCGGATCAAATAAAAAGGAAAACTGTTCAACAGACTTTGACATCTAAAGCTTGCGAGACTTGAGTAATGATGCCTGGAGTAGCCAGCCTATTTCGTCTAGCACCTGCACTTAGCCTTTTTGGAAAATACGTCAGTTTGCACTGGTAAATACAACTTAACTGACTCATTTTGAAAAGAGTTTGAAAATTGATTTAAATGCACTTCGGCCAAAAATATTTTATAACTTGGAACAATTATTCAAAATAATCTTGTATACAGTTTTACTCATTTGTCGTCCATTAGGGCCGGTTTGTAGGGCCGGACTTAAGTTAACTGACACGCCACAGGTATAATGCCCACAAGGTCGATTCCTTATAGTGGGATACCAGTTTTTACTTAATGCGGCTGTCAGGTGTACGCCTACACCCCGTGCTTAGGTCGTGGCTATTTCATGAATGATGCCAAGGATATCCGGGACATGGTCATTTAACCCCCAAGGGCCATACACCAAATAATACATATCAAACAGGTTATGTAAATACATCAATCACAATACGATTTAAATGACTACATACACCCGACCAAGCGGTACTTTTATAGTACCGTATCCCAAGCCCGTATAGGGAAAATAAGTTAAGGGTATTTACCTGAGCAATAGTATAATTCAAATACAGCAAGTGCACGTAGCTTTTACTGGGCTCCTAATCTGGAACGAAGGTTTTAATAACCTATTAGAATTCTAACAGGTCTTTAATTAAGTTTATACTTAGACCGGTTAGTTTTCAAAAGGAAAACACGGTTCAAACGCACGATAAGGCGAAGACCGGTTTAGAATGTGCTTTTGACCCGACAAGCTTGCATGCTTGTTTAATATGGGTAACTTAAACACATTCTGGATTTTGAGACAAAAACGATATGGTTTGACCCGTTTCGGCTATTATATGTAAACTAGTTACATAGACCGATCCAAACGCGAAACATGCGTAACGGGTAACCATAAGAGTCATGAACATGTTCCACAAGTTAATATGCCTTAAATATGTTGTGACATTAGTAGGATGTCTTCTATTATGCCCAACACGAATTTTAAAACCAATTTATGCCTCGCAGGGGCATTTTGGTCATTTAAAAGGTTATAAAAGGATTTAAATATGTTTCTGAGTTTCGGGTCTGATGTAATCAGTAAAAATACTTAATTTACTAAGTTACATCAGTAGGGTATAACCTATGTGTGAAATTTGTTATTTCTAACCATTCTATGTGCCGAAAGGGCATTTTGGTAATTTCACCTAAGGTTTAAAGGTCAAATCCGGAAATCTGACTTCAAAACTTTTACCTACTGTCGAAACATAATTGTTAACTTAAAATATCAGTAGGTATCAAGTCTTATATATCTAATATGGTTTTAATACATACTATGCGTTTAAAACGCTTAAAAACGCTTAAAATGGCGATTTTGAGCTATTTCCGGGTTCTTAAAGGGAAAGCTGATAATTTTATTATTCCAGAAGGCTCAAAATACTTTATTTATCATATTAGATTAGTAGAAAAAGGTTTGGGGTCAAAAGGTTTGGTAAAACTCATTTTATGGCTTAAAAGGGCAAAACCGACAACTACCGATTTAAGCTTAGAACTCTAGGTTACGATCAGCCTAAAAATAAATAAAAATCTCCAAAAATCCCAAAAAATTATTTTACATCAGTAGGTATAAAGTTTGGCATCAAAAATTGGGTTTAGATAGGCTATATGCTAATTACGCCTTTTAATTACTAAAAAGCTTTCTAATTACGCTATTGAGCGTAACTCTTAATCTAGACCTCAAATTGATGTCAAATTCTAGGTACGAGTTTATAAATCAGTACCAAAGGTTTCTACTCTTTTACATTTTCAAAATTCATGTTTTAAGGTCATAAGGGCATAATAGTCAACATTTAGGCGATTAACGGAAACGTGCATATAAATTGGATAACTAATGAACCAAGTTGTATAATCACAGAGGGTTATACTTATAGGTAACTTGGTCCTAATAAGGCTCTAAGGCATTCCTAATTCATGCTTAAACGGGTCAGAACTGAAAGTCAAAGCATAAGTCAAACTATGCGACTTTCGGCCCCGAACCGAGCTTAAACTGAAAATTGTCGAGTTGAACATGTTTAGACATGTTCTTACATTGGTTACCAAGTTATATTAATGTCAAAACAGGTTGCATAGCTTCTACATTGCTAATTATGCATTTATTCGAAAATTAGCTTTCTGTTGACTTTTTATAATCAAGTTTGACTCGACAATTGACCTAATTAGAGTGGGAATCAGAGGGTGACCTTTTAAGGGTTTAATGCCCACATAATTACCAACTCATAGGTACTTTCAAATCGACAAATTACTGGAGCAATTAAGATTAATGACGAAGTCAAACCTTAATTACGACGGTTTGACTAAACGCTTATAAACTAAGCAAAACTGAATTAAAGGAGGATAAGCATACTTACAATAGTCCTAAGTACAACTAATGATCACTAGGAAGGATGCTTGAGCTCCAGGAACCTCCAAGAAGAGAGTTGTGAAGTTTACAAGTGAATGAGCAATTGAAGATCACAACCTCATGGCCTTATATAGGTTTCTTGGATCAATTTGATCATGCCAAACAAGTCTAGGGAGGTTATGGGATCATTCCAAGTGTCCCTACACCCTTTAAAACCATCAAACAAGCTCCAGGTATGAAAAACCACGTTGTCGGTTAAACCGGCTGTACAGACACCTGTGATGTTTTTCTGCATCTGGTAGTCCCAGGCGGCCCGCTTCAGGATATGCAAGGGTCTCACGCGGGCCGCATGGCCCTTCTGATCCGGTTACAAAGTTTCACTAATTGCAGTTTTGGTCCCTGGTCCTTCCAAACTTGATTTTAAGGTGGTTTCTTGCACTATAAACCCCCAAACTTGACTTTTAAGGACCCCAAGTCATAAACCAACTTTGTTTAGTCCCCGGTTATTCATACGTTCACCGAAAAGTCTTAAATTTCAATATTGACCCTTTTAACCCCTCGCATACGAATATTGTCATAACTTTCTCATACTTAATCGAAACCTTGTGAAATTTTTATCACACACTCTTGTGAGTATAATTTATCATTACAAAGCTTCGGGTCCGCTAAAAGATCACTCAGAGGTATACTTTAAATATGTTGACACATTTAGCCCCTGCAGTTTGTAATTCCTCACTTTCTTTCACAATTAGCTTCGTATGATCCATGATTTATTCGTTTAAGGGTATAAACATCTTGTAGGGTTATTAAAAGATATATTTATCTATTGTTGACATTTTGAACCCTTATATTCACATATTTTCTCTGTTTGTCAACTTTAGTCCCTCTAATTCAATCCTTTACACGTTTTAAGTTCATGACACTTGTCGATATGATATTGGACATGAATTTTCGAGGTGTTACAGGCTCACATAGAGATTTATGGAAAACGGATTTCTCCAACAACCAGGTGAGCATTTATTCATGTTTGATGAGCGATTCTTGCATAAAACACAACCTCTGCTACAAAAGTCTGTTATAAAGAAAAAAATCATCACATGGTGTGCTTGACGGCAGATCGTAGTTATTCATGTTTAATCTAAAAACCTTTTTAGTTTTCATATAACAAGGGTCAAAATTGTCATTTGTGATGACATATCTTGAGGATTTGTGCAAAACGTTTTTAATTTCCTACTAGTAATTAGACCCGCGCGCGTTGCGGCGCGAGTACATTGCAAACACCGAATTGATTAGTCGAAGCGTTATGTAATACGTTAAAAATATGAAAACACACATTTTGACGTATCCAATTTAACTTAATAGCATTGTAGTTGGATAAAAATATAAAGTATATCGTATTTGTATTTATATGTGACCCGACTCATACATAGGAAACGTACAAAAAAGCATAAAATGTGTATCAAGGGAAAACTAACATGTGTAATCAAAAGTGATATTCATATCAACGGAAAAAAATATACCCTTAGCGTGTTGCGGTGGGGTCGAAACGTAGAATTGGAAACGTACATAAAACAATCAAAAAACATATTATATTTGACCTGACTTGTTCCCCAAAAAAGTTTACATCGAAACGTATACCAACTCGAGTTTATACCTACACATAAATTTTAATATTCATAATACAACCCGCGGGCAATGCGTCGTGGGCACGTTGCAAACAAATTAGTCCAAGCACTATGTCATGCGCAAATCATATGAAAACGCATGTCTTGACGTACTTAATTCAACTCAATGTATGGTTGAATCCAAACATTTAGTTCTTTAAAAAAGAAATGTTGGGATTGAACCCTACCAGAGGAACAGATAATAAAAGCCAAAACTGGATCACAACAATGGATTCACAATAAGCAGCTATTTACTATAAACTTACCCCTTGATTGTGGCTCTAGCATCTGACATACTCCAAAGTACTGCCTTTACCAACAACTGCTGACCTACAACTGCTGATCAAGACAAAGACTGATGAAGACTAAAGACCTGTTGCCTAATCTACTGCCTTGAGTCAAGCACTGCTGATCATGACAAGTACTGCTGGGTTTACAGCAGTGGAAGGATGCAACATCAGTTTTACTTATCTTGAATATTGCAGTGCAACATCAGTAGTTAGCAAGGCAGTAGTTGTGTAGATCAGTAGATAAAGTTTGTTAGTCTATTAGATGTCACTTTCTTGGTGACGTCAACCTTGATGCCTCAGTGGTTTGGTTTGCCTATAAATGGAGCAGTACTGTGTATTGTTACATTTGATCGTTTTGGGTGAGTTCTTCTCCTCAATTCAATCCTTTCATCTTGTGCAACCAACCTTGGGGTATCAGGCTGAGGGGGAGTTTAGTATTGTAAGCATGCTTGTAATCCTTTGATTTGTATTATAATCATTCGACTCAAATTGAAGCATGTGTTTATCAAACTATTCTCTTCTTTGATTGTGTTTACAAAGTTTGTTTTCCATTTCCGCTGCACTTAATCTTATTTTATATTCATTGATTTGTCAAATTTATACAAACAAGCACAATCATGATAGCCTCCGATCCTAACAATTGGTATCAGAGTTCGGACAGTCAAATTCGATCTAACAATCAATTTGACGTAACAGTTCAGCTCAAAATTCATTGATACTAAGGCTGATTGTATTTAGTTGAAAAACAGAGCAACGATAAATCATGTTCAAAATGATGAATCTGATACTCTGTAAAACAACCAAGATGTCATAAGATTCACAAATTTCAAATAACAAGTGTTTTCATGCTTAAATCACTCATAGTTTTCAGATCTGACAACATATCTGGCAACTATGTATGACTATCTTCATTCAAAATTGATTTCAACTGTTGTTATGAAATTTGTGATGATTTCATCATATTTCATACTAAAGTATGAATCTCAGATTAACGAAACCTATGTTCATATAAACATTAGTGTTTTGTTAACATAGAAAGAGGGAAATAAAACTTAAAAAAAAAACAGGTTGAGAATCCTCAAAAGGACCAAATCAACCTTGTCAAAACACATTAAGAAAAACTGGAGTCTAAACAGTCCAAATCATACGTAATGTGAGAATTGGGAATAAAACATGTACAAATGTGACCAGATCTCTCAAAACATTGCTAAAAATGTTTTTGGATTGAGGATTCTTCTTATGAATGGGAAGGGTAAAAAGGGAAGAAGAAAATCAACAAAACTCAAAAGTGTGCTTATCTCAAAACTTTTGAAGCCAAAAGAAAAAGAGTATAAGCATAAAACACTTATGAGGTCAAAGTTAGGTAAACAATGGTCATCATGCAACTGTGTGCATTCATCAAATACAGGAATTGTTCAGGTAACAATGGTATCTCCAATGATTGACCTTAAAAGAAGAATTTACAATCAATTGACAAGAGAATGATCCTAAACAATGGTCAAAATAACTTGAGAATGATATGATCATGAGCTTATTTGGAAAGTTACCAGATCCTTTGATGTTATTTTCAAAATTTTTACAAAAGTTTTTCTCAGAATAAACCAGATATATTATTTTTTTATAAATAATATATTTTGTACTTTTACTCATTTTTTATAGTAAAAAGTTCATCTCTGGTCAGGATGTAATTTCCTTATTTTTGTGTGAAATTACTATTCTTAAAACTGATCAAAAGGAAATGGTACACATGTCAAGGTCATGTCAAGCTCTAGTTAGTTTATCACAGATCAAAAAAAAAAAAATTGGTTGCAAATTGATTTTGAACTACTGAGATACTCATGTTCTAGTTCAAATAATTAGACACAAAATGAGTAGTCTTAGTAGAAAAGTCTTCATCATCTGGGATGCTAAACCACTGTCAGGAATAATGAACATGTGGCAAAACCTTGAACAAAGATTTCTGAGATAACTGCTGGCAATTTAAACTTGATAATCTACATCTAAAATGTATTTTGTTAAGCATAGCATTTCTGGAGCTCAACAGATGTTGGACATGATATTGTGTTTTCACAAGACAAAATCAATTCCTACATCTGAACAAGCAGATGCTAAACACTGCTACACTAACAGTTGTTGTACTAATGGTCTTCACTTTATTTTTTACCACTGTTTTCCCTTAACTGCTACCGTGTTTTCAAACATCTGCTTTCTAAAGTCTGTCTACTGCTGAAAGTCAACCCCTGCTCTTTTGTTTCCTTGATAAACATTGTTGTTCAAAATCATTGTTTCATCCACTGATGCAGTAAAAGCATCCGCTGATGGTAAAAATCACCCACTGCTTCATTTATTACCGTTGTAACCACTGATGTTTGTTTCATCAGTGGCTCCCAAACAACTGTCCTCCATTATTTAGTTTTCCATCAGGGGCTGGCACGTGGTCAGTTTTTAGTTGTCAGATCATTATAACCGCTGCCACGTCAGTACTCACTTTTTCCCTAAAATAAAACCCTGATTAAACCCAAACAGGGGCTTACACTGTCGAATTGAATTCCAAAAATTCTCTTCTCAAAGCAGTTTCCCACTCTTCTTCACAAAAACTTTCTTCGATCTTCTTCATCAAAAATGACGAAATCAAAATCGAAGTCAAAATCAAAAAAATCTTCTTCCTCCACTCCCACAGACGCCACTCAAATGGCCGCTGAAACCACAGAAATTCATTACAAAGCTCCTCACAACTATTTGGGTATACTCACAAAACCCACAAACGACAACACATTCGACTCCATCATCGACATCTTGTCTGCATCAAAGTATAAAACTTTGATAACAGCAGACGCTCCCATTTATCTACAAACCCAGAGAGAGTTCTGGAACAAGGCTACCCTTGAAAAACAAGGAGAAACTGTCACAGCCATCAACTCCTCGATACAGGGTAAAAAGATCCAAATCACTCCACAATCTATTTCAGAAATCTTCAAACTCGATGACTTGAAAGGTAAAACCTCATTTTCTAAAACCGAGTTGAAAAAGGATTTCATGAACAGGGGCTATGCAGAGCAACCAAAAAAGGATACCTTACAAAAAGGCTATTTCCCTTCTGCACCCAGATTTTTGTTTCACACTCTATTGATGTGTATTTCTAATAAAACAACATTTTAATGAAATACCATCAAAAATTCAATGCCTGGGGTGTGCAATTTTAAACAATGAAAATTTTAACTATTCCCAGGAAATATTTGATGATTTGGTGAAAAACGTTGATAGTAAAGCATTTCTGCTCTTTCCAAGATTTTTAAGCTACTATTTTGAACAAAAATTTGTAAAGGAAGATGCAGAATTGCCCAAACAAGGTGCTTCTTTTAAAATAAACTATTTAACACCTGAAACATTCTCTAGAATGTTGGCACCAATAAAAACAAAAGCAGAGGTGCCTGAGCAGAATTTAGCAGATGAAACTGCTCCTCAGGTATCGGCTGCTGAGCCCACTGCTCTAGGTGATCAAAGCAGCACACCCACTGTTTTGAAACCCACACCTGCCATCACCAAAAAGACCAAAAAGAAAACATCCAGAAAGCCCCCCAAACCCAAAACAAAGGCACCTCTAGAAGATGAGATCCCAGAGTCAATGCCAGTGACAGCACAAAAGTCACCAATAACCACTGCTGCTACTTCCTCACAGCAGATGGAAGAAAAATCTCAACCCTTGCCTCAAACTCCTCCTGCATCCTCACAAAAGGATCAGGTTGTAAACACAGGGACCCCACAATATGAAGCTCTGGACCTACTTGGATCCATCTTCCACAGTCCTGATCCCAAGGACATGTCTCTTTCAACTCCTTTACCTTCACCCCCCACATTACCACAATCAATAATACCTTTGTTGCATGCAGTTGATGTTACTCAGACACAAACCAGTTCCTCTCAATCACCTATCACTGAGAGTATACTCCCACAAGTGACTGGGTCTGATGCTGATATCTCTGCTATCCCAGCAACAACTGAGGAGGTTACACTGCAGGAGTTACAAGTAATTCCTGTCAGTAGTTCAAGCGGAGCAGCAACTACAAATGTTGGATCAACAGATCTGCATTTGGCCAGTTGTTTCATTAGTAAGACTCCCTTGAAGGCAATTTCTACAATAACACCTATGATGACCACCAGTGAGTATGCATTGCCCTCTGGTACCCTCAAAAGGTTATCTAGTGTTTAAGAAAGAAGTCCCCAGTACCAAGAACAAGGGGCATCAATGAATGACTTTTGGGACTCTGTTCCTAAGTCACACATTGGTAAAACCACTGCTGGTGGGGATTCAGATTATCCTGTTAGTTCGGGTGATGATTCAAAATATCAGGAATTGACGGGCAGGGTTGAAAACCTGGAAACCTCAGTTGCTGGAATAAAGGATATGGTACAGCAGCTGTTAAAAGCTCAGAAAGCCCAATCCACTACTCCTCCTGCTCAAGCACCTGCTCAACAGGCACCTGCTGCAAATGAGTTATGGAACATATTCCAACCACTGCTGGAAAGACAAAAGCAGCTGGCAGATCAGCAGCATGCTATACATGTTCAAAAGCTGACTAACATGGTGGAATCAAGATTCAAAGATACACAGGCAGATATTAAAGCTATCAAGGCTCATATCCAAAGTGCCTCTGGAAAAGTTCCTTCCACTATCCTCTTCATGAATGAACCTTTCCTAGATAATGCCAAAAAAAGGAGAAGATCAAGTGGAAAAAGAAAGGAATTGATGACGGCATCTTTATTGAGCCAGAAAATAGCCAAACCAAAGCTGCAGTATCAACACACACCACATCACCACACACCACCACAACCACTGCTCCACCATCATCTGTGATCACATCACCAAGAACAACTTCACCATAAAAAACAGCCACCCCATCATCACCTCCTTCCAAAAAGCAGAAGACAGCAGATGCTACAACATCTGCTGTAATGGCAACAGTAGTTGTAACACCAGTTGTTCCAACTACTGTTAGTCAATCACTCATCACCACTCAAACCACTACCATCACAACCCCTGCTCAAAAGCAGAAGACATCTGCTGATACATCAGTAGTTGTAATGACAACAGCGGTTGGAACACCAGTTGTTTCAACCACTGTTAGTCAACCATACACCACTGCTCTCACCAATCCTACATCACAACCAAAGCTCTTCACCAGAAAAAGAAAGCCAATCTCTGCCGATGAGGACACACATGATCCTAATGCTGCAAAATATCCACTGGAACTAGAAGCTGTCAAAAATGAGATGAGGCAATTCTATACTAAGGAAGATCCTTCAAAAAGAAGATTCCCCTCACTCATAGGCTTTATGGCACCAGAGGATATGGATGATTATCTCAAGCTCAAGGCAAGGCAAGCTAAAATAAGAGCTAAAGTTGAAAGTGAAGGTCTAAGTAACGAGGCCATTGCTGAAAAACTGGAATTCTTCCTCTCAAAAGTGAAGCAGATAGAAGAGTTTGCACAAGAACTGAACAAAGAAAAGGCTGATCAACGAAATAAATTAAGAAAAGAATATCTAGCCTATATCATGAAAGAGAAGTTCTATCCTGCTGAAGAAAAACAGTTTGAAGAATGGCCAATAGTCGCTCTAAAGCATTAGGCTGATAGGATTGACAAAATCAAGAATGATCCTAAAAAGAAGAAGAATGCTCCAAATTGGAGCAAATACAAAAGGCTCATTGCTGACCTAACTACTGAGTACAAAAGAAAGAAACAGGAGCTGGTGGATGCAAAAACGGATACTGCTGAAGCCATATCAAAATGGTCAAAGCAGCAGACTGATGAAGCCTATGAAAGGCTGAAGAAAAGAAAGATAATTGTTTCAGGCACTTCAAAGAAGCATGAACAAATGATGAAGCTTGAACAGCAGATTGAAAACCTCCAAAAACTATTCAAATCAGCAGATAATCCTATTCTTGTGTCAAACCAAGAAGAAGGAAAACAGCTGTCTGAAGAAAAGGTAAAGAAAAAGGAAGTTGAGTACTTCAAAGAAACCATCATGAAAATGGGTCTAAAAGAAGAGAGCTCAACAAAGCTTCTGAACCTTTTTAAGAAGGTATTAACCAAGCCTGCATCACCAAACACTTCAACAGACATGATAAACATTGAGAGGCAAGAGCTAATTGAAAAAGAAACTGCAGAAGACATAGCTGCAGCAAACAATGTCAGTGAATTGGCCTTCAAAAGAATTCTGAAAGTCTGCAAGTGTTCTCAAGGACAACATCTCCAAACTCATCAAAGAATAAGTCTTTCCCAAGAAACCCATTAGGATTAAAAGTACTAAAGTGGATGTCTGATCAAAAGACCCACGTATTGACCTTGGTCAGATCCAATGGTGAAGTGAAGTACATATCAAGGAAAGAAGCACTAGGCCTTAGTGCTGAAGATTTGCAGGGTCTCCTTGAACTTACACTGTGTAGGGATGAAGATTACCTGAGTTCCAAGGAATTTGAAGAAGAATTTAAAAGACAAGCTAGGGAGATTTTGATGAGAAAAAAATCCAAAATAATGAAGGGTTTTGGCATTATCTGTTCCAGGGGGAGATAGTTGGGATTGAACCCTACCAGAGGAACAGATAATGAAAGCCAAAACCGGATCACAACAATGGATTCACAATAAGCAGCTGTTTACTATAAACTTACCCCTTGATTGTGGCTCTAACATCTGACATACTCCAAAGTACTGCCTTTACCAACAACTGCTGACCTACAACTGCTGATCAAGACAAAGACTGATGAAGACTAAAGCCCTGTTGCCCAATCTACTGCCTTGAGTCAAGCACTGCTGATCATGACAAGTACTGCTGGGTTCACAGCAGTGGAAGGATGTAACAGCAATTTTACTTATCTTGTGTATTGTAGTGCAACATCAGTAGTTAGCAAGGCAGTAGTTGTTTAGATCAGTAGATAAAGTTTGTTAGTCTGTTAGATGTCACTTTCTTGGTGACGTCAGCCTTGATGCCTCAGTGGTTTGGTTTGCCTATAAATGGAGCAGTACTGTGTATTGTTACATTTGATCGTTTTGGGTGAGTTCTTCTCCTCAATTCAATCCTTTCATCTTGTGCAACCAACCTTGGGGTATCAGGCTGAGGGGGAGTTTAGTATTGTAAGCATGCTTGTAATCCTTTGATTTGTATTATAATCATTCGACTCAAATTGAAGCATGTGTTTATCAAACTATTCTCTTCTTTGATTGTGTTTACAAAGTTTATTTTCCATTTTCGCTGCACTTAATCTTATTTTATATTTATTGATTAGTCAAATTTATACAAACAAGCACAATCATGATAGCCTCCGATCCTAACAAGAAATTAGCGAACGAAAATAATTAAAGAAAACAATAAGTAAAAAATGTATATTATATATGGTACAACGATAAAGTTAAAACATTATAAATTTATGAGATTAAACCTCAACGGTCTAATATTGCATTGTAATTGAAGTTTAACTTGGAAAGGAAATATACTCAAAACACAATTTAATAAAACTAAAAGCAAAGGGCCAAAATATATTTTACTCAAAGTATGGGTGAAAAATTGAAGTTTAACTTGGAAAGGAAAAAGACTCAAAACTTAATTTAACAAAACTAAAAGCAAGGGGCCAAAATGTATTTTACTCAAAGTATGGGTGAAAAGAGAAAATGTCGAAATGGACTCAAAACGCAATTTAACAAAACTAAAAGCAATTAGCCAAAATGTATTTTACTCAAAGTATGGGTAAGAAAGACAAATGTCATATGAATGTCGGTGGCCTTTGCCACCGACTTTGTGTTTTAAATAAGTTAGTAATATGTTTTTTTTTTTTTTGCAATATGAATTGTTGAACTATAACCATGTGCATCCATGTGCACATTCAGGCACATATGAGGTCTTCATCTAATAGCCATCACCTCTTTTCTTTGTTAAATAGATTTAGACAAAAAAACAAGTGATTCAAAGTTTCACTTCAATTGGAACAAGAATGATAAAAAGGAAAATGACAAACATTATCCGATTGCATAGCCTTTACAGCTGTAAACGACTAATAAAGCTATCATTTTCATTGAAAAGGAAATTATCGTTTTGTACAATCCCTCGAAACGTAAACATGTTCCGCCCTTGCCAGCTATGACGTGCGAACAACTTTCTCCTCCTTTGGACCAGCTCAGCTGCCGCGAGTAACCTCCGTTGCACGAGCATACTACGTCGCGTGTGTCACACCCTCAAAATCCACAAGCATAGTAATACCGCAAGGCGTGTGACTGACCAGGATCATACCACCAATCATACTGAACAGTAACTAAAGTAAAATAAAACCATCACAATCCAAACGTTTAGAGTTCACAAAACAATATTCCAAAACCAAGTTTAAGTGTTAGCGGAAGCATAAAGTTTAAAATCCATTAATAGTTCAAAAGCATAATGTTTATTATTAGGAACCCCAGAGTTGGTTCCTTGCCACAACGTCCACTCCTCATGCAAGCTCCAACCATGTACCTAACGACCTGCAAAGCATACAGTAGTGTGTCAACAAAAAGTTGGCGAGTTCATAGTTGGTTGTCCATTTTAATGTTGTTCCAAAAACCATAAGTTGTTAAGTTTCTTGTTCTTTATAAAAACATTCCATGGGGAGCTACCCCACTCTTTTAAACCACTAGACCCGTACCATATCGACTACTGGCTGAAGTTATGTTGAGTGCCCCAAGTCAATGTCTATCATCATTGACTAAGTGCCCAAGTATATTAGTCCACTCCTGTCCTCTGCGGCACGGTGTGAGGCTTGTCAAACCTAATAGCGCTATTTAACTAATAACTCGTTCGCCATTGGCCTGGCGATTAAGTCGATATAAAATGAGTGGGGACATTAGGATAGAGTTGTTGTCTAGTATGCTTAAGACATGTATTATACGGTTGTCGTCCTTCCCAAGGAGGACGTTAGTACGTATTTTACCCAAGGAGAATACGCAGGTTGCATCCCACCCAAGGGGGATAGTTGTTGTTTAACCCATTCCCAAACCACCTGGAATCCCATGCTTTGAAGAAAAGTGTGAACTCACCTTCGATTGCTCGGTTGGTCTCTTAAAAATGGCTAGGAGTCAAGGTAGGTCAATCACGTCCTAATATGATTACCATTTAGTTTATTAGTGTGTTCAAGTAAGACACAAAGCTTCTACACGTACCATGCACTAACTTTGCAACTTACATACGTATACATATTCCACATATAATTACTCGTGATCAAAGCACACAATAATTCACATAACACTTTCGTTGAAATTAAACAAGTTTGATCATTCTCAGATAGAATAAACAACATTTAGATACGCACATAACAACTCATTATGTTTCAGTTTTGACGTTCCGAACTGGGCTGTTTTCGGGTATTTTTATAAAATAGTTGTCTTATTCCAAAAATTCTAAATAATATACAGAACGTTCTAAGTGGTCCGCATCACTTTGTGTAAAAATCTCAAGACCTAAATCATTACCAATTATTTATTAAAAATCATCTAATAAGCTGCAGTCAGATTCGTCGCTCTCTAACTACAGTCCACGGAAAAATTTATTTAAAATTCATCGTCTGTCCAAATGGCAAAATTCTAGTGGGAGATTTTCGGTAACATCCGTGCCCAGCTACTGTATGAATTTTCTGTAGAAAAAACGCAGCTTTTACTTCTGTACAAAACAGTCCTTTAAAAATAGTAAACGACCTCAGAAAAATGTGATTCCAGCGCCATTTGAAGCGTTTTTCAAAAACGTACGGTTTAGACTTCAGAAAATCAGTTTTTCGATATACAAGGACCTGTTTACAGCCAACTGAAGTTGGCTGTAAATGTTAATCAACTTTCTGTTTTTAGCTTTTAACATTTTAATGCGAGTTGTATTGATTCCGTTAACACATTTGGCAAATAATAACAACACGTAGACATAGGTTAACATCAAAACTCATATTATTTATCAACTACTTTATCAAGAAACACATGATATCATCGAAACCCTAGTTCATACATAATATCTAAACACACTTCATCCACAACCCTAAACATCATACTTGATTTCTAATGACCCTATACCACAAGTTATTATCAAATAACATCATATCCATTGAGACTCCTCAGATTTAACAATTTAATAATACGAGCAATCATCAACATACGACTAAAATTCAAACCCTTGTTACTAAACTAGTATTCATACCATCAAAACTATAATAAACATGATCTCTAGCAAACCCTATTCACAAGTAACCATCATATAACCATCAAGAGTTCATGATAAGCAGAAAACACAGTCGTGTATGAACACTATAAACCAAAAACAAGAAGAAACATACCATGCAAGAGGAGATGCGAGAGAGAGTGAGAGTTCGGCCGGGAGAGCGAGATCGCGATGGGGGGGGGTGGTGCTTGCTGTCGTCGACCTTCAAGAGGGAGTGTAGGGTTTTTTTTTCTGAACAACCCTCACGCATACATACGTATACATAAGGGAGTCAAGGGGGGCGGTTTTTGGGTTGGGCCAATTAGTACAAGGAGTGGGGTTTTGGGTTGGGCCGCATGGTGTCGCAAGGGGGAAAGAGGATGGCGGGTTGGGTTGGTTTGTTTTGGGCCGAGATTATGATAACAACGAGAGGAGGGAAGTGTGCGGCCCGGTTCCATTGTGCGACCAAGACTTCACTATACATACATACTCACAACACATATACCTAAGTAACTCATAAACATTCAATTTCAATTAAGCATAACAACCATTCTAATAGCATAACATAAGATACATCAAGGCACAAGGTGCGAAAAGGAAATCAGTACAAGAGAAAGGCTTCTAAAATGCGACTTGTCACAGTGCGTGTCGTCTTCGTTGCGCGAGCATACTCCACCATACGGGGTAATCTCTGTTGCGCAAGCATACTCTGCCACGTGGCTACGCGAGCACACTCCGCCGCGCGGAACATACTCCGTCGTGCGGGTCGTCGCTGTTGCGCGAGCATACCCCGCCGCGCAGGGTAATCTCTGTTGAGTGAGCGTACTCCGCCGCGTGTGTTATCTCTGTTGCGCGAGCGTACTCCGCCGCGTGGGTTATCTCTGTTGCTCGAGCATACTCCGTCGTGCGGGTCATCTCTACTGCGCGAGCATACTCCGCCGCGTGGGTCATCTCCGTTGCGCGAGTACATCGCCTGCCGACACACTCCGTCGATGCGGGTAACCTCCGTCGTGCATTCTGTTTGTCAGGCGCTTGCCGGGAGTTTCATGTTTAGGCGGGCGACGGAGAAAGCCGATAGAGCTCGGCGCATGATTCATCATTTTTCTCACATTTCGTGTGTTAATATAATAATCCTCATATGGTGCAAACATTCCTTTATAAAGACCAAGGGAAAAGAAATGGTGAAATTTGACAATTTACTTTCTTGTGTAAGAAACCACGTCTTATAGCTCCACTAGTAAAATGAGCCATGCACCAATGAGCACTATATCAGAAACCAACCTACCAAATTTGAAGGAGATAATATAGCTTTATTCTTTTTGGCTGCCTAATATTTAGCTCATTAATTTTGAAAAATTGATTTATTCAATTACACAACAAGAGCAACATGAATTACGCTGGTTTTAAATAAACATTTTAAAACATGCGGTACCATTTCTAAAAGCCTATATTTATGATTTTCTTACGCTCCAATCACTATTATAATTGTTTACTGGGTTTAAGGAGTTCATATATTAAATTTCAAATTTGCTCAGTTAGTTACATTGGATGTTTTGGCAACCTACAAAATGAGATGACTCATGCCAACTAGTTTTAAACCAACTCCTATCCGGTTTCCTATACATCATGTTGAAAAAGTCGAAAAAATCTTGATGGTATGGGGGTAGTGGTAAAAAATATACATGCCATACAACAATTTATGGTTTTTGACTTTTGGGACATGCCTACCATCATGATGTCATTACTTGACATTCTTGAGGGACACATGTTCTGTCCTCAAAAGCAATTTAACAACTATGTTAAATAAAAAATCACCTGAAACCATTGTTTTTTATATCTGTTATTGAAAACCATGCCATATATACGTTACATGCGATGTATTTGTAGAATATACATTCGTTGCTTATTAATATTACTACAATGCTACTAACATCTATTTAGTAACAATAAATTGAATTATGAATGTTACGCCTCGCCTTTTAGAACTTTCCATATTTAGAAAGCTCGCCTTGTAATCTATTTTCTGGAAACTTATATCCGCATCATATTCGTATTTCACTTCGGCTTCGTAATTCGCAACTTCAATCATAATAAAACTTGATTATTTTTTACTTAATTATACATTTACTTCACATCTCCGTTTTAAATTTGTTCTATTTGCATGAGCGATACACATTCATCGTTCTCGTGAACACACACTTAACCTACGAACAAACTATCGTAATTATGCATTTTAGTACACTTTACACGTTCAAATACTTGTTTACGCATTCTTGATACTTATTTATACATTCTTGGCACTTGGTTATACATTTATAACACTAAATCTATACTTCTATACTTGTTAAATACTTAAATGTATTTTGAGCATGCATATTCGTTATTTTCGTGAAAGTGTATTCTATCTTACAAACAATGCGAGTTTTTTTATGCGCTTTGAACATACAAATACTTGATTTTACATTTGCAATCCTTAAACTACACTTTCATATTGGATTTATACCTAATTATATGTTCATTATACTTAAAACACCTTGGAATATGCTAAATATGAAACATCAGGGACCAATATTGCAAAAAAATGAAAATTAACTCGGTGAGTCCGGGCCGCGACACACGCATGGTCCCCTTGTTCCCTTGCGCGACCCGTGGCGCACTTCAATCCGCACCAGGTCTGAAGTTGCGCGCATTGGATGTTTTTGGCACCCAACTCCCAACTAAACTCATTTAAGTCACTTTTAACTCTAACCCTAATATCCCCAATATAAATACATCACTTCCCACACTCATTTCAACTTTCCTAACCTTCTAAACACTCTCAAATCACCACTAAAACTCTCTAAAATTCTCTGATTTGAGCAGAAAGTTCTACGGATTCAAAGTGAGTTCTAGCTCACTTCCTCAACTATTTTCTTATTATTTCTTCTTTTGTTTCACTTGGAAGTGAGTTCTAGCTCACTTCCTCTGTTGGTGCAGTCATCTGTCGTCTTCGTCTTATGTCGAGTCTCGTTCACGGTGCGGATCCGATCAAGCATGACATCACATGTGACATCACAAGTGACATCACCTAGGTGACATCACATGAGATGTCATGAAATGGGAATTGAATGGTAGCCGTATGTTAACTTCAAATGATAAAGGTCTAATAGAAGATTGCCATTAGGAGGTCCAATGAGAAGACACCTCCATTTGATGGTCCAATTAGGAATGAAGACATGGCCGTTTGAACTATATGTAAATGATGTTGACCGTTTGAAAGGTGGTCGTTTGAATTGATGTTGAGCGTTTGAACAGGTGGTCGTTTGAAACTTGTAACCGTTTGAAGGATTTCAAACGGATAGGTCATGTAGTATAAATAGCTGTCATATCAAGTTCATTTGTAACGGTCAGGCAAAGTGATACCGAAGTGCTGCCGGTATTTCCTCTCATTGTAAACACTGTAAATTGAATATACAAGAGGTTTAAAGTGTAGTTCAAGCTGTTTTCTAGTGCGTTTCTTAGTTTCCGCCTCTGAAACGTACGAGAGCTCTTCCGATCGACTCATTCAGGTCAAAACCGATCCTACAAGTGGTATCAGAGCTCAGGACGAGGAGTTCTTGCCATATTCAGCTTGAAAATCTGATTTTCTACACCTTCTTTCATAAAGTGAATTCTTTTCACGGTTAAAAACGGGTGTTTTTCACATATTATATACATAACGGTGTTCTAACAATTCCTGGAAAGTTTTAGACCGAAATTTGACTTAAAACTGATAAAAGTTACCTATACCGTTTGAAACTATTTGTGAAATGATGACGTCATAGGTTCTATCGTTTGAAACTGTTCTATCGTTTGATCTATCGTTTGAAATTTGCAACTGGTCGTTTGAAATTGACCATGTCCGTTTGAAGTGACACATCGTTTGAACTGACACATCGTTTGAAACAACCCATCGTTTGAATCAACTCACCGCTTGAAAACACGTATTGTCTGCTATGAAAGTGCATCGAGTGGTGTGAATTTATCTGTTATCTTTGGTTTATGTGATTGTGATATAGTGGGTTCATTTTACAAAGTTTTGCATGTAAAAGTTGTAAGACTAAAAAAAAAGTTTGTCGGATGAGTGTTAATGTGATGATTCAAGGTGTCGGCCACTATATGTTGAGGCCCAATCAGCTAACAGGATCATGTGATGTCAAAGTCCACTAAAGACTTTTGCGGCCAAATCACATTAAGTATAAAAGGTTGTCGGCCCAGCTATTATAAAAGTCCATATCATCGGCCCAATATTAAAACAACATTTGTCTTAATTTGCGGTCCCATCAAAAATCAAAGTACTCGACCCAATTTTTCGAAATTATTTCAGCCCAAGATTTGAAGATTCAAACAGGTTATTCACTTCGCGTATTGTTCACGAGGTCGTATCAAATTTGCTACACGTTGCACGAAATGATCATTTAGTGTGGTCAGGTCATTTGAAAGTCATCATTTCGCTTGGAATTTAGTTTCAGTTTGTACGGTTTGAAGTTCACAATTGTCAAAAGTCCATCAGGTCGTTCAAAAGTCCATCAGTTCGCACGAAGTATTTCCCGAAGTATCATCTGATTTTTGAAACATGGAAGAGAAATTTTACAATGCTCTTGCTACACCGGTTGATACAGTTTCAGCTGCGTTATTGAAGAAATCATTTGATATGTTTGTGGCTTTTGAAGATGAAACAACAAAGCAGACAATTGATAGATATTGTCATCTGGTATTGGAAATGGGTAGGTTGAATATAGTGAAAGATGATGATGAGTGGGTTGATAAATTAGCAGAGGCGTTACCACAGCATAAGTGGGGAACGTATTTGATGGTTGTAAAACTTATGAGAAAGTCCAAGAACATGAATTTGGCTCAGTTTATTCAGAAAATCGAAGAGCAGGAGCTGGATATTCAAAAGACAGCTATCATGACAAATCCAAATGCAAAGCAAGATGTCAGTCTGTACTATCGAGGGAACAAGTTTGAGACCACTCCCAGTCAAAGTCCAAAGATTAGTACTGCATTCAGTGCTGATGGTTCTGCAAGTCCAAATGCAAGTACTACAACTCAAAGTGGTAGATCTACTTCATCATTTTCAAGCTTTGATCCAAACAACAACACACCTAGCCCTCAAAATCAAAATTCTACAAATCTGCAGTGCAATGTGACACTGAACATCCAGAATGGTCAAAATCTTTCTCCTGAGGTGGCAAAGCAACACATGGCATCTCTTGTAGCCATGTTAGAGTCGTATGAAAGCTTGATTGCAGGAAGAATTGGTAATCCGATGCTCACAAAGGAAGATTACGACCAAATCGATGCAGAAGAGCTTGAGCTGATGGATGTGAAGTGGTGCTTAGCTAGTGCCTGCAGGAGAGCTGAAAAATTTCAACAGATTACTGGCAGAGACGAGTTCCGAGGAATGGCTGCTTCTCCACTTGGTTTTGACAAGTCAAAGGTTACCTGTTTCCGATGTAAAGGAAAAGGTCACTTTAAACGGGAATGTAAGAACCAAGAGTCAACTGGTAGTCAAGAAAAGAGCAATTATTATCAGAAATCGATCTTTCATCAAATCGATCAAAAACCTCAACAAAAGGAACCGCAAACTGCTCATGGGAAAATTATTGAAGAAGCCAATAGGAAAGCTTATTATGGGATAATTGACCAAAGTGATGAGTTTGTTGCACAGGGATTTAGCTGGGATAAGTATATACCCAGTGGAACTAAACCAGATGTGGCATTAGTTACAAGGATTCTGGATCAACATGAGGATTGTCAGAAAAGGATTCCGATATTTCCAGATCTTGGAAGTGATGTTGATACGGATGATGAGGAAGAGTATCTTAACAAATGTAGAAAAAGCATTGATCTTGACAGTTTTAATTTTTTCTATGCAGATAAAGTTGAGATGCTGAATCAGAAGAAGATTGTTCGATTGCAGAGAGAGCTAGAAGCAGCAAAGCTACTCGCTGATGAAAACGCGAAGACTGAAACTGTAGTAACAAAAGATGAAGCAACTGCTGAGATTGAAGTAGAGAAAGTAGTGGAGAAAATTGTCGAAGTCGAGAAACTCGTGGAAGTTGAGAAAATAGTTGAAGTTGAAAAAGTGGTCGAAGTAGAAAAGATTGTCGAAAAGATTGTTGAGGTCGAGAAAATTGTAGAAGTTGAAAAGACTGTTGAAGTCGAAAAGATAGTTGAAAAGGTGGTTGAAGTCACAAAGCCTTGTGAGAAATGTTCAGAATCTTGCAAAGAATGTGATGAGAAAGACAAAAAGATTGCTGATTTAGAGAAGATTAAGGAAGATTTACTGTCAGATGTGAAGTACGTGAAAGAGTCATACGATGTACTGAACAGGACAGTTGACAGTTTAAAAAGAACGAATGCAGAAATTGAAAAGGCAAATGACAAGATGAGTGCAACTTTAATGACAAAGCAAAGCGTCATCAATGACTATATTGAAGACTGTGCTAACTTGAAGAAGGAGTTGGAACTTGAGAAAATAGAAAGTGAAAGGATTAACCGATTGTTGTTGAGTTACACTACTTGTGATTATCTGATTGATCGGGTTTATCCTACTGTTGCAGGTCTTGAAGCTTTCAAGAAGAAAGGAAAAGAAGAGGATACTGGTAAGAAACCAAGTGTCAAGTATAACAGATGTCCACCTCCTATCTTTGAAAGTTATTCCCCCAGGAAACCAAATGAGGAACGGGTAGATAAGGCTCTAAACATCAAATTAAAGTCTGAAATCACTGATGAATTACCAGACAATATTGATGTTAAATTCACAGCGTCTGACACTGATCATGAGTCTGAGTTAGTTAAGAGAGTTGTCGATCAGGTGTTGGATATGGATGAAGAGTCAAAGTCGGAGTCTAAATCAGATAGTTCGAGTTCATCTGAGAAGAGTCCGAGTTCACCGGTTAAGAGAGTTTACAATAAAGAATTCCTGTTATCAAAATCTGATTTGAATGACGAATCAATCAAAGTAGCATATACATTGAATGATTCAGACAAATTATATTCTGATGAGGAATTCCCAATAAGAAGTGTCAAAACTGAAATGATCAAACAGGTTTTCAAATTAACAGAAATTAATATTTCTGAAATAAAAGATGTAAATCTTACTGAAAAACCTAAAAAGTACACTTCAAGAGTTCAACAGAGATTGAACAAGAAAAAGGGTTACGGTTATGGTTCAGGTTATCGAAAGAAACCAAACCATAATGGTAATCTCAAAAAGAAAGGTCTTGGTTTCAATTCTTCAGAAAATTATAAAAATCAGAAAACTTACAAACCAAAAACAAAATTTGTTTCAGGAGGAAGTTCAGAGGATGAACAGAAGAAACCGTTCTGGAAGCAGTCGAATCAAGAGTTTCTTGCTGAAGTAAAGAAGAATGTGAGGAAGTTTGCTTCGAGAGTTGATAGAAGAACCTGTTTCAAGTGTCAAAAAGTTGGACACATTGCTTGGAACTGCCAAGAGTCCATTTATTCAAAACAGGGAGTGTCTTCTAACTCTGATATGAAAAAGAAATGTGTTGATAAATCGACGTTGGAAGTTGGTGAAACTTCAAAACGTTTTTACAAAAGACAAATCGATTTGAGTAAACAAAAATGGGTTGTAAAGTCTGAACGTAGTTCTGACAATGAATCTGATTCCATAAAATCAGAGGAGTCATTGGTTGATAAAAAGATTGTGAATTCCGTTCCAGTGATGAACGATGAGAATTTTCCGTCACTGTCAAAGGAAAATTTGATGAAGAAAGTTGGAAAGGTTGAGATCTCAAATCAATTCTTCGCTGATAAAGGAGAATTTGATGTTGAGAAGGCTTTCAACGGGAAAGTCAAACATATTTTTGGGAAGATGGTTGATAAGAAGGTAAAAGGTGCTAAAGAATTTTATAAATCAAAATGTTGGTGGGACACATCAAAGTCACCCAAGGCTGGTGAGGCTTGGGTGGACATTATGTTTGAGTAAAACACCGGACTTGCCGGAGATCCCAAGTTGGTAATCGTGGATCAGGAATCGACATCTTTCATGTTTAATTAGGATGATTTGAAAGTGTTTGAAATTGTTAAAAATTTTACAGAATAAAGGACTATGCCGGAGCTTCCAGGTTGGTAAGCGAGGAGCAGGTATCGGCATCTTTCTTGAGGAATTTACTACGGTAATGTCAATCATGCAAACGGTAAAAAAGGTTTGTTTGTGTTTGTTTACAAGTGGTTAGAAGTATCGATTGTGCATAACTTGTGCATATGGTAAATCAAGGACATTAATTTGTACTTGCATTTTCCTACAAGTGTTTGAGAGATAAGATGATGAACCACATCCCCGAATTTAGTATTGATATACTTACAAGTGGTAAAATCAACCAAACTTATTTTCCGGAAAAATCATTTTGATTAAAACAAACTTAAGTGTTTTGAAATCTAAATGAGAAAATAGTTTGTTGATAGGGGGAGTTCTGATTGTTATGCCAAGTGAATAGCGAATTGATGCAATTTGATATCGGTTGTCATGTTTCTGTACAGTTTGTTTTCAATTTTCGTTAATGTGTTTGCATTTTAGGGGGAGTAGAAAATTTCAAAAAATCCAAAAACATTAGAAAATTTAAAAAAGACAAAAACATGATAAAATCCAAAAATGAGTTTGTTGTGAAAAAGAGGAAATGATAGTACATCAGTGGACTATCACAACATGCTAAAGAATTGGAAAGTTTAAAAGTGATAAACAATCTTACTGTGGATGTGTCAGTAGATTTTTACACATTTAATAAACTGTGACGAGATATAAACCTAAATTTCAAACTTGCTTATTCTGTGGGTAACAACTTCTTGGATATATAGGTAACCCCTGAAATCTTGTTTGAAAGGTCCCTTATTCTGAGATACTAGGTCTTTATGCTCAGTGATATCTGGGATATTATCCCGGGACTTCTGCTGTATGGAAGTACTGACCTAGTCCCCGGATAATACTTTCTACAAATGCTTGAAAAAGCGCCGCCCTCAGCAAATCGATGAAACAATAAAATTGATAGTCATTGCTGTTGTAAAAAAGATCCTCTAAAGGGGACCCACCAAAAGTCGAGCCGTCATCTCTCTGCTGAACGGAAGTTCTGACCTGAGCTCTCACGGTTTCGCAATTAACCCCTTACAGATATCATCTGTGGTATATTCACCTGTAAGACTGAATATTGGGATCTGGATACGGGAGTATATTCAAGTAGTGGGACACATAGATAAGTTTAAGTGCTTAAAACATTAATATCGTATCTCGGATCAGTTGAACTTTTGTGTGAAAATTTAAGTGGACCAGTATACTAACAATCTAGGTAAATTGTTTAAAACTTAAAATGAAATCAAGCTTAACGGTGTTGGTGATTTGTCTCATTAGCTGATATGATCCTCTTACACAAACTCACAAAAATAATGTTGGTAAATATTTCTTTACTGCATTTTATTTCTCTTATGTCAAAAATCCAAAAAGATTTTAGTGTGTTTTAGCATAAATTTTTGAAAAATTCAAAAAGATTTTCGATAACTGATATTGAAAAGTTGATGTTCAAAATACCGGGTGCTAAACATGATGAACAGATGGTTTGGGAGAGTGTGTTGTTATGAAAATAAAAATGATTTATCTTCGAGTGGTTCTTCAAAGATTAACATTGTAAAATCATTCTTTGAATGTATAATTTCTGAGAATGATTCATTAGATTTTTACATGTTATCATCAGAAAATTTAGTTTTGGGAAGAGGATGTGCAGGTTTCGAAGTGTTAGAAAACCAGGTTCCGATACCTGAAGACTTTGTGATTTCAACATGCCAGACTGCGATCCCAGCATATCGAAAGGGGGAGTCTGAAGACATCCAAGTAAAGATTGTTCATGGGAATCTGTTGATGATGATGAAAAGAAAAGAGAAAGAGTTGAGGATGTTTGCACTGTGAGATATTTCAGAGAGCGTTCAGACTGATAAAGACTGAAGTCGTTGAAGATTCGACACTTAAGACTCGTCAACATCTGAGGGGGAGTCTGTTGGTGCAGTCATCTGTCGTCTTCGTCTTATGTCGAGTCTCGTTCACGGTGCGGATCCGATCAAGCATGACATCACATGTGACATCACAAGTGACATCACCTAGGTGACATCACATGAGATGTCATGAAATGGGAATTGAATGGTAGCCGTATGTTAACTTCAAATGATAAAGGTCTAATAGAAGATTGCCATTAGGAGGTCCAATGAGAAGACACCTCCATTTGATGGTCCAATTAGGAATGAAGACATGGCCGTTTGAATTATATGCAAATGATGTTGACCGTTTGAACAGGTGGTCGTTTGAAACTTGTAACCGTTTGAAGGATTTCAAACGGATAGGTCATGTAGTATAAATAGCTGTCATATCAAGTTCATTTGTAACGGTCAGGCAAAGTGATACCAAAGTGCTGCCGGTATTTCCTCTCATTGTAAACACTGTAAATTGAATATACAAGAGGTTTAAAGTGTAGTTCAAGCTGTTTTCTAGTGCGTTTCTTAGTTTCCACCTCTGAAACGTACGAGAGCTCTTCCGATCGACTCATTCAGGTCAAAACCGATCCTACATCCTCAACTATTTTCTTATTGTTTCTTCTTTTGTTTCACAAGATTATCATGGTAATCTAAGGTGAAACCTCACCATATTTGAGGTCCAGAGTGACTTATATTCTCTGATTTTGTTCATATTGTTGTAACTTCGTTTTCTTTACTTTTTCTCACTGTTTCTTCTTCTAAAAGGCTTGGAACACCTCTAGGAATGTTTCCACAGGTTTACCATGGTAAACCAAGGTGGAACAACACCGTTTTGAGGTCCAAACTTTCTGTTTTGAAGAAACTTGGTTAAACTTTTACGAAACTTAGCTTTTTATGCTTGAATCTTGCTCCTAGCAATCTCCTAAACCTATCAATGGTTGTGGAACTTGTTAGAGTCGACTCTTACAAGTTTAGAGGTACAAACAACCTCTAAACATTTTGATTTGTTAGGGTTCAATACAACCCACAAGTGTTGAAATCACATAAGTTTACCATAGTTCATATGGTGAGACTTATGTTAGATGCAAGTGTGAACATTGGATGCTTTTTCCTAACTTGATTTCATACCTCACTTGATGTTTTTAATTGTTAATCCAAGTAGCTTTCCATGTTGTGGTGGTTCACCTGGGTTAAAGATTACTTGGCTACTTGGCTTGTATTAGTTAGTTTCTTTTATTTCTTGTTATTCATGACCCTCTGAATCATCCTTGTGATGATTTTGTGTAGTGGTGAATCATACAAAGAGGTTAAATCCTCCATGCTTGACTTACATAATAATCTATGATATCTATGATGGACTTAGTTTTAGGTTAATATTATAACTATACTATAAGCCATATAAATATAAACATAACCGAATTCTTGATGTTAATCGGATCATGATTATGCGTCGTGAATATGAGTTATATTATCTTTTTTCTTTATTCCTCGTTTGTGATTCTACTGGGTACGTTAGGACCCATGAAAATACTTTAGAAACTTAGTGTCTAAACGAGTGTCTAGACGAGATATACTTTTGCATACATATACTTTCATACTTAATTCTGAATCCAAACATTCCATAAGCTCCAAACACCAAACACATTCATTCCCCTACTCTCGTTAACTCTTCAATACATGGATAATCGGAAAGCTTTGCAATATTGTGAGTATACTTGACCCTTTTTACGCTTTAATGCACTTTTAGGTGTAAAATGTTTCAACTATCAAAATTCACAATACACATAATCAAACTTATTCAATCACTCAATCCGCCAAACATGCTATTTGTTATGCTTAAGTTGTTTATGCTAGAATACTTACATACACTCTATTTATCATTAACTCAACTAGCCAAACTTAACAATTATAGCGCTATATGAGTAGCACACCACCCGACGAGAAGCTGATACACCAACGGATGGTGACGGGGAGCTAAGGTTATTGTATAACCTTGGAACTTGAACCTAACAAGTCAAATTGATTAGACTTCTCCCTAAAACACATAAAGGTGTTCTCGAGACACACAAACCTGGAACTTACCTAAAGAGGCAAGGCTAACCCTGCAAGAAACGTCAAGGGAGGTTAAGCTTACCAATATTAGAAGGTACCAGCTGGCACAAGGCTCCCTTGGGTAGAGCAATCTGCCTATAAAAGGAGAGTCTTGTGCAACCCAAAATTCCGACCAAGGAGCTACATTTTGGAGTTGATCCTGGACCTTCCCTCCTGCCATACTCTTGTCGCTACAAGTGTATAATCTTGGAAGACAATTAAAACCCACAAAGCTTATAAGGCGTAAAAGCACAATAACAATCCACAAGAAACAATTTGGGGAAGAAACAAATAGCTCACCGAAATAAACAAGGAAGCTTCGAGCTATGGTTAGAATATCGCGACAACTGACCAACTAAAGAAGCATACTAGCAAAATGCCAAGGCACTAATACAACTTGGTAACACCAAAGATTACAACCAACTTCTTTGTAAGTACAACCCATAGATGCATGTAAGCACCTTACGAAGACGAGAAACAACCTGCCATAGTAGCTTGTGGATACATAGAAACGACTTCCTCAAACAGTCTGTTGAAGCAGGGAAGCTGCCTAAGGAATCAACGGAGCAGCCCGCCATGTCATCAAAACACGTTAATTAGGAGATTTTTCGCAACATTGGAGCACGGGTATAGGAGTCCCAAAACCCTCAATGGTCGAAGCCTTAAAAAATTCATCGTCTAAAAGATAAGTAAACTTCAACCCTTGAACTTTTACTTATTAACTCTCCTCAAATTAAACATCACGCTGATGAACTATGGCATTAACAAGTTATACCTCCATTTCATCTAGTTTAAAGTGCCTAATGATAAAAATGGCTTCCCCAATATTAAAAAAAGCTTTTTTTATTAATATCCCCACAAGTTTGCCTCATATAATGATTGATCCAAAGTAATCGTATACTATATTAACGGGGATAAGGCAACCTTATAGGAATATCAATGCTCGTCACCAAGCACTAATAAATAAATCCTCACACCTTGCATTATTTAACATTGTTATGAGGTACTTTTATCTTATCCAAGCACTGAATGCAAAGCTTTTTGACCTTACAAGAAGCTATCATAGCTTCTACTAGAAAAAAAAAAGCTACCCAACACCGATAAAAACAAATTTATCGTCATACTGGAGAAGTTGACCGTTACCAGCGGAGAAGGTAAACTTCTAACATGAAAAGTTGTTCTTACTAAGAAACTGACCATTCAACACGAACAGTTGGCATTCTTGCACAAGAAGCCCTACTCAAATAGAGAAGAAGCTCCCTTTTTCTTCTTCCTAGTATCATTTTGTTAATTCAATATATGGCATACATAAACAAACAAACACCGAAAACTTCCCTTTCCTTAAAGTTTCCTAGATCAAGTAATTATGCATATACTTAGTGAAAATATGTATGAAATAACTGAGACACCTGATGGTAAGGAAGTACCAAGGCATTGAAACGGAAAACACCTCAAGAAATTCATAGTCTGAATGACTAATGTAATGATAGAAACAAACTTGTACTTGGCAATATTCGTTTAAAGGAAACAAAGATAGCACTTCTGCTAAGAAATTTAACATTGTTCTATCCTAAGGGTGAGCTCCTCCAAACAAAGCTCCATGGGATCCGATGCTATATCTACCCATGAAACTGGGATGAGCTCCTAGGTCATATCGCTCAACAGGGAACAAGGCGTTATACCTTCCTGTATACAGGGTGAGTTCCTAAAACAATAGAACTCCATGGACTCAAGGAAGCTCCTTCCAGTTTCTTTATGAAAAATAAAAATAAGCACAAAAACCACAGCTTATTCCCTTGTATAAAAGCGAATAAATACAAGCTTACAAGGAAAGAAACAAACCAAATATTGTGAAATCACAAAGAAAGTCCATGAAAGAGGGTAAGCACCTCACACCAATGCTGCTTCATAAGCCAACACTATAAAACATAATAAGCCTATGTCCAATATACCACAATAACAAAAATGAAATGTGGACTAGAAAAGAGATAGAACTACAACAATTTCCGTTGATTTTTTCCTAAAAGATTCAAGCCAGGTGACTGCAGCACTTAGTTTTGAAATCTTTGCGGTTAAAGACATTGCAAAAACACAACTGTCAAAGGGAAACTAAAACATAAATTCTCCCACGACACATGCCAAACACAAGTTTGATAACAAAATATCACAGAAAGAAAAAGCAATATGTCACACCCCGATATTTCCACATATTACCGGTGGGCCCGGTGGGGAGTATCATGACGTAGTTGATATCAACATAGTCAATTAATCACAGTTTAATGCACAGCGGAAGTCTAAAAGTAATTTATACAAACCGAGTTGAAAGTAACATAAAATATTACAAACGGATTGTAGAAGGATCCACAGGCGGATCTAAAACAAAAGAAATATTGTTCAATAGATTTTAAGCATCAAAAGCTTTCAAGACTCTTTATTTGATACTAGGAGTAGCCAGCCCATTACGCTTAGTACCTGCACTTAACCTTTTTGGAAAATACGTCAGTTTACACTGGTAAATACAATTAACCGACTCTTTTGAAAACATTTAAGAAAATTGATTTAAATGCACAAGGCACAAATAATCTTTTATAACTTGGGACAATTATTTAAAAATAATCTTGTATACATATTTATATGTTTGTCGTCCATTCAGTAGCCCGGGTTAGAAGTACCGGGTTAAAGATTAATAGACACGCCACTAATATAATCCCACGACGAGTTATCCTTAACGAGTGGTTTATATCTTTTACATACGCACTGTCAGGTGTATACCTACACCCCGTGCTTAAGGCGTGACCATTCCTAATGAATGAGCCGAGGATATCCAGGACATGGTCATTAATCCCCCAAAGGCATTGCATCAAACAAAACAGATTAAAACGGGCCATCTCAATGATTTAACCATTAATTGATTAAAGATTCAATACCCGACCAAGCAGTATTTGTCACACCCCCAAAATACCACATCTAGTAACCCCGCTAGGCGTGTGGCGTACCAGGATCTAGCCATCAATCACATTGAACTAACCTTAAGATGTTTAGCAAAATTCCCATTCATTAAATAAAACATTCACAGAACATAATCCAAGTTAAATAGTGACAGCGGAAGCAAATAATAATTCATTGTTTAAATGTTTCAAAAGCCAATGTATATGAATTCAGTAAACAAGACACGCATATCCCAGCACTACGACCCATGACCACTCCAGCCATCCAGATAGCAAGTTCCTTTCCATAGTACCTAACGACCTGCGAGCATGCAACAAGTGTATCAGACAACGCTGGTGAGTTCATAGTTTTACGAAAACGTTAGTTACCAAGTGTTTAGTTCAATTCATTGATTTCAATGTTGATAATATCTCGAATACAAGACGGCTCCTGATTTATTTTTCCCTTTCCCCAATGCTCCTATCAAGCATTGGGCATGACTGAGTCATTAGTTCACACCCGTCCTCTCAGGTACGAGGTGAGGGTGCCAAACCTAGATAGCGCTACCAACTAATACTCCATTACCTCTCAGGTAACAAACAAGATGGGACCTAAAGTTGATAGGATGAGTATATTATCCAACATTCCTTATTTTATCCACAAGACATATTCCTCTCAGGAATATCCACTTGATTTACCCAAAAACCCTATCCCTCTCAGGGATACCCAATGATTGTCCCAACCACCGGGACGCATGCTCAAGAGGAATGAACTCACCTTTGATTTGCTCGGCATGTTAAGTTACCCGTCCAAGTAGGTCAACCCAAACCCTACCGTGGTTACCAATCACCATTAGTTACATAATCAAACGAGTCACGTATTTATACACAATAAGTCACATAGTCGTACACAGTAAGTCACGTATTCGTATACAGTTTGCATCCATCAAAGGTCTCCGAATATCATATAACAAATACCCTGTTCTTTACATGTTCGCATCCCATGTATAACATGCAACAACACACAACAGTTAACTGGGCTAACTATCAAATCCCAAGCCCAAACAGAAGGCCCTTCGGCGAAGAACCACCCGACGAAGAACCCTGGCGACGAAATACCAATCTTTCGTCGACATCAAGGGTGACGAAATACCAATCTTTCATCGACATCCCAGGCGACGAAATACTTATATTTCGTCGAGGTCAACTATGACGAAACGTCATAAATGTTTCGTCAAAGTCAGTTATCAAATCCTTAACCACAGAATCATCAGTTACATACATATTCAACATAATCAAAGGATCAAACGACGGTTTCTTTACCAGTTCTGTAGACCTAACTACTGATCAACATTGACTAAACAAAACATAACAGTTTCCTTAAGTCATGCAATTTCTAATCAAACACTAATCATTGAAATACACAAGAATCATTATTACGTTCATCGTACCATCCCTAATGACAAACAATTATTGACCACCCAACATAACAGTTTCATCGTTTAACATATAGATCATTGACCAAACAACTAGATGTTATCTAACATGAAATCAACTCAGTACCCGGAATCTACCAAACCCTCATACGAACAATGCCGTATACAAATCATCAAAATCATAACAGTTTCAGATTTACAATAGTTTAAATGAACCCTAATCACATACAAAATCACATCATCAAGACTTCGTCGAACAACAAGATTAAACACTCACCGTGATACCGAAGGGTTGTGATCGATCGAGATGGAAAGAACGTTTAGAGATCCTACGATTGCCGTCGCACAGAGAGTAGGGAGAGAGAGAGGACCTAGGGTTTGTTTTACGGCAACAGGATACAATATAAGAAGTTATACGACACACAGTTGGGCCGCGAATGAGATTGGGCCGAGGCCGTTCCCGGCGAAAATCCAACTTCGATGAAAACCCCTTTTTCGTCGACGTTGTGAATGGCGAAGGTCTCCGTTTTTCATCGAGGACGACCATTGGCGAAGAACCCTTTTCGTTGAAGGGATCTTGAAGAACCATATTAATAAATCTCAAATAGTTAAAATTTAACATTACACATTACACATTACACATTTATCAACCAATCAATACACACAACGCATAATTCATTCAGATAAACTACACACGACAACATATAATTTAAATTGTAAAAACATAATTGTGAAGTCAATTATGTGTATGGGAAAGACCTTGAAATCTCGGATTGTCACAGTATTATTATGATACCGTATCCCAAGCACGTATAAGGAAAAATAAGTTAAAAGTATTTACCTGAGCTAAAATATAATTTTAATCCCAGCCGTATATCAAAGCAGCAAGTACGGTAGCTTTTACTGGTCTCCTAAATCTGGAACGAAGGTTTTAATAACCTATAAGATTCCTAACGGGTCTTATTTAAGCTTAAACTTAGACCGATTAGTTTTAAAGAAAGGTTTACGGTTCAAAACGCAAGATTAAGCGAAGACCGGATTAGAATGTGGTTTAGACCCAACAAGTATGAGGACTTGTATATAATGGGTAAACTAAACACATTCTGGATTTTGAGGTAAAAATGATAATTTTTGACCCGTTTCGGTTAATTTATGCAAACTAGTTACATAAACCGTACCGAACGCGAAAAATGCATAACGGGTAACCAAATGAGTCATGAACAGGTTCCATAAGTTAATATGCTTAAAATACGTTATGATATCAGTAGGATGTCTTCCATTATGCCCAAAACGAACTTAAAACCAATTTAAGCCCTGAAAGGGTATTTTGGTCATTTTAAGGTTTATAAAAGAGGTTAAAGAGTGATCTGAGGTTCTGGTCTAAATTAGTCAGTAAAAATATTTATTTTAACAAGTTATATCAGTAAGATATTATATATGTGAAATTTATCATTTATGGCCAAACTATGCACCGTAGGGGCATTTTGGTCATTTCACGTATGATGTAAGGGTCTAATTTGAAAATCTGAGTTCAAAACTTTCACTTACTGTTAAAGTATAAAAATTTACTTGTAATATTAGTAGGTAATAAGTCTTAAGTGTTAAATATAGTTTTAACTCATACTATGCGTTTAAAAAGCGTAAAAGTCGGTATTTGACGATTTTCGGGTTATTTAAGGAAATCTGTGATTTTGATCAGTTTCTAAGGCTTAAAATATTTTATTTAACATATGAATTCAGTAGGAAAAGGTTTGGTATAAAATGTTATGTAAAACTCATTTTATCAAAGAAAAGGGCAGTTTTGTCAATACCGAATTTACACTAGAAATCTATAATATAATCAATATAAAATTTAATAAAAATTTCCAAAACTCCCTAAATATTATATTATATCAGTGGGTAAAAAGCTTGGTGTCAAAATTTGGGTTTAGACATGATTTATACTAAAAATGTTATTTAATTAATAAAAAGCTTTCATTTTACGATATCACGCATAAGTTCTATTTTAGACCACGAACTGATGTCAAATTTTAAGGACATGTTTATAAATCAGTAATATAGGTTTTTGTCCTCTCACATTTTCAAAAATCTCGTTTTTATATCAAAAGGGCATAATGGTCAACTTTTAAGCATTTAACGGAAACATGCAATGATTCGGATTTCAAAGGAACCATATTGTCTAATCTCAGAGGGTTATACTAACATGTGATATGGTCCTAAAGGAACCCTAAGGCATATCTAAACTAAGCTAAATTGGGTCAGAACTGAAAGTCAAAGCAAATGTCTACTTTTGCGACTTTCGGTTGCGAACCGAGCCTAAACTCAGAATTGTCGGGTTGAACATGCCTAAACATGTTCTTATATTATTTACCAAGTTATTTTAGTGTTAAAACATGTTCCATAACCTCTGCATTATCAGTTATGAATTAATTTGTAAAAACTGATTCTGTTGACTTTTTATTAATAAGTTTGACCCGACAATTAACTGAGATAATGTGATAATTAGAAGGTGCCCTTTTAAGGGTTTATTACCTACATAATTACCAACACATAGCCACTTTCAATTCGAATAATGGCTGGACCGTTAGTGATTAATCACCAAGTCAAAGCTTAATTACGACAACTTTGACTTTCGGTCATTAAGCTAATAAAACCTTAACTAAGGAAGCTAAGAACACTTACTAGAGTCCTTAGCACGAAAATTGAACTTGAGAAAGCTTCCTTTAGCACCAGGAGGCTTCAGAGAGTGAGCTTTGGGGTGAAAGTTTTCAAGTGTGAGCTCAAATGAAGCAAAAACAAGGCCCTTATATAGTGTTTTGGATTGTCTAGGATTAATGCAAGTGTCCCTAGGATGTTACCAGATGTTCCCAGGTGTCCCTATGCTGTTAAAACCAGTTGCACAGACCCTGGTATCGAAAAACAAGCTTGCAAAGGTGGTGGAATGGCTGTAACCTGCAGTTGTCCATTTTACTGCCCAGTTACAGGTCTTAAGGACCGTAAGCCTAAGCCCTTACGGTCCGTATCCGTAATTCAAATTGTATCGCCCAGTTAAGCCTTCTTACGGACCATAAGGCGAAAGCTTTGCGGTCCGTAAGCCTTCCATCAGAGACAAAAATTTTGAGAACTTTTATATTTGACCATGCAACTTTTTAAACTCGAATCTATAGTCACTTTCAGCAGGAATGATACACATGATCTGGTCTGCATTGCTCAGAATGCATTGCCATGCATTAGTGTTGCCTTGGATTCTTTTGAGATGGCCATTAAATGAAGAATTGTCGGTTTTTTGCACATGTGACTCTATTTCTTGAAAGTTGAATTATTTATCACAAATTTAACCGGATGCTTATGAATTCTTTATTAGATATTCATGAGAGTGTATTTATATTTTACAAGGCTTTGGGAACATGAAAAGGCCACTCAGAGGTAGAATTAACATGTTGACACTTTTAATCCCTCCAGTTATCTTTTAACATGATCCGGGTTTATGACACGTGTCTTTATTATATTGAACATGATTTTGCGAGGTGTTACATCTTCACCCCCTTAAAAGAAATCTCGACCCTGAGATTTACTGAAATAAATGACGGTACTTCTGTTTCATCGTGGATTCAACCTCCCACGTATACTCTGGGCCTCTACGGGCATCCCATTTATCCTTCACAAATGGCACATGCTTTCTTCGAAGTTTCTTAACCTGTCGATCCTCGATCGGCAAAGGTATTTCAACGAACTTCAAGCTATCATCTATCTGCATGCCCTTATGCGACATTGCTAGCGACTCATCGGCTAGACATTTCTTCAAGTTGCAAATGTGGAACACATTATGAATTCCACTGAGTTCCTCTGGCAGATTTAGCTTGTAGGCAACCGATCCGACACATTCGATGATCTCGAATGGTCCTATGCACCTTGGGCTAAGCTTGCCCTTTTTGCCAAAACGCATCACCCCTTTCCAGGGTGACACCTTAAGTAGCACTTTATCACCAACTTCAAACTTTAGAGGTTTATGCCTCATATCTGCATAACTTTTCTGCCTATCCCTGGCAGCTTTGAGACGATCACGTGTAAGACCCTAACACATATTTGACAAAGAGTCGCAGCGGAAATTCGTGCCATAAAATTTCTTTCATTATGAATACCTTGACTTATTTAAAATTTAACTTTAAATAACTCTTTCACATAAATCCATCAATCGACTTATTTACTAAGTAAAAACATAGCTTATGTTTACTACATTATAGGCATCAACGTTCCCGTACAATCTTATTTGTGACTCGGTCTTCGATCTCGACTCTTTGAGGATCCTTCATGACTCGTACTACCTGCGCTCACCACAAAATTCATAACATTTGTACACATTGTAACATACAAGATTCATTCTTGTTTACTTTTCAATTCGTTATTCTCTTTACATTCCAGCCTTCCATCTAATTATACAACCTGTGGTGAGACTTTCTTATCGTACATGCTTTACACTTCATTCACAAGGTACATTAATAATAATATCAATATTCAGGCATACTGAAACCTTGCGTATATACATACATACATACATGCATACTTACATACCTACTTACGTACATACATACCCGCGTACGGTCATACATAATCAATTACATACATACATACATACATACATACATACATACATACATACATACATACATACATACATACATACATACATACATACATACATACATACATACATACATACATACATACATACATACATACATACATACATACATACATACATACATACATACATACATACATACATACATACATACATACATACATACATACATACATACATACATACATACATACATACATACATACATACATACATACATACATACATACATACATACATACACACATACCCACATATAAACACGTTTACGTTAATACATGCATATCTACATACACCCATACCTACATCTTTAAGCACACTCATGACGTTATATATATACATACATACGTCCCTATTTGCAACATAACCAACTCATACATGCCTACTCGTATACACCTTCATATATCCGCGTGTATTTGCTCACACACTTATAATCTTACATACGTACGCGCATACATGCTTACACTTCTACATACATGTATAGATATATACAAACATACATACATACCTATCTACATATGTGCATACACGTATGCTCATAAAAACATAAGTTAAATTAGTCATACACAACTTAAAACGCGTTTAAACGAGTTCCCAAGACAAAACGGAGCAAACAAACAATTTTGGGATTCAGGGGGGGGGGGGGCTAGACGCCCCACCTAGCCCCTTATTTGACAGCAAGTTCCTTTATTTATTGCTGCATTTGCCCAGCTCCATTTTTTATCAAAATTTTAACTTCAAAGCTTCATAACTTTTGATCTAGATGTCCGTTTTGCGCGATTCTTTTTCCTACGCGTTCGTAATTAAATTTCCCATCACATGGAGTTAACATCTGACATCCGGATTACCAAAATTCTGAACTTTTAAGCTATCGACTTGTTACCTTTTTACAAAGTTTTGACCCGTTCATGCATTTATCAAAATAATCTGATTATTTGACCTCGATCACTCATGAACCTTATAATTTCAACGTTGTTTATCATAGAGGATTGAATTCTAGGATGTCTTGCATCCTCTTAACACATTTTCGCTCAAAAACTTATTTTGACCCGTTATGGGTATTTACGCATTAAATGATCTATGACATACAAAACCATACCCTTCGCTTTTAAACTTGACCAAAACATTACTCTAATCGAATAGCTTGTTTCCAAATGACTTTTAAGGTCGTTTGCCCGGTATACCTATCAAGGGCGTTTTTGTCAACTTTGCTCCATCCTTTACAACAAAGGACTTCATTGCATATTTAACCAATCCTACTACTTAACTATAACTCTAATCACACATACCTTGCTCGGGTCAAAGCTATGACCCGTTTTTAATACTTCATCCACTAAGTTGCTAGTTAATAACAACGCAAATCCTTTCGCCATTCACCCTGTGAATTCATAGTACTTGACAACAAAATCATTAGTCGACATCGTCAAATGGTAGTGTCTTCACCATGTGACTCGTTAAGTCTAAACGTCCATTTTATCCTTGTGGGACTTTAGTTAGTCATTATCCCATCCATGTAACTTATTCCTTCGTTAACTCGTAACCAAAATCAGCATAATACCCTTTTTACCCTTTTTGACCATCAAACTTAGTCTCTTAACATAATCACATGTTCCGACCCATATCGAAACTTGTCGGAACATCATAATTCACATATTTACTTACCATGTTCGTAATCTATACATTAAATAGATATTCTACCAAAAAGGGGTGTAAGCTTTACTTACCTCGAGTGTCCGTTTCGTACATGCTTCCTCTTACTTGTTCCGTTAACCTTCCGTGTTTTCCCCCATATTGACACGATCCTATACTTATCATGTCATCATGATTACCACATCATTAGTATAATGCACATTCTAAAATTGCATTCATTTCGCATTATTGTAATCAATTATGCTATGGACATTTTATACATTTCCTACTTGCGTAGTATAACACACACATACGACCATAAGGTCACATAAGCACACATAGCATAATCAATTCTTTTGATACTACATATCTCATAACTTTATAACAACAACATCATCATTCAAGATTAACTAATTAGACACTATCCTTGAACCCGACATACATTATTACTAGAAATCCACATGACTTCATCTAAAACACACTTCACATGTTAGTTAACTATCAAATATCTCATTATTACATTCTATACTTAATCACCACATTCTTGCATACAATTTCACCTTCTAGCTTTACCTAGTCATTTCATCAAACACTTGGTGCGCGTACAACATTTTAAGCTCTATGTACATGTGTTTTATGCATAACCTACTAGTAAACTTCACTAAACTCAAATCATTCAACTAATTTCACATGATTCATCCATCCTATAACATGATTGGCTATCATTACATTAGTGATTATGCTTTCATTCAACAAAATTACACCATTACAAGATCATCATTCATCAACATACTACTAGAACAAGTGGGTTTCACCACATAAACAACAAATTCACCCAAACCATGCATAATCGATGTTCTAGATGATGATTCTAACACATGCTCATAATCAATTTCATACCAATTCGCGGATTAGAACATAACCCACTTCGTGCAAGATCACCAATCTAGAATTTAAGACATACCTTATGATCCCCTTGTGAAGGTGATCATTATTCTATGCTCGGTTATGAATTTAAGCTTCGTTTGGCCTTTCAATTTGATGAAAAAGATGAAGTTAGGGTTCTTGGCTCCATGGGAGCCTCCTGCTCCTTCTCGAACACACGATGTGTGTGTATGTGTGTATTATTTTTTTTTTATAAATTCAACTTTCATTTACTCCACTTTAGTCCCTCAGGTTTGCCATTTATTATAATTGACACAACTCTCATCCTTTAATTGTTTCTACCATATTCTTAACTAGGTTAAATAACCTAGTCATTTATTTCTTGATGTACCATATCATAACATTTAACGAATATAAACATTCGGGTTTTGGGGTGTTACAAGTCTACCCCCCTTAAATAAGGTTTCGTCCCCGAAACCTTTCTCATTTCCTCTTACACACACATATATGTCTAACTTTGACTGGTACCTCATCATGATAGGTAACTATCTATTCTTGATTCATAAATTATTCATATAACTGACTTTTTCCTAATAAGCCCATACTATCCATACCATACTTTCACATAACATTCTCATTTCCTTGACCTGTTAATAACGGGTCAATATACATACTTCTTCAACCTGTAGTCATACATACATTCACATGATCCGTTCATAACGGATCTAATAGCTTCATCTCATTTCTTAAAATTACATTCTCTACATGCACTGTATAATATTTAACTATTGTTTTGTTACCACAACAAAACTACTATTTCATAGTCACAACTACGTGCCTAGCTCTAATGTTAACATCATTCTACGTTTTCTACAGTTACTTGTATCATGCGTACCTTTACGTTACCTTCAAATTATCTTGTTCATCTTACATTACTATAACTCTCAATTTCTGCATTTCTTAATTTGCATAAGTATACGTGTCATGCAAATTCATTATACGAGAATTTAACCAATACTCGAAATTTTCACTCAAACCTTTGAGACTCACTTCTTAATGACATAGTTTTCTTCTTATGTCAACTTTTAAAAATCAAACATTCCATACTATACCATACCCATTCCAACATTCATTTCGTAGGTTGTTCCCAATTTACCAATTCATACTTATCCAACATAAGTTAAACTTTTACTAACCTCATCTCATATCATCAATCGACGATCCGTAACCCAGATCGATCTGCATTCTTCACGAGTACTAGTCGTACCAGGCTAGATTTCATTTATCCATGTAAGGTGCCTTCGCTTGTACACGTCCTTCCACCGATTCAATTGGTTTCATCACATCAAGAGTTCTAACATTATCATTAACAATTTAGCGGTTAGCACATTTCATTCAAACATTCATTCTACTAGGTGATTACTCATCTATTCTTCTACAATTTCTTACGTACGCTATAACGTGTCACACATTTCATTTCTCACATGCAATTCTTTCATTCTAGTTACTTATTACGTCAATCTTCGCAGTTTGACCCTTCAAGGCTAAACTGACATTTCTTAACTATCGTATATGCATTGAGGCACCCGCTCGTACCTTTTTCCATTCATGCTTGCTTGCAAAGACATTCATTACATCATTTCGGTATTTTTTTGTTAAAACTTACCCTTCTCGTTCATACTTAAACCATTGTCTGGGTCGTAGCCCGTCATTAATTATGACTCCTAAGAGTTGATTACTAACACATCTAACACATAACTGGTTCAAAACTTCTTTCTTTCGTTTTTTTTAAACTTAGGTTTGCACGCCTATTATGATCATTCTTTTGTTCATTTACTTTACATTCACTCATATGACTCGTTTGACACAACCATGGTCAAACTATCGACACATTCTAACGTGGACTAATTTCATCCTTTTTATATATTAAATATGTCCCGCGGATATAAACGTAACATCCATACCTTTCATTACTTCTATGTTTCGAATCCGTCTAACGGTTCCAAACGTACCATTCATACATTTTCTTCCTTCTATGATTTGAATCCATCTCACGGATTCAAACATATCATTCACATCTTTCATTCCTTACATGTGTTGAATCCGTCTCGCGGATTCAGACATATCATTTCTACATTTCATTTCCTTGAATCCGTTTTACGAATTCAAACATTCTATTCATGCCTTTCATTCATTGAATCCGTCTCGCGGATTCAAACAGGTCATTCATACTTCATTACTTTCATGCTTCGAATCCGTCTCACGGATTCTAACATAGCATTCATACTTTCATTCTTTTCATGCTTCGAATCCGTCTCGCGGATTCTAACATATCATCCATACTTTCATTCCTGAAAGTCTTACGTTTCTCTTTACCCTCATGTCCACCTACTACCTAATTCTAACGGACATACCTGTAACAATTATCACGGTCTCACGAACGTCATATGTTTCTTGTGTACTAGCGAGGTACACAATCCACATACTAGTTTCGTGTCTTCGTGTAATCGCCACCTTATGTCCGAAGAATTAAGTTTCGGCACGTGTATCATTTTCAAAACTTCATTGCCATATCACTATTATATTTCATTTAAAATTTTCTTTCACTCGCTTATTTATACCACTTCATACGCCCACATGTTAAATTTACGTACCTGGGGTCCATTTGTCTTATCACTTGCCTTGATGCCGGTTCTAGACCGCATTCACGGATCATCCTTTCCAAGCAGTTATACTTACCTTACACATAATATAACCGTTAGTTTCTTCATATGAATGCATACATACACGTTTTCATTCCATTTCTACCTTTAGATCTTGATCGAGTCGTGGATTGTACGGGTTCCTTATCACAAGAGCACACAGGTTTGAGTTCAAGTACCTATCCCCTCGTACTTGATTCTCTCAAACCAGGGCTCTGATACCAACTTGTAAGACCCTAATATGTATTTGACAAAGAGTCGCAACGGAAATTCGTGCCATAAAATTTCTTTCATTATGAATACCTTGACTTATTTAAAATTTAACTTTAACATAACTCTTTCACATAAATCCATCAATCGACTTATTTACTAACTAAAAACATAGCATATGTTTACTACATTATAGGCATCAACGTTCCCGTACAATCTTATTTGTGACTCGGTCTTCGATCTCGACTCTTTGAGGATCCTTCATGACTCGTACTACCTGCGCTCACCACAAAATTCATAACATTAGTACACATTGTAACATACAAGATTCATTCTTGTTTACTTTTCAATTCGTTATTCTCTTTACATTCCAGCCTTCCATCTGATTATACAACCTATGGTGAGACTTTCTTATCGTACCTGCATTACACTTCATTCACAAGGTACATTAATAATAATATCAATATTCAGACATACTGAAACCTTGCGTACATACATACATACATGCATACTTACATACCTACTTACGTACATACATACCCGCGTACGATCATACATAATCAATTACATACATACATACATACATACCCACATATAAACATGTTTACGTTAATACATGCATATCTACATACACCCATAACTACATCTTTACGCACACTCATGACGTTATATATATATACATACATACGTCCCTATTTGCAACATAACCAACTCATACATGCCTACTCGTATACACCTTCATATATCCACGTGTATTTGCTCACACACTTATAATCTTACATACGTACGCGCATACATGCTTACATACACTTCTACATACATGTATAGATACATACAAACATACATACATACCTATCTACATATGTGCATACACGTATGCTCATAAAAACGGAAGTTAAATTAGTCATACGCAACTTAAAACGCGTTTAAACGAGTTCCCAAGACAAAACGGAGCAAACAAACAATTTTGGGATTCAGGGGGGGGGGGGGCTAGACGCCCCACCTAGCCCCTTATTTGACAGCAAGTTCCTTTATTTATTGCTGCATTTGCCCAGCTCCATTTTTTATCAAAATTTTAACTTCAAAGCTTCATAACTTTTGATCTAGATGTTCGTTTTGCGCGATTCTTTTTCCTACGCGTTCGTAATTAAATTTCCCATCACATGGAGTTAACATCCGACATCCGGATTACCAAAATTCTGAACTTTTAAGCTATCAACTTATTACCTTTTTACAAAGTTTTGACCCGTTCATGCATTTATCAAAATAATCTGATTATTTGACCTCGATCACTCATGAACCTTATAATTTCAACGTTGTTTATCATAGAGGATTGAATTCTTGGATGTCTTGCATCCTCATAACACATTTTCGCTTAAAAACTTATTTTGACCCGTTATGGGTATTTACGCATTAAATGATCTATGACATACAAAACCATACCCTTCGCTTTTAAACTTGACCAAAACATTACTCTAATCGAATAGCTTGTTTCCAAATGACTTTTAAGGTCGTTTGCCCGATATACCTATCAAGGGCATTTTTGTCAACTTTACTCCATCCTTTACAACAAAGGACTTCATTGCATATTTAACCAATCCTACTACTTAACTATAACTCTAATCACACATACCTTGCTCGGGTCAAAGCTATGACCTGTTTTAATACTTCATCCACTAAGTTGCTAGTTAATAACAACGCAAATCCTTTCGCCATTCACCCTGTGAATTCATAGTACTTGACAACAAAATCATTAGTCGACTTCGTCAAATGGTAGTGTCTTCACCATGTGACCCGTTAAGTCTAAATGTCCATTTTATCCTTGTGGGACTTTAGTTAGTCATTATCCCATCCATGTAACTTATTCCTTTGTTAACTCGTAACCAAAATCACCATAATACCCTTTTTACCCTTTTGACCATCAAACTTAGTCTCTTAACATAATCACATGTTCCGACCCATATCAAAACTTGTCGGAACATCACAATTCACATATTTACTTACCATGTTCGTAATCTATACGTTAAATAGATATTCTACCAAAAAGGGGTGTAAGCTTTACTTACCTCGAGTGTCCGTTTCGTACATGCTTCCTCTTACTTGTTCCGTTAACCTTCCGTGCTTTCCCCCATATTGACACGATCCTATACTTATCATGTCATCATGATTACCACATCATTAGTATAACGCACATTCTAAAATTGCATTCATTTCGCATTATTGTAATCAATTATGTTATGGACATTTTATACATTTCCTACTTGCGTAGTATAACACACACATACGACCATAAGGTCACATAAGCACACATAGCATAATCAATTCTTTTGATACTACATATCTCATAACTTTATAACAACAACATCATCATTCAAGATTAACTAATTAGACACTATCCTTGAACCCGACATACATTATTACTAGAAATCCACATGACTTCATCTAAAACACACTTCACGTGTTAGTTAACTATCAAATATCTCATTATTACATTCTGAAGAAACACTAACCTTCACGGTAGTATCCAACAAGGACTTCTACACCTGGCGATCACACAGGTTAACTGCAAAACAGAACACCGGTAGGACTCGTTACAGGAATTGGGTTATTCCTGTAACCACCCTCCGGCGTGAGAATAAATCTCGGTTTCGGGAGTAAAAGAATGTGTATAGAGAGAGAAATAGTATGAGAGTAGATAGATCTATACCTTAGATGTTTACCTCTATTTATAGTTTACTATTAGGGTTTCCCTTAACTTAGGATGGGCTCCGATAAGTTAGGGATTTGCATGATCTTCCCAAAAAGTTGGAGATTTGGTTGTGTAACCTTCCATGCAAAGATGGAATATTCTAGAACAACCGTTTATAATTATTTGTTTATAATAAAATAGTAGGTAATGACCGGGTCGGGTTGGCCGATGCGGGTCATACCTCGTCATGTCCCCCCAGTCCGAAGTTATGAAATGAATTTCATGTTATCGGACTAAGAGAAAGAAAAGTTAGTATATCCTGTTTGGGGCTAAGTTTATCGAGTGAAGTCCCGTTATGTGTTATGAGAAAATGGCGACGACAAGATAGGATGTGACAGTTAAATCATCATTGGGATGACAATTGTATTTACCCTGCTCTGACACATATTTCCGTCCGTTCGACTTTTTGAATTTGAAAAGTTTCCTTTGTGTATAAATATTACCTCTATTTGTAAGGTTCAAATTCCATTTCCATTTCCTCACATCTCTTTCTTGCACTTCCAACAAAATGGCCTCTAAAACCGGTGAATCTTCTTCTTCCGTCTCCGCCAGCGCTGATGCCCTGTTCTGCAAGTGGGGTGTTGTGTCTTACAACAACCTTGTGCAAGATTACGGTATCAGGACTGAATGGAATCCCGTGCTGCCATCGAAAACAGACACGACATTTCCGTTAAAGGAGGGCAAAATCACATTATTTAGTGATTTCTTCAAATTTTACAATTTTCGACTACCCGTTACCAGATTTTTCAAATTGGTACTTGACTATTACCGTATTCACATGTCCCAACTACATCCACTGGGATTAGTGAAACTTCGTCAGTTCGAATTTGCTTGTGCAGCCCTAGGTCACATTCCGGAACTTATTATGTTTAGGGCTTTCTTTGTTCTTGTGTGGAAATCCCCCTTTTTCACCTTCGACTGAAGGGATACCGACGTTTCTTATCTGAGGGATATCCCTACCAGTTCCAAAGACAAGGATTGGAAAAAGAAATTTTTCTATATCGGAACCTCTGTGATTCCTAGCGAGATGCACTGGAGGGAAAAGGGGCCAAAAGACAAGGTTAAGGACGATGGTCCTTCTAAGATTGCGTATGTGTCGAACGCCCTATATACGAAGTTGTGTGGCCGCCCTTTTGAGTACACAGTAATCCCGGAAGGGGCCCTGGTGATGGCAGGTATGAGTTTGCTGTGGCGTGACGTCAGGCAGTACCCTTCCTTTCAAACGGATGATGCAGGTATACTTGTTTGTCTTTGGTCATTTATGTTACCGTTTTGGAAATAACATGTATGTACTTCACAGGGGAATGGAGCCTGTTTGACTTTGTTGATCCTCCGCGGCACCTTGCATTGAGGGCCGCGGACCGCATGCTCGACGAAGGGGAGCCGGATGTGTTGGGGATGCATCTGGAGCAGTTTTTGTTACCCGCTTTGCCAGCGGATCCTGCTGCATATATTTCTCCCCTGTCTCTTGTCCCGAGTAGCGGTGCTTCTACCTTAGAGAAAAGACCCACCCGGATAAAGGTTACCGGGAGGAAATATATGGCGACCGGTGCGGCCGCGTCTTCCGTTGGTGGGACAACGCTTACTAGGGGTGATATTTCTACTACCGCTGCAATGATAAGCCCTGGTCATGCGTCGAAAAAACGGAAAATGTTTGTTGCTCCTACTCTGAGCGCATTTGAGGCTGTGCAAGCTGCTTATGCCATGCCGTTTGGTATGTACTTGTTGTCTTCAAATGTGATTATAAATTATGAGCCTCGTGTTACTGAACTTTGCCACTTTGTATGCAGGTACTTCTAGCGGGGCTCAAACTGAAAATGTTACACCAACCCATTTGCTCTCTGTGGGAGTAGTGCTTCCCAGTTCTGGCGTTAGCAGCGCTACAGAGCCTATACCTCAGGCCAGCGTTACTGCCGCCATTAGCTGTACCATGCCTCCGCCTACACTTACCTCCGCTGTGACTGTAACAGCTAGCCCAGTTTCCACACCGCTGACTTCCAGCGTCGCTCCTTCCTCTTTGTTTGATTCACCACTGAGTATTTTTCTGTTGCCGACAAGGAGGTGTCCGCCATACCCGTTGTCCAAGAGGCTACCAGTGTCGGGGGCGCCGCTGCCAGTGACGCTGGAGGGTCTAGTAGTGGTATTGCTAACGATGGTGCCCGCCTAGTAGATGATCTCTACCTGCCCACTATCAGCTGGGATCCCAATGCCCGGGATAAGCGCTTCCAGCCCCAATGGAAAATTGCCAAGTCTTCTAGGCTAATCTTCCCCCTAGTGATTCAACACTGGATTGAGCGGGCTTATCCCCCAGCTGAAGTGGCATATGTTGAAGGTTTGAACAACGAAAATCTGATGAACTCCATTCTGGCAGATTCCGTCAGTTAACCCCGGAGGTTAGCGGAGATCTGGCGCAGGTGGATGCATGATAACACCCAGCTCCACTAGGCGTGGGCTACTATCCAGGAACTGAAAGATGACAAGTACCTCTTGGAGAGTCAACTCCAGGCCGCCAGGTTAAGAGAAGCTAGGTTTTTGTCGGAGAAGAATGACTGCCCACCTTGTCGAGGAACGGATAATGTGGGCCTGTGATATAACGGAGAAAGACCGGGTCCTTGCTCAGGCTAAGAGTGTGCAAGAAGAGTTAGAGCGTAAGGCCATTACTGAAGCTCAGAAGGTAAGATCTGAAATGTCTGCTCGGTTGGAAAAGTTCCAAATTGACACTGATTTTGTGTCTCAGGTGCAAGAGCGGTACCAGGGGTTGACTGCGGAGGTAGAGGCCTCCCATGCCAAAGCCCGGTTGCTACAAGCAGAGGTGGAGGAGTGAGAAGAGAAGCTTAAAGAACTTCAGAACCACTGCGACTCCCTTGTTTCCCAGAACAACGCGCTTACCAAGTCCTCTGCCGCCCGCCTGAAGGAGGTGGAAAGTAACCTGGAGCAATCAAATGCTGAGGTGGATGACCTGACTAGTCAACTGGCGGCTATGCGAGGCGACAGGAATTGGCTGATATGTAATGGCTTGGTTGGGGCGTTTGAGTATCTCCGACAATCGCCCCCTTTTACAGCTTTGATAGATCGCCTGTCCGCCGCTGCATATCAGTCTGGTCATCATGATGGCGTTTATAAGGGCTACTTGGAGTGCCAGCAGCTGGAGAAGATTGCTCCTGACTTCCACACAGCGAAGAGTAAATTTCAAAATGACATGTCTAACGCCCTCGAGGAGGCATACACTGAACCGCTATCATCGTATGAGGATTTAATGGATAAAATGAACGAGGATGGCATAGATTCGCTGCGCTTGCTGCTGGACCCTGCAGAGGAGTCTGAAGAAGAATAATTTTATTTTACTTTGTTTGGCATGTATTGTACTTCCTTGCAACTTTCGTAATGACACTGTTTGACTTGGGTTTTGTGAAAATATCTGCATGATTTGTCAGACGTTTTAATGCTAACGTCATGATTGCTGGCGCCGCCGTTTTTCTGAAATGTGGCTATGTGACGTGTAATGATTATTTTTCATTAATGTTGCTATCGTCATCACTGTCAAGACTGTTTAACTTTTTACCCTTCTATAAATTGGGTTTGCTTTTCCTGATTTGGTAACTTGACAGGATGAGTTGAAAAAGTTATAGGCAAAGGCTTTTCGATATCTTCTGGCGTTTGGACGCCGCTGACGGCCTGGTTCAATTGCAGACTCCGGTAATGAGGTCGATGCTTCAGAGGAGAAGGCCGCTTCCTCATGCTGTCGCAACCCAGGCGAATCGAGCATGTAAAAGTGTTGTTTATGAAGATCCTCAGCCAGCTGATCCTGATGTAGCATCACTATCAGCTGACGTCTTGACAAAGCTTATACCAGATGATCATGTTCAACCTTGCCGCTTGGTGTACGAACGTCGTCGCGGTGGTTGTTCCATGAAGAATCCAGTGGATGATCCGGGGATAATAGCTCCATTGGTGATTGGGGGATTAACCGGTGGCTTGGCCGTCGATCTTCCTGTGTTGGTTAGTGGTAGTGCGGTGCTACATACCCCTGCAGAGGTGATGGCGACCTATTCCCACGAGTAGGTGTTAGAACATGTTCTTTTTGGTTCCCATGTGTTGGTTTTTAGCAACAGGGACAAGTACTTGGTTTGCTTAAGATAGTTCGTATGCATTTATTATCAAAATGCCTATCTTTTTTTAGCGGTTAACGTATCTATTACCAAGATACCCGCTGTCAGCGCTGTATGTATTGACCCCATGACTTGTGTGTTTGAAAATATTTCGTGTTTAAGGGTACTTTTTGTGGTTTACCGTTATGTGCAGTTATAATGCGATGGTAATTTATATTGTTAAGTAATGATGAAAACCAAAGGTAAATAACTTTTATTAAACTCAAACTTAAATGAAACGAAGTGACATCGCTGTGGATGGATTACATTTGTTTTCCAAAGAAAGGTCTGCACTTGCTGTTAGGAGCAAGGCATTACAAATAACATTTTCTCAGTTGGGCTATGTTCCAACTGCGCGGCACGGTGGTACCGTCAAGTCTGGATAAGCGATAGGCCCCTTTGCCCAGATCTTCTTGGATGACGTAGGGGCCTTCCCAGTTGGGTCCCAGTTTGCCTAGGGGTTCCGCCCTACTTGCTTCATTATCGCGCATGACGTAATCACCTTCTTTGAAAGTGTGCTTGGCCACTCGTTTGTTGTAGTATCTTTCTAATGACTTCTTGTATCTTGCTTCGCTGATGGCGGCTGCTTCTCGCCTTTCTTCTAGTAGGTCTAGGCTTTCCCTTAAGAGCCTATCATTGTCATCGCCTGTGGTGAGGCGGCGTAGTGACGGCAATCCCGCTTCTGCGGGTATCATTGCTTTCGCGCCGTAGGTTAGGCTGAAAGGGGTTTCATTATTGCTTGTCTTAGGCATTGTTATGTGTGCCCAGAGGACATTTGGCAGTTCTTCCACCCAGGAGCTTCCCTCATAACCTAATCTTCTTTTTATACCATCCAGCAAGCTTCTATTCGCCCGTTCTACCTGGCCGTTTCCTTGGGGGTGCGCTACTGAAGTGAAGATTTGCTGGATTTGGAGGTCGGCGCACCATTCTTGAAAAACCCTGTCAGTAAACTGTGTTCCATTGTCACTCACCAGATATAGCGGCAATCCAAATCGACATACTATGTGTTCCCAAAGGAACTTTTTGGCGTTATCTGCCGTGATTTTAGCCAAGGGCTTGGCTTCCACCCACTTGGTAAAGTAATCAATCGCCACGATTAAGTATTTTAGCTTTCCGGGAGCGGGTGGAAAAGGTCCAACAATATCCACGGCTCATTTTTGAAAAGGTCATGCTGCTGTAACCGGTATTAAGTTATTCTTGGGCCTGAGTGTTTGGGGAGCGAATTTCTGACAACTACGACATTTTCTGAGTGCTACTACGGCGTCTTCGTGCATTCCGGGCCAATAGTACCCGGCGTTATGGATTTTGGCCACTACCGCCCGGGGTCCGGCATGAATGCCACACAGACCTGCATGAATCTAGCTGATCAAATACTTTGCTTCTGTTGGGGAGACACACCGCAAAAGTGGTCCCAAGTATGACTTTCGATACAGGACGCCGTTATTGACTTCGTATTGCAATGCCTTTGTTTGTACCTTCTGTGCTTCGCCCCTAGCGGGAGGTAACTCCCCATTGACGAGGAATTTTAGCACTGGGGTGTACAAGCAGGGCTCTTCCGTTGTGACGGCGGAAACATTCTGTGGTTCGATTGAGGGTGCCTGTAGCGTCTCGACTTTGACTTCTATTTCCATGCCTGAGGTGGCGAGTTTGCTGAGAGCATCCGCTATCTGGTTTTTGCCTCTATGGACGTGGTTGAGTGTGATGTTATCAAAGGAAGCCATGAGTTCCTTCGTTTTTGCCAGGTATCTTGCCATCGATTCATCTTTGGCCTCGTATGTTTCGTTTACTTGATTGTTGACCAGTAACGAATCAACATATGCATCAACCCTTGTGGCTCCCATAGATTGGGCCATTCTTAAACCTGCAAGTAGTGCTTCATATTCTGCTTCGTTGTTGGAACATTCGAAATCAAAGCGTAAGGCATACATCAGTCTTATCTCGTCTGGGCTTATTAACATTAAACCATCCCCAGACCCTTTTCCGCTTGATGACCCGTCGGTGTACAGTCTCCAGGTCTGCCGGGCAGTGCTGGATTCCGGGATGTCTCGGATGGTGGGGTCCGCTATAGCTTCTCCTGCAAGGATTTCAGCTAGGAAGTCGGCGATTACCTGCCCTTTGACTGTTATTCTTTTTCGGTATTCAATATCCAAGGCGCCTAGTTCGATTGCCCATTTGGCCAGTCTTCCGGAGATCTCTGGCCTGTGCAAAATTTGTTGTAGCGGATAATTCGTCAAGACCTGTACACAGTGTGCTTGAAAATATCTTCTTAGTCGTCGGGTGGCGTGAACTAGTGCTAGGACCAGTTTTTCCAAGGTCGGGTACCGCGTCTCGGGTCCCGCCAATACTGAACTGATGTAATATACGGGTGTCTACTTCCCATCTCTTTCCACCATGAGTACCACGCTTGTTAGGCCCTGAAGTGTGAGACTGACGCATCAAATTAATCCAACGGGCTATGGTTACAAACTGGGCTTTACCGGGTTAGTTTATATTAGGTTTTGGACCTTTATAGGTCACTTGGGCCAAGCTTTAGGCCATGTGGGCCAAGCAGGCCCAAGGGGAGCCCATGTAGGGACTTGGGCTTGAGTTAGTATATAAACAAGTTTACAACTTGTTTTAGGGTTTGAACTTCTTGGAACTTCATAGTTACAAAATTTCTACAGAGAGAGAGGGAGGCGATTTGGTTGTGAAAGATACTTGTACCAGACGTTTTGCTAATTCATAGTAATAGAACGTGTGCAAGTATTAAAGGTGATTTTGGTGTTCTTGATATTTCATATTTTCGTGTTTTTCTTGAATCTCACCAAGTTTGGATTCCGCACAAACTTGGTGATTGTTTGATATCATTGAAAGATCCGGTTTCACGGGACTTACAAGTGGTATCAGAGCCTTTAGAACCTATTTCTAGGCTCGGTTTGATATCAAAGATTCAAGATTTTCATTGTTTTTGGTTTGGTGTTCTTCGCGTTCTTCGCAGTGTTCATCCTAATTTTATTGAAAATTCCTTTATTTTGGTGATTTTGATCTTTTGAAAGGTGTTAACAGATTGTTCCAAATTTTTAAATTTTTCGAAATTATCCTTAAAAGATTTGATAAAATCAAAAATTGATTTAAAAAAAAAAAAAAAACCAAAAATCTCGGGATTGCATCTCTTTAAAGTGTTGAAATTTTTTTGAAAAGGTTTCCTTTTAATTCACGGTTGTTGTTGTCATCCAGCTTGCAATCACATTCCAATCCTCAACAAAGGACTCGAGTCATATTTATCATTCCCCAGTCTCGAGTAGCAATCATCTCCTAGGTCTCGACTCATCAACATTTCAGTCGCAACCGAATCCATCATTCGACCTGCATCTGCCATCACCATCGTCACTTCTTCCACCGTACACTACCCTCTCGAATCACTGAACACCACCCAACACCGGTCATCTTCACCACGACGTTCTTCGATTATCCATCTTTCACCGACGCAACCTCCGGTTCCGACCACCGCCGCCATCTTCATCATTTTATTAACCCCGACACTGTTAACTGTGGCATTCACGGTCTCGACTCAGTGGTGAGGTTTCGAGTCCAAGTTTTAAGGAAACAGCCGGTCTCGACTCACAAGATCTCGAGTCGGAATCTTCTTTTCGACTCACAGTTTCGAGTTGCAATCACCATCTTCACCTTCATTGTTACCTCCGGCATTTCCCGACATTGAGTATCACCATTATTTCAGTCGGTCGGTCTCCTTTTTCATCCCTCATCATCTCCGTTAACAAAGTTCATCATCATCTTTCATCTTCACGTTCAACAGTTAAAGTGTCCGATCAAAATTGAAGTGTGCAACTTGTTAGTTCATCATCATCATTCACCTCCATATTCGTTCATCTTATCACCTTCAAGACATCTTCAACACCGAGCACACTCATCACCACCGACCTCGCACGTCGGTCACCGCACACTCCCGCGACTACCATTATTCATCACCATTAACTCCGACACCGTCCGAAAGCCGAATTATTATCATCTTCGACACCACCACCCAAACTCCGGTCATCTTCTCCTTTAACCATTGTCGTCGGAGCTGCAACCACCACCTGCAACTCCGGTCATCTTCGTCGCCAACTCCGACCAACAGCTCTTTGTCGATATAGATAGACACACGGGTTGAACTTCACTGTTTGAACTTCACTGTTTCTCGAGTAATCGATTTTGTAGAATCGTAGTCTCGAGTCACCATCTCCATTGAACTTCACGTTTTCAAGTCCAATCATCATCGTGATCCATAATCTCCGACTACACCATCATGTTGGTTCAGTTCTGTTTATACATGAAGGAAAACATGAAAACATACCTTTGATTGCATCAGCACAGGCCAGCAGAGAATCCAGATATAGATGCAGCAATAGTGTTTGACATAGTTGTCAGTTTTGTCTGGTTCCTCCTTAGGGTGCAATCTAATGATGGTGACTAAGAAAACCGAAAAGGGTATCGGCTGTAGGAGAGGGAGGTCGAACATTATGATGTTATGACTAATAGGGTGTCTGATTGTGTAACTGAGTAACCCCTTAACCTCCATATAATTCTCCTTATATAAGCACCCAGGAGTAAACCCTAATTAGTTAATAAGGGTAATTGGGCCCATCAACAATTACCAACTAATTATTTAATAGGATTGTTATATATTTTGATCTATATAATGTAAGTGATTATAATGGCTACCAGATTAAATATAAAATAAATATATTTAATCTTACATTCTCCCACTTAGCCGAGTAATCATTTACTATGAGTGTTAGATAAGCCTGATCAGGAGTTAACACTCATTTTAGCCTTAAACAAGTACTATAGCAGAAAAATACAGCCGTTGAGTCATTATGCGACTCAGGACCCCCATTAATCATACTATAGCCTTAATTTAAAACCTAATCGTCATGATCAAAATACGCGTAAGCCCTTTGTTTGATTTGTAACTATATTTGTCTATATGCCATTATGCTAGCTTGACATATTCTTAGAGACATACAAAATCAAACTGATGAGGAAAATTAACTAATACTTAGTCATTCATAGTACGATATGCAATTGCGCACGACTATTAATTAATACCCGTCTATGAGCTCTCTTAATAAGACTTATGGGTAATAGCCCTTCAGTTATAGGATCCTTAAGCATATCATGAATGTATTCGATACAAAACTTAGTTTCCTCAATTCGTTCATAAACGAATAATTAATTGCGTATCGAAACTTAATGCAGCACCTCTTGAACTGTTACTGTTCAAGGAGTTATGGTAGCTGACTTTATCACACTAATTCTTCAAAACATTAATTATATGGAGTTAATAAACTTATGAGTCCACTGATAAATTTCCAACAATATTTAGTGATTGCATTATGACTCCTCCATGAAATTGTTTTGTCTGCTGACATAAAGATATACCCGAAATTACATTTTATAATCTTTGAATATCACAAAGTTAGAGTAATAAACCGGTTTTAATTCTCACTTCTTCTTTAAATTGTAGTCTCTCGTTTCTTTTAAAGATATTGTAATACTCCATTAGATGCTACACATTAATCTAGACATATCTAGTGTGTTGCAATATGAGTAATATCTAAACGAGTATAGACTTAAATTTACATAAGGCTTCCAATTAATGAAGCGTAAATAAATAATATCATTTATCCTATTATCCTCTAAAGGAGAGCAGTATTTTGTTACATATGTAAGGACCCATTTAACGTTAAACTTATGGAACAGAACTAATATCCCATTGGGTCTATCTCAGTATGTTATGATATCAATCACGTAAGAGATATATCTGAGATTTATTATATCAAAGTTTGTGTTAACAATGATTTGACTAATGTAACATATACTTGTCAAAAGAATGTCTATCTATATAGACAAGTTTATCTTAGTTGCTCCCACTCATCTTGAGGTAGGTTCATTAATCCACTTGATTCTTGATGAAAATAATTACGTTAGCTTTTCATCACATTATGATGTTTGCATTAACCCATGCATGGATATTATTGGCTTACAAATAAAGTGTTCTTTAACCTTCAGTTTGAAACTTTAGGTTGTTATCTAATGAACATGTAAATGTGTCAGCCATTTATTAGGGAAAATCGTTTTTAATGTTCATCTAATGTAGCTTAAAACTATTATAAGCTACTAGAACAGTGATGATCCTCAAAGAAATCTTTTGTTAGATATGTAATAAAGATTCTTTAATAATTTATCTCTTCCTGAGTATAACCTTTGACAATCAATCATGCTTCTTAGTGTCTTAACGCTTATATCAGGATTTGGTTTAGTTATGAACACTCTTAGGTAATTCAATCAAATCCCAAACGTTACACGAACACATAAAATCAGTTTTACTAGAAAACTATTTTATTCCATTCAAATGATTGATTTACACTAATGGCTTAATTTGAAGAGATAGGATCAATAAACATTTCCAAAATCCATTTCAACTTCATTAGGGAGGTTATGTAATCATCAAAGTTAGTAGACTTTTAAACCTAGATGACCTCCTGAGTTGATTATTGGGTTCATTAGAAGTTTCAGTTTTATGGATTAGCTCTTGGTTAGGTTGCTATCATTTTCATTCTAAGTTGTAAAGGTTGGTGCAGTATGGTATACAAGAGGTGTAATCGGAGTTAAATTCGGAGTGAAATTTAATGACACTCTTCCCCCCACCTCTTGTATTCCTTGCAAATCATGATAAGGACTTTGACTGCTCCTACCGAGCTTAGAAATCTTTAGGAACTCAGCATGCGTAGGGTCAATGTGTAACGACCAACAAATTCTAATAGAGAAACAAGTTAATGACGTTAGTTGTTGTAGTTTCTCTTGTTGAGGATTATGTTAGTTTAGGTAAGAAATCTAAGTGCGCCCACAATTAGGCAACAATGAAACTTTTGTAAGAGTAGCATTAGATTTAAGGAGATAAGGTTTGATAGAACAGTGTCGTGATGGAGCGATGTCTTGTACAAGAGGTGTAAATTTAAAATTTTCACTCCCCCACCTCTTGCAACTATTGCAAGTTATTATTAAGATACTTAATGCTCCCACTGATCTTTAAGATCTCTAGAATGCTACAAGAGAAGTTTCAATGAGCTACGTGACGTAGGAACCTATCACATATACGTTAGACTTTATTTGATTTCTTTAATGTCCAGATATCAGAAGAAACTTTAGGGACATATTTAATAGAAATCTGATTAACTACATATATGAATAGAGTTCTTCTAAGACCGTGGGCCATATGCGACAAAATTTAGATACAAGTTGATAGTCTTTCAAATGATAAATGAATTATGTCTGAATATTCCATTTGGAATAAGTTCCACGAATGTCAATGAATGACTTATGATGGACCCATGCTTATTCCTTAAGCCAAGTCATATTTTAGGGCTTTAACGTCATGATTTAAAATCACTTAAAATGAGATTAGATGAAAAAATCATCCTCATTAACTATGTCATGATTTCTCATGAATTTTGGTTCTAATGGATGAAATTTATAGCTCATTTTCCTTTTGTCAAATTCTCATTAGCATGATGACAAAAGTTGTGAAAAAGTAAGGTATCATCTAGTTTCATCTTAGTAATGTTTCTATCCAGATATTTAGAACAAATAAAATGAGAGTTTACGGTAAGTGTGACTTTATGTTGACTATGCAAACCTCACAATCTTCATATCTTTGCTTAATTATGATACTATATTCTGATTAATCAGAATATATAAGGTATCGAAAAGCGTTGTTTGAAGACTGCTTATTATGGCTCTTATAGCCTTAACATTTAATTTTGTCACTAACTCTCGTGTTAGTTATTTGTCGAGTTCTGGTAAGGAAACGTATGGAACTAGAGTCAACTAATCATGTGTTAATTGGAATATTAAAAATTATCAGACTTAAATATCATTAGGAAGTTACTATCTAATTAATTTATCCAACAGTTCTTTAGAATAATGGATAGTCTCGTTGCTTATGCCTAGTCTAATGACATAATTATGCAGTGAGATTTTTCCCTTGAAGAACCTTAACGTTGGGATTAGCACTTGTAATTTGTCTATGGACCTTAGAACAATCCTCTCTTAAGGTTTTAGTGGTTGTAAGGTGAATAACATCTTATTTTCCAGTTTCAAACATTTATTTCTTTGTACATATGTTGCTTATCAACACACTCATTATACTTTTGTACTTTTGAGTGTTATAACTGATTTATAATGCATCAAATTGTACAAATGAAAACTTAGTATGTAATGTACTGGAAAATGTACTTATTTCCATGCGTAAGCCCTTAACTTTATGGGTCATGGTATTATACATTATAATATATTCACATATACCACTTAACCTTATAATTTATAATTTTAAATGAAGACATGCACCTTAGGAGTTCTTGTGATTATTTCACAATTATAGATTAGTCTTAGGAAAAACTTAATCTGGAATAACTTTAGTGATAGCAATTATATTAGAGAGTTCTTGATTATCATAAGAGACATCATGTTCGATTTATCCTAATCATCATGCTCTACTTTTCTTCTGTAGTGCCTTATCAGAAGAGAGCAATAAGGTTATCGTGTCTTAAGAGATAATCAAGGATTTAATTTAAGAGCTAATTCTTATAGAAACTTTAAATAAAGCAAAACATTTTAGGCTTAGGAATTAGAGTGGATGAGATATAGACTTATAGAAGAAAAATATAGTGAGCAAGAAAAATATGGATACTAAGAATAACGCAGACAAAATGATCACAAAAAATTAATTGAGAATCATTAATATAAGGATCATTATGTGAAGAGGTTGTGATATGTCTATTACTAACATCAAAATAATAGACTACTTAAAGTTCTACTTAAACGAAGACAAAACAGCTTTGGCCAGAAGTGTAATCATTTAAGCATGTGTGCAAAGTGGTTGTAACAAATCAGCTTTGGCCAGAAATTGAGACAATCACTTTAGTTATGCACTTGTTAAGTATGCCATCTATGAAGAAATTAAATCAGCTTTGGCCAGATATTAAGACATTCATGTTTATTGTCACACCCCCAAAAATACCACCTAGGGAATGTCCCTGTTAGGCGTGTGATGTACCGACAACGAGCCACTAATTACATTGAACCCATTCAAGTTATAAATAAAATCATCATTTATTACTGAAAAACATCGTCAATAAGTTTGAGTGAAAACCGACATGTTCAGCGGAAGCAAATAAAAGAAAACATAATTAACTGTTTCAAAATAAATGTATGTAATCAATAAACTCAGCATTCGTATCCAATCAGCACGACCCATGACCACTCCAGCTACTTCAGACAGCAAGTTCCAAATCCATATAATCTAACGACCTGCGAGCATGCAACAAGTGTATCAGACAACGCTGGTGAGTTCATAGTTTTACGAAAACGTTGATTACCAAGTGTTTAGTTAATCCATTGAATTTAATTCCGAAAGTAATGTTGAAAACAATGTTGATAATACCCCAATACAAGACGGCTTCTGATTATTTTGCCCTTTCTCCAATGCTCCTATCAAAGCATTGGTCATGACTAGGTCATTAGTTCAACACCCGTCCTCCCAGGTACGGGGTGAGGTTGCCAAACCTAAGTAGCGCTACTAACTAATACCATGTTACAACCCAGGTAACCAAACAACACGGAGGGACTTTAAAGGTGATAGGAAGAGTATATTATCCAACATTCCCGTTTTTACCCAAAAGACTTATCCATCCCAGGATACCCACTGACTGTCCCAACCACCGGGACGCATGCTCAATAGAGATGAACTCACCTTCGGTTTGCTCGGTTAAGTTAAATGCTCGTTAAATAGTTGGTCCATCAAACCCTATCGTAGTTACCAGATACAGTCAGTTTTATGAATTCAAAATCCTCGTATATAGTCACACGTATTGCTCAAGCAACAACGACCAAACATGTAGTATCAATACCGACACACATTCACATTGCAAGCTAGGGTCGTACACGTATGTTTTATTTTATTACATTTACGAGTTTGCCAATCACAAGAGAATAAGACTCAAGTCAGTTAACATGCAACTCAATTGTTACTCACACAAGTGTTTCAGCCCACTCTAATATGTTGTGAATTTTCATAGAATAGTTACCATGCTACCATACACAATACATGTGATCTATTTATCTAATACATAACACCATTATCATCGACAGTAACGGTATAATGAAATCAAAGCGAATATTGAACAACATGTCCTTTCTACAACCATTTGATTAGAATCACCTCAACAATTATTACTATTACCTTAATCAATCTAATCTATCCTAACCGTGCATACACAGGAATCATTTTGTACTCGGCCCACAAGTCAAATACGTTTCTTCAGGCCCAACTACCCCCTACACGTGCAGCCCACTTTATTTTTTTGTACCAGGAGTCAAATACCCATTTGTATAACCCAACCCTAAACCATTCCAATACACACCATAATGCATTCAGATTGCAATACATATGGTTGAAATTATAAACATGAATCCATTCAAAAAAAAGTCAAGGCATCGCACACAGATTTCTTGCATATCAAAATAATAAGCCACCTAATTAACATGTGACATGATGCACAGAAAGTCTTTTAAGTTACTGACAATATTATTAGAATTCTCCACTTTGTCTGATTTGATTGAGACTACACACATGGCCGCCCACTTTTGTTCCAGGTTATCTACTTGTCAGACCACCTACCATCAACTATTGGACCCCTAAAGCCACTGCCATATCATAACCGGTTGTTGGGCATGTGCTAATTTAGTGGACAACTTCATTTACTTATTCAATTCAAACAATATATCAATCATTCCACTTTGATTCATGCTCATGTAAATCGAACCAAGTAGCAACATCAAATACCAGTTATGCGAAGATCAGGAGTGTCAACCTAAACTTCCATGATTATTCGTACAATTCTATTTACAAGTTCACACATAGTCGTGATCATATAACAGATTTATAACAAGTGTTTTTATACTAACCGAACGAGTCAGGGTACAAGATGAACACAACGTACAGCTTCACGAGAGGGGGCCCTTCCTGCCGATCGCAAGTTTTAAGGAGGAGTAGGGTTTGTTGTGTCGCAGATTTTGGAATATAGAGATGTCACGTAACATGCCATTATAATGCCCAGATAACGCTAAATGGGCCGGTGATCCATCTTGGGCCGAGATCAGATTGAGACACCAAAAAATATGTTAACTGGGTTTTAATGTTGTAGGCTTAAATGGTGTGGGCCGAACTTAAGCGAGTGTAGGGCCGAGATAAAAGAATTAAGGAAATCTGACACACTCACAAGCATACTCGGATACGTTACACGTTAGACACGTTTATAAAAGTTACTAGCGTTTAACAGGATATTATAGTACGGAACATGTAACACGTAGGAGAGAATTAACGAAGAGCTAGGATCACTCGTTTAAACGTTACAACCCTCGAAAGTTCAGGTTGTCACATCATCCCCAACTTGAAAGAAATTTCGTCCCGAAATTTGACAAATAAGCACCAAGAAGTGAAGTGATAAATCAAAAGTGTTGCGAATTATTCTCGGGTGCCACATCATCCCCAACTTGAAAGGGAATTTCGTCCCCGAAATTCACTAGTTGCATCGGAATTGATTCAGCAGATTCGCACGATTGCGGATACTTAGTCTCGAGTTCCGACGAACTCCCATAGTTGGAATTTGGCAGTGCTCGCAAACCCTAACCTCCTGGGGCATGATTTCAATAAGCACCTTGACAATTGCAACATGACATTAGACACAGACTCTAAGAAGGTATCGCAAGCGTTTCGTCGGACAAACACTGCTTTAGACTCGTGACGCAGATGACATAATGAACGTTACCCAATTGGTCGGGTAACTCGAGTTTTAGGCGACGTGACCGATTCTTTCCAGTATTCCGAATAACCCAACATAACGTAAATTAAGCTTGTCATGCTACCCAAACGTACCACACCCTCCCAGGGTGTTGTGTATTGCCTAACACAGATCATGCATAGATCAAATTCAGGGATGACAGGAGTTGGCACCTCGTGCCTAAAAGCTTCCTCTCTGAGAGGGACATTCCCAACTGTGAAAACTCGTCAGTTTTCTTGATTGCGAGAAAGTGTGCTGGTAACTTGAGTCTATCAATGATCACCCAGGTGATAATGTTTCCATTTTGAGTTGTAAGTAGACTAGTGACAAAATCCATGGCATCCTGTTCTCATTTCCATTTACATTCCCACATGTCGGATTTCGTTCGCACACATAGCTAGGTGGGCCTTCATGCCCGATCACCAATGCAAGATTTATAGATCCTAATATCGCTCATCAAACCCAGACGACTAGAATATCGAGGCCGACGTGTTTTGCTCATCACGAGTTCCCTACGGTTGCTGTATAATGAGACCCACATTCGTTCCAAGAGGTAACGAATATTGTCCATCCTGCAAAGGGTTGCTTCTCCATGCCCCGCACGGGCTTAACTTGAAAATTCTCTTCCTTCAATTCCCTAGTTTCAACAAAACGAGTTTGATCAGGTATGATAGGGTAGATAGTGAGTTGCAAAGCTCGTGCACGTTCCGGTTTCATAGCTGTATTCATACAAAAGTTCCCTCCAGCGATGTCATTAACTGATTTAACTCCCTCATAACCAGCGTACACGGGAGGCCCTTGTGATCGGTCTAAGTAGTGCATTCGGTACCGTCCAGGTGATGCCTCCATCTTAATTCCAAGGACCATGGCTTCCATCGCAGGTCGTGAATCATGTCGTCCTTCCTGTAAGTCCACCACGTGGGCGATCTCCTTCTCGTGTTGCATTGATGTGTAACTGGGACTCGGATTCGAACCATCATGGTATACCGCCAGATCATCAGTACCCTCGGATAGAAGTGATGCTCAAAGCGTTGCAGGGTTGGGTTTCAAAAGCTGAAGAAACGTTTCCCTGTTTTATTTCCCATGAATTCACAGCTCCCTGTTGTGCTAAGGAGGTTGGAGTTGCGCCATCTTCGAAAATCTCATGATGAATCTGCGATAGTATCCAGCGAATCCAAAAGATTGCTGTATCCCAGAAGGAAATCAGGATTTGCATAAGGTCAGTCTGAAATTCCACCTAACGATGTGGAAGTAAACCAGGTAACTCTTCAGAAGACACGTCAGAAAATTCACGAATAACTGGGACATACTCGATCTTCCTTTCTTAAAGTGGCGAATCAGTGACGAGAGCTAGAATAGCAGGGTAGCCCTTCAGTAGACACTTCTGGGCTTTCATGACTAAGACGATGCCAACAATGTCACCATTACGATGATCTTGAACTGATAAGGATTCCCCACTAGGGAGAGGGATACGCACGATTTTCTCTTTACAGAGAATTTTTCGCTCAACGACTACGTCAAAACTTACAAGAATATCGGAAAGTGGGTCAATGTCGAACACTTGACCCATGAGATCAAGTTTACAACCAAAAAGGACATGAGAAGCTTCTATGGATTTACTATCAGCTAATTCTACTACATGCTTATTCACAAGAGGGGTGGGAGTCAGTTCTATCTGACAACTGAACCCTAGAGGCACATAACTCCAATCGAAACAAGAGTTGAATAAAACAGAAGCTAAAAGATCATTCAAAGAAGACGTACCGGCCTCAGCATTACCCTTCATTGCGAGTTTCCCCCAGCGCCAATAGTAAATGCTCTTCCACGTGCTCCGTTCCCACCATTGTTCCCATTGTTGTCATTCCCAGTATTGTTGTTGTTGCCAGCATTCTGATTAAGCTGAGGGCAATCCCGCTTAAAATGACCCTCTTCACCACACTGAAAGCACCCCTTCTGATTTCCCCGATTCTGTTGTGGCTGTTGCCTCTCCTGTTGCTGTGGCTGCTGCTGCGGCTGCCTTGGAAGCCAGACCCTACAATATTTAGCCATATGACCCACCTTGTTGCACCTATGACATACCCGGGTGCACGGTCCGCGATGGTGGAACATACACTTATCACACTTTGGTAGTTTTCCCGCGTAAGAACCCTGATTTGAATTGTTGCTCTGATTCTAGTTCACAGAAGACGACTGGCTGAAACTACGGTGGATACTGTTGTCTGCCCTTTTCTGAGATTGGCTGGCACTGGTTGCTTTGTCAGTATCGTTCCATTTTCGCTTGTGATCACTGGCAGGTGGGGTAGCTGTAGCAGTCGAGATAGTAGCAGAAACACGTGGCGGCAAGTTGCCACGTTCGACCTCTTGGTCAGTAATCTTATGTGCCAAACGGACGATACGGGGCAGATTGTCTAGGTTTGCAGCAGTAACGTACCCCTTAACAGCTGGTGCTAAGCCCTTGAGATACAACTCAATTCGCCGAGGTGGGGGTCGAGACATGTTAGGGCACAAAGTTGCTAAATCATTAGACCTCCTAGTGTATGCTTCAATCTCAGATCCCTCCATTTTCAGATTGTAGAACTCGTTCTCCAGTTTCTGAATCTCATCACGAGGACAATACTCCTCTCGCATCAACTCCTTGAAATCATCCCAAGTAGTGGCATTCGCCATCTCAATACCCAACATCTGAACCTGGGCATTCCACCATGTAAGGGCACCATCCTCGAGTGTGCCCGTAGCATACTTCACTCTGTCCCCAGCTGGACAGTTACACATTGCAAATACTGATTCTGCCTTCTCGAACCATCGCAGGAGTCCTACAGCCCCTTCAGTCCCGCTAAAGGTCTGTGGCTTACAATCCATGAACATCTTGTACGTACAAGCAGGTGGAGCAGGTGGATTGTTTTGATTCGCAGGTTGACCTAAGACGAAAGAACGTTCAACGCACAGGTAAGATTCGAGTATACGACACAAGGATAGAAAGTAATTGGCACATATCGTACCAGCCTGGTAAGCCGCTAGGGCTTCAGCTACACGAGTGTTGATCAAGTTGGTCAGCTCAGCTTGCGTCATCGCGATGTGACCACGTCCATGTCCTCGTCCACTCATGATTCTATGGGAGAAGAGGGAAAAGGTTACGAGTCGAAGTGAGGTACAGGTCAAGTATCACGTTGAAATGTACAATCTACCAAGTTTTCACACAATAGGGCAGAACCCTTCTCATGCTCGTTAAGCCTCACTGGGACTTGCATGCACCTCACGTTATTATTATGTGTGCACCCATAATAATAAGGCGATTTGCATGCTTATCTCAGCGCCTCTTAACTTGCGCTAAAAGGTTCCCCACGTTCAAATAGCAAGCGAAAGGTTTTATATGATCAAGAATCACAATAGTCGATGGGTAGTGCCACGCTAACAGTTCACATAACAGGGGTCGGTAACATAAGGGCTCATACTGTTGTGCCAAGTGTGCATTCACGTGTAATGTTATACATAAGTGTACACTAGATATACTATGTAATAGTAGATAAGAAACGAACCTTGCAGTCTGGAGCTGAGTGTCATGGTCGATTTCGGATTTGTTCGGTTATAGTCTGGTTTTATGAAAAACGTTTTTCCCCTTTCTAAAACCAAGTTCACTATAACCAATGGCTCTGATACCAAACTGTCACACCCCCAAAAATACCACCTAGGGAATGTCCCTGTTAGGCGTGTGATGTACCGACAACGAGCCACTAATTACATTGAACCCATTCAAGTTATAAATAAAATCATCATTTATTACTGAAAAACATCGTCAATAAGTTTGAGTGAAAACCGACATGTTCAGCGGAAGCAAATAAAAGAAAACATAATTAACTGTTTCAAAATAAATGTATGTAATCAATAAACTCAGCATTCGTATCCAATCAGCACGACCCATGACCACTCCAGCTACTTCAGACAGCAAGTTCCAAATCCATATAATCTAACGACCTGCGAGCATGCAACAAGTGTATCAGACAACGCTGGTGAGTTCATAGTTTTACGAAAACGTTGATTACCAAGTGTTTAGTTAATCCATTGAATTTAATTCCGAAAGTAATGTTGAAAACAATGTTGATAATACCCCAATACAAGACGGCTTCTGATTATTTTGCCCTTTCTCCAATGCTCCTATCAAAGCATTGGTCATGACTAGGTCATTAGTTCAACACCCGTCCTCCCAGGTACGGGGTGAGGTTGCCAAACCTAAGTAGCGCTACTAACTAATACCATGTTACAACCCAGGTAACCAAACAACACGGAGGGACTTTAAAGGTGATAGGAAGAGTATATTATCCAACATTCCCGTTTTTACCCAAAAGACTTATCCATCCCAGGATACCCACTGACTGTCCCAACCACCGGGACGCATGCTCAATAGAGATGAACTCACCTTCGGTTTGCTCGGTTAAGTTAAATGCTCGTTAAATAGTTGGTCCATCAAACCCTATCGTAGTTACCAGATACAGTCAGTTTTATGAATTCAAAATCCTCGTATATAGTCACACGTATTGCTCAAGCAACAACGACCAAACATGTAGTATCAATACCGACACACATTCACATTGCAAGCTAGGGTCGTACACGTATGTTTTATTTTATTACATTTACGAGTTTGCCAATCACAAGAGAATAAGACTCAAGTCAGTTAACATGCAACTCAATTGTTACTCACACAAGTGTTTCAGCCCACTCTAATATGTTGTGAATTTTCATAGAATAGTTACCATGCTACCATACACAATACATGTGATCTATTTATCTAATACATAACACCATTATCATCGACAGTAACGGTATAATGAAATCAAAGCGAATATTGAACAACATGTCCTTTCTACAACCATTTGATTAGAATCACCTCAACAATTATTACTATTACCTTAATCAATCTAATCTATCCTAACCGTGCATACACAGGAATCATTTTGTACTCGGCCCACAAGTCAAATACGTTTCTTCAGGCCCAACTACCCCCTACACGTGCAGCCCACTTTATTTTTTTGTACCAGGAGTCAAATACCCATTTGTATAACCCAACCCTAAACCATTCCAATACACACCATAATGCATTCAGATTGCAATACATATGGTTGAAATTATAAACATGAATCCATTCAAAAAAAAGTCAAGGCATCGCACACAGATTTCTTGCATATCAAAATAATAAGCCACCTAATTAACATGTGACATGATGCACAGAAAGTCTTTTAAGTTACTGACAATATTATTAGAATTCTCCACTTTGTCTGATTTGATTGAGACTACACACATGGCCGCCCACTTTTGTTCCAGGTTATCTACTTGTCAGACCACCTACCATCAACTATTGGACCCCTAAAGCCACTGCCATATCATAACCGGTTGTTGGGCATGTGCTAATTTAGTGGACAACTTCATTTACTTATTCAATTCAAACAATATATCAATCATTCCACTTTGATTCATGCTCATGTAAATCGAACCAAGTAGCAACATCAAATACCAGTTATGCGAAGATCAGGAGTGTCAACCTAAACTTCCATGATTATTCGTACAATTCTATTTACAAGTTCACACATAGTCGTGATCATATAACAGATTTATAACAAGTGTTTTTATACTAACCGAACGAGTCAGGGTACAAGATGAACACAACGTACAGCTTCACGAGAGGGGGCCCTTCCTGCCGATCGCAAGTTTTAAGGAGGAGTAGGGTTTGTTGTGTCGCAGATTTTGGAATATAGAGATGTCACGTAACATGCCATTATAATGCCCAGATAACGCTAAATGGGCCGGTGATCCATCTTGGGCCGAGATCAGATTGAGACACCAAAAAATATGTTAACTGGGTTTTAATGTTGTAGGCTTAAATGGTGTGGGCCGAACTTAAGCGAGTGTAGGGCCGAGATAAAAGAATTAAGGAAATCTGACACACTCACAAGCATACTCGGATACGTTACACGTTAGACACGTTTATAAAAGTTACTAGCGTTTAACAGGATATTATAGTACGGAACATGTAACACGTAGGAGAGAATTAACGAAGAGCTAGGATCACTCGTTTAAACGTTACAACCCTCGAAAGTTCGGGTTGTCACATTTATGATGCACACTTAACATAGCTTTCGTAATACTTGAACGATAAGTAGATGTATCAAGTCAGCTTTGGCCAGAAGTGATACATCAGAAGCTCATTCAAGTTAAGCCATTTTGGTTTTGTAAAACATTATTTGATCCTCATTAATTAACTAATTAATTACAAAAACCAATCATTTAATAGCAAACCACCCGTTAGCGCGGATCGAACTCCGCGGTGAGTTCACTGGGGTTTGCGGGGAACAGCGTGCCCCCGCCCGGGGTTCGGGGCGGAGCCCCGAGCTAAATCTTAGTTCACATTAAACAGCCTAAAATAATGAGGTTTCGAGTCAGGTTTCGACTGAATTATGAGATCTCGAGTCAGTTATGAGGTCACGAGTCGCAACCTTGTTGTCACGAGTCGGAACCATGGTCTCGACTACTATATCTTATGAGATCTCGAGTCATGATGAGGTCTCGAGTCGCAACCACGGTCTCGAGTCGCAACCTTATGGTCTCGAGTTATGACGTTATGGTCTCGAGTCACAACCTTATGGTCTCGAATTATGACGTTATGGTCTCGAGTCGAGACCTTTGTCTCGAGTTGTAGACCTTTGAGCCCTTATGATTTCGAGTCGAGACCTTATGGTCTCGAGTCGAGATCTGTTGGTCTCGAGTTGTGAAGGTTTAAGGACCTGATGATTTCGAGTCGAGACCTTATGGTCTCGAGTCGAGACTGATGGTCTCGAGTCGTAATCTGATGATCTCGAAGCTTCCTGTTAACAACTGTGAATGTGAAAGCATAACTGAAAATTCGAATTCTAATGGATTATGAGATATTATTTCCTATTTTAAGATGATCTAATTTTATCAGCATATTTCGAAAATTATAACTGTTTATCTAATAACAGTTTTCGAATAAACTTAAAAATTAAAATTGGATCAAACATGGAAAAAACACTCATTAATCCTAAAACATTCCAAAACATAATAGAATTTTCGAATTTTCCTAAGAACATGATGAACCCTAAAAACATAAAACATAAATTCTGGAACCCGAAACCTGAATTTTAATAGTTTTTCTAAACAGATTTCGGTCTAAACATAACCCAGTTGAAATCGAGTGAACATATAATTAAATCCTTTTTCCCGAAAACAGAGATCTCGAGTCGATCTTCATGACTCGAAACCGGCTGTCACCGTTTTAAAGTTACAAAAAATCCGTTTTCCAAGTTTCAATCCCAGAATTATGGATACGAAAACAGAACTGACTAATCAACATATGCTCTGATACCACATGTTGGTTCAGTTCTGTTTATACATGAAGGAAAACATGAAAACATACCTTTGATTGCATCAGCACAGGCCAGCAGAGAATCCAGATATAGATGCAGCAATAGTGTTTGACATAGTTGTCAGTTTTGTCTGGTTCCTCCTTAGGGTGCAATCTAATGATGGTGACTAAGAAAACCGAAAAGGGTATCGGCTGTAGGAGAGGGAGGTCGAACATTATGATGTTATGACTAATAGGGTGTCTGATTGTGTAACTGAGTAACCCCTTAACCTCCATATAATTCTCCTTATATAAGCACCCAGGAGGAAACCCTAATTAGTTAATAAGGGTAATTGGGCCCATCAACAATTACCAACTAATTATTTAATAGGATTGTTATATATTTTGATCTATATAATGTAAATGATTATAATGGCTACCAGATTAAATATAAAATAAATATATTTAATCTTACACATCAAACCAACTATTATTATCCATACATCCATCGTTTGGTGATATAAGAAAGTTACTGTGACGGTTTTATCGTCGGGAAAAGTGGGTTTAATCTGATTTAGTGTTCGTAAGACTTTATAATAATATTAATAATAATCAATCATTAGTATCATCATTACATAATTATTGGTTTTCATAATAATGATTGTTTAATTATAATAGTTTATATTATATTCTAATTAAAAATAATAATAATAATAATAATAATAATAATAATAATAATAATAATAAAAAGGGGTTTGTTTGGTTTGTGAAAAGATTTGATGGGTTTCGAGGTGCGGTTCAGAAAGCGGGTTCATTCGATCGCGTGCAAAGTATTTGAGTTGGCGAGTACACGGGTTCTTGTTTGGTTTGTGTTTTGAGGAGAAAAACAAAAGTATCAACCACCCGCTGAAATCATGGCATTCATATTTCACAAACCTGTGGTTCAAGAAATGACTGTTGAAGATACACTTTCTGTTTTCTGTACTCCTGAGTGTAGGGAAAGGGTTGAAGCTTATAGAATACACAATGCTGAGCTAATTCAAGATTATCAAGATATAAAAAAATAAAAATTTCACATTATCGAAAAACAAAAAACTTTATAAAGAAAAGATTGAAGCTCAGCGAAAAGATATCATCAAACTCAAAGATGATGTAAGTGTAAAAACAGCCCATTTTCTTGAAGCTCAGGAGAAAGTATGCATTTTAACTAAGGAACTGGAAGATATCAGAAATAGATATCAAATAAATGAACTTAATATTAAGAAATATGATTCTTCCAGCAAACTAGTTAAAAACTTGTGTGATCAACAGCTTGCATACAAGAAAAAGAAAGGGTGTGGTTTGGGTTTTAATCAGGCTCCTCCTCCTTATAATGACAATTATACTTATTTACCTATGACAGAGGAGGAGATGATGAATGAAAGTAAAATGACTTATGGTTCCAAAAACAACAAGTCGACTTCTCATGACAGACAAGTTGAGAAACAGAAGTCTACTCCATTAAATTTTGTTTCCAAAGGCTTTATTGATGCTAACGTTTCGTCTTCATGTGCAGATGATATTTCTGAAGTAAAGTGTGGAGATGTTCATGGGAGTGAACCAGTCGTTATTTCAAATATTTCTGAACCTTATTTTGAACCTTATTCTGAACCAACTGAATCTGACATTGCTTTTAGTCGTTCTTTATTTGCGTCGTTTTCTGCTTATGTTTCGTCTTGTGAGCCTGTTGTTTTGGGCAAAACTGATGATGTTTGTGTTGATAATTTGAACAATAAGTGTGGTGATGATTGTTTTTCAGCTAATGTGTGTGATCCTAATGTTTCTAACGTTTCAGTTAATGACAGTGTTACAGGTGAGGTCCCTCAGGACGCATTCAGTGAAACCACTGAAACGACTTCTCAAGAAAATCAAGAGTATCCTGATTCTTCTTCTGAATCTGTCTCAGTGGGTGTCCCTAATGTTGAATCTAGTGGGACCCCATTGGAAACAGTAGTTGAAATTGAACCTGAATCAGTTTCACATGATAAATGCGTTGAGGAAATGCATATTGATGAGACTTCTGCACGTTCAGATAATGAACCTGAATTAGTTTCACATGACAAATGCATTGAAAAAACGCATATTGATGAAACTTCTGCATCTTCTGAAATTAAAACTGAACCAGATGTTGCAAAAGAAGAAGTGGTCACATTAACTGAAAAGTCACAAGAAAATGTTTCTAAAAGGGAAATTAAAACAGAAACTGAATCGTCTTTTCAAAATGATCCTGTTAAAATTATAAAAGACGAAAAACATCATCCGTCTGAATCTCATGCTTCTACTAGTTCTGATCAACAGGTACAGAAGGAATCAGAAAAGGCACATGGAACACAAGCAAAGCAACCTAAGAAAGCTTGGTCATCTAGACCCATCGGATCAGCAACTGCTGCTATTACTCCGAATCTCCATACATTGAAGCGACAGACTTGTTTCAACTGTGGAATTCCTGGACACATTGCTAGAAATTGTGTTCATCGTCCAAAAGTGCAGCAAAATGCCAATACTCACTCTTGTGCTAATGTTTGTGAGCCGGTTCACAAAAGGCAAAATGAGCCAAAACGAGCAGATCAAAGTCGGGGGTATACGAAGTCTGCTTATCAAGGACAATCACGATCTCATAAGGCTCGTGACAAGGTGATTGAAAGCTCCAATAAGGGAGAAAAGACGAAGAATGGTGCTCAGAGCAACAAGACTTCTGCAAACAACAAATACAAGCACCCCAATTTGTCTTCATCTAAGAGAAATGTGCAGGCACATCCAGCGCAAAAAGGACCGGTTTGTCCTTCAGGACCTGCTAGAGCGAATCAAGCTGCTCCAAACGTCTTTCCGATGAAAAGACAAACTTGCTACAACTGTGGCATTGCGGGTCACATTGCTAGAAACTGCACAAGGCGTCCCTACGTACCCTACTATATGCAAAATCAGAGGGTTACATTAAAGAATAACAATCATTCCAAGCCAATGAAGGTATCTTCACCAAAGGCAATGAAGAATGTGAATCCCAAGGTTAAACCTTCTGATGGGGATTGGAACACTGCCAAAAACAAACGTAAAGCTTCTCAGGAACAAAAATGTTTTTCTAAAACTAACAAACCTGAAACAGCTAAAGTTGCTCAACCGAAGGCAACAAATGCGTTTGCTAGACCGAAACAGATTTGGAAACCCAAATCCAAAGCAGCAATGTCTCCAATCTTTGAAACAAAAGGGGACTTGTGTTTGAAGGAAGTGTCTTACTTTGATGCTTCAGGAAATCCCAGGACCACGATGGCCTGGGTACCAATGTCTTACTAATCTCCTTACTTTTCAGGAACAACCAAGGAGGAGTTGTTGACAATCTCTGGAATGTTGATAGCGGTTGTTCCAGAGATAAAACGGGTAACATTTCACTGTTGCAAAAAGTTCAAATTTTTTTTACAGATGATGTGTTTCCTTTGGAGGAGATAAAAGAAGTAAGAAATGATCAGCAAAATGTACCGTTTAAATTCAGTACTTTGATTTGAATATTGATTAGTCTTTAATCTGATGATAGAACGGTTGAACAAAAATATTTTCCCTTTTTCTTAGTTTATAACCTTGTATATAAAGTGTCCTTTCTCTTGTAAATGGTAAATTTGCGCAAAAAACCAAGATTTATGCACAAATTTAGGGGGAGAGAGAGACATATATAGAGTTTAGGGGGAGAAAATGAGAAAAATATAAAAACATTAGAAAAATGAAAAAGCCAAAAAGAAAAATTGCATGATATGGGAAGTGAAATAAATGTTCGTGTTAAAGGGTTTGACTAACACATGTAAGGTGCCATAGCTGAAAAGACTAGGATCTACTGCGATATGTCGATAGGCTTGACGCTCAACATGATAAAAGATACTAAGTGATATAAACATAACGAACTATGTACCATGTGGGTAACATACCAACGGTGTATGATTTCATGGTCTTAAATCTTGCGTTGATAGATAGCCAACATCTGAGGTTTCGGGTCTTTATATTTTTGAATCATCCGGGAATATCTTGGCTGTCTTTTTGTTCAGAACTAAAATTGTACATGACCCCAGGAAAGAAAGTCACTTGGAATTAGCTCATTTCTATTTGAATGTCTGTATGTTAACCCGATACACACAATTTTGATTTGATTCTGAAATCTTCTCTGAAAAAGTCGTGTACCTCCTCTGCTGCATCCAGATATATGCTGACCTGGAGGTGCTAGGCAACGACAGCTTCTGCTGCATCCAGATACATGCTGACCTAGCTGTACGTTGTCGCGCTATAAATCTAATACACCCGAAAGAGGCCCTCAAGTGCCCAAAAGAAACCCAAAGAAACCTATATCAAATTGAGAAAAACTCGTTTGATCTGTATATTATACCATCTCTGCAAAAGATCTATTCTGTTCTCTTCTCAACCTATTCCCAGTTAAGATTTCAGAAATCTGGATTGGACTTGTGAAATATGTGGTAGGAAAGATACTTGCATGATAGAGTGTGCTGTTTATATTTCCAGGATTTGATTAGTATTTATTTGGGCGTTCATTGTTAAGAAATCAAAACATGATAAAACAGATTATATGCAGACCTAGACATAATCAGGATATCTTAAAGGATGTCATCAGTATACTCACCTGCTACGATGAATCGTTGTGCTTACCTTGATCGCGGGGGTATGTCTTGGAATGGGACACACAGGTATAATAGTATAATATCACCTTAAGCATATCACGAAGTTGAAAATTGAAAGTTGAGCGTTAAAGTTTAAGTGGACAAACATATTGGCAATCGCATAGTCCAGTTTGATTAGGCTCGAACTGAAAAGTGTTCCTTAGTCTGCCTGAGAACGAATTTTGATCCCATTGAAATTGTAATTGTATATTATGGTAGTTGTTTATATTTTGAATTTTTATTTGTTTTAGTTCTTAAATTAAAAATTAAAAAAAATGAAAAATTCAAAAATCCAAAAATAGAGTGCTTATTTGTTTTTTAAAAATTAAAAATTATAACCGTTCTTGAAGATTTGACTGATCATCAAAAGTTGAAAGAATTTAAATTGTGAAATCCAAGTACAAGTACTTGGATGTACCTAGTGTTTATATGGTACTCTCCCTGTGGCATAAGAAATGTTTGCTTATGGGTTTGTGAGCATGTGCAGAACTTGATTTCAATAAAGGACAGGGGTTGATGAAGAAGGAGATGCTGTTAGTTGCTGAAGAAGTCTGAAGCAGCACAACAACAAGATGTACCTGAGTCAGAAGAACCGGATACGAGACGCCGTCTGACAGTGAAAGTACATTTGAAGAAGTACCGTGAACCTGCTTGAAAGACAAAGACTGAAGAAGAAAAGAGCTGTTGAGAATCCTCCTCTCACATTCTTTTTGACAAAGATTTTCAAGCAAAGCTGATCGAGATCCTGATATGAAGCTAACCACAAGAGCTGAAGAAAGAGACCCAGTGCTGAGAGTTCAGAAGTCAAGAACTTCCACAATATCTGCAGCATAGCGATAACCATAGACTACGTTGAAGATGTTGCTGATTTCAAGTATGAAGACAATTTGATGGCATCAGTCTAGGGGGAGATTGTTAGGCCCTGAAGTGTGAGACTGACGCATCAAATTAATCCAACGGGCTATGGTTACAAACTGGGCTTTACCGGGTTAGTTTATATTAGGTTTTGGACCTTTATAGGTCACTTGGGCCAAGCTTTAGGCCATGTGGGCCAAGCAGGCCCAAGGGGAGCCCATGTAGGGACTTGGGCTTGAGTTAGTATATAAACAAGTTTACAACTTGTTTTAGGGTTTGAACTTCTTGGAACTTCATAGTTACAAAATTTCTACAGAGAGAGAGGGAGGCGATTTGGTTGTGAAAGATACTTGTACCAGACGTTTTGCTAATTCATAGTAATAGAACGTGTGCAAGTATTAAAGGTGATTTTGGTGTTCTTGATATTTCATATTTTCGTGTTTTTCTTGAATCTCACCAAGTTTGGATTCCGCACAAACTTGGTGATTGTTTGATATCATTGAAAGATCCGGTTTCACGGGACTTACAACGCTTACCGAGTTGTGGGCTGCTGCCAAGTACATTTTAAGCACTTCGTTAGGTCGTGCGCTGTCAGCATGGGTAATCTTTCTATGAAATGTTTCATGTCTTGCAGGGCTTCTTCCGCTTCACCGGTCCATTTGAAATTCTTTTTGTTGAGGCAATCTTTCAACGTTTTAATAAATGGCAAAGATTTTTCAGCATGCCTTGCTAAGAACCTGTTGATCGCCACTAAACGCCCATTTAATGCTTGCGCTTCTTTCAAAGTTCTTGGAGAGGGCATCCGCGTTATGGCGGCTACCTTTTCCGGATTAGCTTTAAAACCGTCCCGGGTGACAATCACTCCTAAGAACTTTCCTTCCTCTACCCCGAAAGAGCATTTCTTGGGATTGAGTTTGATGTTGTACTCTCTCAGCTTTTGGAAAGTTTCCTCAATGTCTTCTAGCATTTGTTTCTCTTCCCTACTTTTGATTACAAGATCATCAACGTATACTTCCAAATTTCTGCCAATTTGTGTTTTGAAAACTTTGTCCATGAGTCGCTGATAAGTGGCCCCGGCATTTCGTAGGCCGAAAGGCATCTTTGTGTAACAAAAGATGCCCACATCAGTATGAAACGCCGTTTTTTCTTCATCTTCTTTGGACATCTTAATCTGGTGATACCCTTTATAAGCCTCTAAGAAGCACTTGTACCTATAAGGGACCAGGGAATCAACCTTGAAGTCAATTTCAGGCAGTGGGTACGCGTCTTTGGGGCATGCTTTATTTAAATCTTTGAAATCAATGCACATTCGCCAAGTTCCATCGGGCTTTTTTACCAACAAAGGTTGGATACCCACGTATGGTATTGTGTTTCTCTAAGGATTCCAGCTTCCACCAATTTTTGTACCTCTCTAATAACCGTTGCCTTTCGATCTGGAGCGATACTGCGTTTACCCTGTGTGACTGGCTTAATGCCTGGGAGCGTTGCTAGCTTGTGCCCTGCCTTATCGCGGGGTATTCCTGTCATGTCAGAATGTTCAAAGGCGAAGATATCGACATTCCTTCTCAGCAGTTGTTTCAAATCGTTTTTGATCTCGGGAGAGAGGTTGTCCCCGATTGTAACTGTCTAATCCGGGTGGCGTGTGCTTAATACCCACCTTTCTGGACCAACGGCTCCGGTGGGGCCTTGGCGACATCTTTTGGCGTTTAATACCTCTCCTATCTTGTCACGAAATATTGTTGCAACACCCCGCGGGGTAGGGAACTTCATAAAACCTCGCGCCGTAGAAACGATTGCGTCCAATTTCCCCAGAGTGAACCTTCCAATGATCACATTGTGATATGACTCAGCGCGTACCACGAGGAAAGTTAGGAGTATGGTTCTTTCTCTTGGTTCTTGTCCAAATGTAACTGGAAAGGTAATCTGACCAATTGGGTCCACCTTTTCTCCTGTAAAACCTTTGATGGGGGCGTGCACCGACTCAAGCAGCTTCCTGTCTTCCGACTGCATTCTATTGAAACAATGCTCATAGATAATGTCTTCTGAACTCCCAGTATCTACTAGGATTATTCTCATGCGGTAATCCCCTACTGCAGCGGATATGATCAGGGCATCCGTAGTGAGGTGTAAATCTTCCACGCGAGGTTCAATAGTCATGGTTGCTAACATCCAAGGTTCGAGCGTGGAGAAACTCCGCTTTGCCCCTTTTCCCTTGTCGGCGTGTACTATATTAAGTTATCGCGGTCTTTTTCCCGCCGCCTTATCATTCTCTTCCTTGACGGCGGGCGGGCCCTGCTTGATGTCTCTCACTAAGTGTGCCAGTTTGCCCGCTTTCACGAAATATTCAATTTGCTTTTTTAACTGAAAGCAATCATTCGTATCATGGCCGCTTCCCTTATGGTATTCACAATATTTACTTGTGTCTTTGTTAGGATTATCTTTCAGCGGCTTTGGAGGATTAAACTTGAGGTTCTCCGAGGCCAAGATCTCTGCGGGCGTTTTGCTCAAGTTGGGATATTCGGATCGCGGTTTAGTGGAATCATTCCTTGAATAGGTATTTCTGGGTCTATCATACCGCGAGTCCGTCCTATCATTCCTGTGGTATCTGTCTCCTCTGCCCTTAGCTTTAGCCCCTCGTTGTTCTCTTTCTTCCTGGTTTTTCATGGCCACTTTCTTTCTGTTGGCTGCATGACTGGCGGCCATGGCCTTTTCTTGTATAACGTATACTTTAGCGATCCTTAGTATTTCGTCAATGGTGGGAGGTACGTCGTCCCTTCCATGAAGTGTCCTTAACAACTCATCGTCGTTTACTCCTTGTAGGAAAGCTCCACATGCTAGATCGTTTGTAATGCCTGGAATTGCCAGGCTTTCCTTATTGAACCTAACGATGAAATTCTCCATCGTTTCGTTGTCTCGCCACCGGATGTGGAGAAGCTCGTTCCGATCTTTTGTGTGTCTGTGTTGCTGGCTAAATTGCAAGATGAACTTTGCCTCTAGATCTTCGAAACTGTCAATTTCCCCCGTAGGCAGGCTGTCCCACCAAACACGAGTTGCGCCTACTAGTGTTTAGACGAACATCTTGCACCAAAGGGGCATGGGCCAACAGGCTATTTCTCCTGCACTTTTGAATAGGTTGAGATGATCGTCTGGATCACCTAACCCATCGTACTTGCCTACCGTCTGGGGCATCTTGGGTTTTTCCTTGATAGGGGCTTCCGCTATCCTTCGAGTGAATTTGGATTTGAAGGTTGCATCTACTGGTTTATATGGCCTGGTAAGTTCGTCTTCCTCCACGTTGATGGGTTGCACAGGAGGGGTTATCCCGCCTTGGCTGACACCCTAGGTTACCGTAAGTGGGATTGGAGCAACGTTGATTGTTGAGCTTGGGCCACTTCCTGGGGAGAAACGCGGTCTAGATGTATTTCCTCTATCATATAGAGGTTCCGCCGAGGGAGGGGTCTGACTGTAGACCGGTTGGGATGCTGGAAGAGCCCACCAAGGCGGCATAGACGCTGCATATGGCGGCTGTTGAGAATAACCTTGTGGTCCTCCCTGCGGAGCATACATTGGCGTGTTATATGGAGGCAAGTACCCGTATGGGGGTGCAAAGTAATATCCAGGAAAGTAAGCCGGATTCCCCGGGGTCACAGGGGCATTCATGATTCCCGCAGGCATAACCACAAGCTGATGAGGTGGCGTGGACAACGCCGCTGTAAGCGCCGCCGAATACAGGGGCGGCATGGCGTAAGTAACTGCAGGCTGATAATAGAAAGGTGTGCCTCCCTGCGATATAGTGGTGCTAGGGCTAGCCGATGTGATAACCGGCGCAGTGCTGTGACGTATGGTCTGTGCATTGGAGGTTGCGGTTGAGGAAAAGACGTGTATGCTCATTGTGATTGGTCCACCTGATTGGAGCTGTAAAGGAGTGTACGAAAATAAATTTGTCGCTCTTGTCCCAGAAGAAGCTGCGACGGTATCGGCAAAACCTGGTGGGGGTCCCTCTGCCTCAAACTCCAGGTCGAGTGACCTGGTTACAATCGGTGAGACCGGCGTGGAGACAGCGGGGTTTGTTTATTCCAACGGATTGCCAGTTAACATCGCCTGACTCAGTGTTGTTGCTATGTTCTGATCGCTTGCCATTGGGGTTCGGTCTTGTTGTTGCTACTGATCTGGTCCCACGGATGGCGCCAATGAAGAAACACTAACCTTCACGGTAGTATCCAACAAGGACTTCTACACCTGGCGATCGAACAACTTAACTGCAAAACAGAACACTGTTAGGACTCGTTACAGGAATGGGGTTATTCCTGTAACCACCCTCCGGCGTGAGAATAAGTCTCGGTTTCGGGAGTAAAAGAATGTGTATAGAGAGAGAAATAGTATGAAAGTAGATAGATCTATACCTTAGATGTTTACCTCTATTTATAGTTTACTATTAGGGTTTCCCTTAACTTATGGGCTCCGATAGGTTAGGGATTTGCATGATCTTCCCAAAAAGTTGGAGATTTGGTTGTGTAACCTTCCATGCAAAGATGGAATATTCTAGAATAACCGTTTATAATTATTTGTTTATAATAAAATAGTAGGTAATGACCGGGTCGGGTTGGCCGATGCGGGTCATACCTCGTCACATTCTATACTTAATCACCACATTCTTGCATACAATTTCACCTTCTAGCTTTACCTAGTCATTTCATCAAACACTTGGTGCACGTACAACATTTTAAGCTCTATGTACATGTGTTTTATGCATAACCTACTAGTAAACTTCACTAAACTCAATCATTCAACTAATTTCACATGATTCATCCATCCTATAACATAATTGGCTATCATTACATTAGTGATTATGCTTCCATTCAATAAAATTACACCATTTCAAGACCATCATTCATCAACATACTACTAGAACAAGTGGGTTTCACCACATAAACAACAAATTCACCCAAACCATGCATAATCGATGTTCTAGATGATGATTCTAACACATGCTCATAATCAATTTCATACCAATTCGCGGATTAGAACATAACCCACTTCGTGCTAGATCACCAATCTAGAATTTAAGACATACCTTATGATCCCCTTGTGAAGGTGATCATTATTCTATGCTCGGTTATGAATTTAAGCTTCGTTTGGCCTTTCAATTTGATGAAAAAGATGAAGTTAGGGTTCTTGGCTCCATGGGAGCCTCCTGCTCCTTCTCGAACACACGATGTGTGTGTATGTGTGTATTATGTTTTTATAAATTCAACTTTCATTTACTCCACTTTAGTCCCTCAAGTTTGCCATTTATTATAATTGACACATGTGACACCTGTGTCACTTCAACCATCAAACAAATTCCAAAACAATGAAATATTGTATCTCATACTTGGGATTCGTAAAAATATGTGTATCATTTGCACACATCAACTCTTGTTCGATTTTAAGCTTTAAATCGCTCTCTGGAGGGTTATACGCGCTCTGATGCGTAAAAATAACCAGTTTAATCCAACGAACACTCCGGAATAGTGACATAGGCTTAACATACCTTAAATAACTTTTACATAACTTAGAAATAAGTTTTGAAGGCTTTGTTATGGCAAAAACAAGTTAATTCGCTTACAGGGACTAAACTTGACAAACTGCGAAAGTATGCCAATTTGAACTGTAACGAACATTCCGAAACATGTCCATAAGTTAAACATACCATAAACATCCTTTACATAGCTTAGAAATAGGCTTTGAGGTGTTTTGTATGCTAAAACAAACTTTTGGATCATTCAGGGACTAAAAGTGTCAAAAAGTGCACAAGTTTGCACTTTCGCGCATAACTTACGTTCTGAATACATCCGGACATCCAAAAATTTATGTAAGCATCCTTATATTATGCCTTAGTGTTTGGCATGAGAAAAATCCATTCGTCGCGTCATTTGGATCGTTTTTCGCGCTTATGCGCATTCCGTCGTAATTAACCGAACATCGCGACCGTACGGCCAAACGAACCGACATCCGAGATATTTTTGAGCACATTTTAAGTTCCCTATACTTTAACATCATTTTAGAGCTTTGAAATGGGGTTAACGGGGCTTAAACGTGTCAAAAATGCATCAAATACCAAGTTTTGGAGCTGCAGGGACCAAAACTGTAAATCTGCCAAACTAAGGGCTTACGGACCATAAGCCAAAACCCATAGGGTCCGTAAGGAGTCCCCAGTACAGCAGATTCATTGAATCCACTTGCAGTTGGCCTTTCGTTCGTTCAAGGGGCAATGCCCTTTCACCCAATCAAGGGCCAATGGCCATTTTCAGTAACCATAACATTTTGACAAGTGGACGCTTAGGATCGTGGCACGAAAATCAAGAAACGATCCTAACGGCTTTGCCTTTCCTATAAATACCCCCCCCCCTTGTTGCTAAAAACTCACACAGTCTGATCAAAATGCTCTAAGTTGATGCCATTGCTTCATACCTGAGCTCTTTGATCTAGATTAGCATTCGGGGACCCTCCGTAAATCTTCTTTCGTTCTTTTATTCGCTTTTCGAGTCCGAAAGTCAACGTTTTGTTGACTTTCTGCATTGACCAGCCTATGGTCAACCAGAAGTTCATGGAACTTCATAACGTGAGCGTGATCACGATGGTTATAGTCCGTAGTGACTATACCTACTAATTACCACGTTATCTAGGCTCAGTGACGAGTCGTAGTTTCGGCCAAAATGCGCATACTTGCGTGTTTTGTAACCAAACTACTTGTGAGCATCAAAGCCTTTTGTTTTGATGCCGAACCTGTTTTCTAAACTTAGTTAAGCATGTTCTAACATGCTTAGCTCGTCACTTTTAGTATAGTGCTTATATAGGGTCGTAAGGTAAGCGATCTAAACCATCGCTTATACTTTCGAACCCGACCCATTTGGTCGATCATTAGGATCCGACCAAACACATTAGGTGACCATAGCTATAACCTTCCGAGGTTATACCTTGTGGTCACGATGTTAGGCATTCCAAACGCGTTCTACGCGAACGACGCGCTAAGGTAGCATAAGCTACCTAAACGGGTCGTAATGGGCCGTAAGCACTTAGGTTAGGTTTCATTTTAGTATGTAGGCTTTGTTAAACCATATTACATGAGTCTCCATACTCGTTTGGTTTACGAACCCGCATACTATCCGATCCTCCGATTTAGGTCCGGTATATTAACATAGCTACCTATTAGGTGCCGTTTGATATTCCGTGATCTCTAGCATTGTTTGGTTATCATACAAGAACTTCTAAGCAATCTCAGGTGAGTACATAGTTCCCCTCTTTTACTGTTTTCAACTGTTTTGGGGTGAAGCATGTGTACCTATCTGTTATTTTCATGATTCAAAGTATAATTGATTATACATGTTAGTATTTATCTTTTGACAAACTAAATGACTATCTATGGTTTAAACACTGATTTCTCAAAGATTACAAAAGTAATTGTTGGAATAGTACTTATTTTGTTCACCAGACCGATTGGTAGTATGATATAGCGCTATAGGACTAGACACCCCATTCCTGTTGTCATGGAATGTCTGAAACCAATTTGTTTCTCCATCCAAATAGGGATTTCCTTTGTGGTATCCTTATAGTCTCAAAGGTGTAGTTTGATGCACTAGGTCTGAATGAATTCTTAAATCGCACCTTTAAAGTATATTTTGATATACTCCCAAAAAGTATAGTTTGATATACTCTCATGTGTGGTATTGTACAGAACCAACCTATGCATTTTATCAACAAACCAAAACATATTTTTAATATGTTATTTACAAATCCAAAGTATACTGTTAATATGCTACTATAAGGTTATTCATTTAACCTTACATTATTTTACAAAGCATAACTTTTGATTTATTCAAACACCTTGTTTTGTACAATTTTTACTTGTGGTTTAAGAAATCTCATTTCACTTACCATACATAACTTTTGTTTATACATTACATGGTTTACATTTAACTTGAGTTATACAATAACCTTGGACTATTGGTTTAAACATGAACATTTTATATTGGTGGTTTGGTTTGCGAAAGTGACTTAAGTAACGAGGCGGGTGTAATATGATACAAGCATGGTGGATACGCTGCTGGTACTTCCTATATATAAGTGTTTGTATGGTATCACATATCGTAGCGTTATTTGAATCATTTCAATTTAGGTCATATAACATTTTATACAAATAACACACTTTTCACAAGACAATGATTTACAAACGACTTATCTTATACAAACTCATTTTACATGGTTATCCATTTAACCACACAGTGTTCTCTTATTTTTACATATCATCTGATTTTACCATTTTTTTTAATGATTTACAAGACAAAGCAAATTACAAGGTTGATGACTGACTGTTATTAAACGTTTTCTTTAAACTCAAGTCATGAATCCCATTTTCACAAAACCTATGTATCTCACAGGCATTTTTATGCTGACGTACCTATTTTTACACATGTTTCAGGTGCCGTCTTGAGATGATTGTTGATATATGCTACATTTAGGATGGACTCGTGCCTTAGCAACTTTAAAACTTGGAAGATCATAGTTGTACTTATTTGATTGTATTAGAACAATGAGTCCATTTAATCAATAAAACAATATTTAAATTTCCGTGTGTTATGAAACAATGATTCTGTTACAACACTCCCCGACGTTTCCGCCACGTTTTGTTGTTCCACGTGGTCGGGGTGTGACAGAAAAGTTGGTATCAGAGCCAATGGTTATAGGGAATTAGGTTATTAGTAATGCTTTGACCTAGTCTATAACCTTCCTAGGACCCTAACGCGAGTTTACTTGTGTTTAGTCATAAAACAATACCGTCACCTATCCTTAGGCGACGACCACAACAAGAACATAAATTTCAAAACCGCTTTGAAAACTAATCATTTGTTCTAGGATGATTGATTACTAGGTTTTGAACCCTCTGTTATAAGGTTTTGAACCCCTTTGAATTTTCAAAACTCTCGTCAAAGTTTTGGGTCCTAAATAGTGTGAACACGTGCAAACTGGAAGAATGAATGCCTGTGCCTTGGGATTTCTGTCTAAGGTTAGAGTGTTCGTACAAATCCACATAATCGGACCAGTCACTCTTACGTGGGAACTCTTGGGGTGAGTGTCCACTTATAGGCGAGCATGTCTTTGCGATACACTATAAGGATCTATTTGCTTTGATTCAGCCTTGGTGCTGTTTGTTTGCTTCGTGGTTCAAACAAATGACCATCAACCATGACTATGGTCGGTAATTGTAACATCCTATTCTTACCCAATACCATTTCATTTGCTTTCTTCCCTGTTTCTCTTTTAGAATGCCTCCTCGACGTGAAAACCAGATAGCAACGGCCGAGCTGGCAGAAATTATTGCGCAGCAGATGGCTGCCCAATTCCCAAATCTCTTCGCTCAATGGAACTCAAGCCATCAACAACAACAATGCTCCATGCAATTTCAAGATTTTTAACTCGGCTAAACCACTCAAGTTTAGTGGTTCTGAGGGAGCAACTGGGATTCTTCAATGGTTCGAGAGCATTGAGAATACTTTCCGTCACGTTCAGTGTCCTGAAAATCGCAAGGTCGAGTTTTCTTCGAGTGTGTTTAAGAAGAGGGCTCTTACGTGGTGGAACGGGGTTATGAGAGACAGCGGTGCTGAGGTTGCATTAGCACGGACTTGGGCCGAGCTTAGGGCTCTTATGATGAAGGAATTCTGTCCTCGTCATGAGCTTAGGGCTCTAGAAAGGGAATTTGATGATTTAAAGCAAGACAGTGGGGAACATCGAGCCTATACTGACCGCTATGAGGAATTGAGCTTGTTATGCCCTACTATGGTTACGCCTCTGGATAAGGCGATTGAGAAATACATTGATGGGCTTCCTGATGTAGTTCAGGATATCATTACTGGCAGCAACCCTACTACTGTCAGACAAGCCATTGAATTGGCTGCCACTCTAACTGAATCCCATATCAGGAAGCGCAAGCTGTTTCGGAAGGGCGACTTAAGACCATCTGACAAGACTGCTCATGTGGAACCAAAGGAAGAAAATGCTGAGGTGTCCAAGAAGAAGAAGCGCAAAGCCTCTCAAAGCTACGCTGTAACTGCTCAAGACAAACAAGTTGCACCGAACCAGCCAACACAACCTCGTAAAAGACAAAACTATGTTGGTACCGCACCTTTGTGCAACAAATGCAACCGTCATCATCTAGAGCAAGAGCAGTGTCACAAATGTACCCACTGTGGGCGGTTGGGACATTTGATCAATGTTTGTCGTTATGCAAATCAAGCTGCTGCAAACCCTGCTGCTGTTCAAGCACGGTTCCCTCCAGGGTCATGTTATAACTGTGGTGACCTTACCCACTACAGGAACAATTGCCAAAGGCTTGTTAACATACCTCCAGCGCGTGGACGAGTGTTCAACATCAATGAGGCAAATATGAACAATGATGCAGCAGTGAACAATTAGTGTTTTGTGTTTCCTTGGTTGTTATCTTTTGACACTTCAAGACAATTCCGTTGTTACATAAATAAGATTTGTTGTTTTTATTTCTGCAAAATTTATGCGTTTGTATGAATGCTTGATGAAACCTTATGATGTCAACCCAAAGACAAACTACTCGTATGGTTCTATCATATTATGATCACTTGTGATCTCCCCAAGAACCTTAAACTCTCGTTTCTTTTAAGAAACAAAGTCAAACTCTTATTGAGAATCCCTCTATCTTTATAGACAGATCCTTAAAAATCATTAAAGTACCAAATGAAATCCATGGATTGGATTCCTAGTGTGCTTTGAATATCCATACCTAAATGTAACAAAATAAAGAATCAAGTTAACTAAATTTGTGCTTATGTGCTTTCTTACATGTTTTGTGGTTGTATATGATCCATCCAAATCCTCATAGAATCATTCATATCTCATACGAGAGATTCATAATAGGATATCCAAAGATACTATCTTAAACCCTTAATGGATTTCAACATTGTAGTTAAGTCCCTCTGGTTATAAAGTATTATTCTATAATTGGACCTCTTGAATGGTCTACTTAAATAGATTGATCTTGAAAATCTGATTAGAAATATCATGTGATGATGTAACTAAAAATGATCCCTTAAGTGGTCTATTTGAAGAGATCGTACGACGGCCTAGTTAAGAAGATCATGTGCTGATCTAGTTAAAAAGATCGTTCGTTGATCTAATTAAAAGGATCCTTTGGTGGTCTAGTCGAATCGCTTCATGTTTATTCAAGTAATTTTTCCTGCGCATTATGAAATGGACTGTGCGGACTGTGCAAGGAATTACGTAATTATGGAGGCCTACATAATTATGGAATTCAGTGCACAGGAGCCACAGGAAGCTTCATCATGTGTTAAGACCTAGTGACAAGAATAATGTTACGGGAGAAGTCTCGGACCTCGAACAATGTCATTTATTCTCACGCTCTCCCAATTCTGATCTCAATCACACACCAAGTTTCCTATGATAAGTCTTCATAAGAAACGTTCTTCTGTCCGTAGTTCAAAATTCCATGTTTTATTATTACAAGGAATTCACTTTGAGGGTTAACAAATTCGCTAAGAGTCCTAACATGGCCCCGAGTTTTACTTAAGGGTTCAAGGGATCTATTAGAAGGCGAAACCGTCACAACTGTCTTCACAAGTTTCCTCTAGAATTAAATTTCGGGACGAAATTTCCTAAAGTAGGGGAGACTGTGACACCTGTGTCACTTCAACCATCAAACAAATTCCAAAACAATGAAATATTGTATCTCATACTTGGGATTCGTAAAAATATGTGTATCATTTGCACACATCAACTCTTGTTCGATTTTAAGCTTTAAATCGCTCTCTGGAGGGTTATACGCGCTCTGATGCGTAAAAATAACCAGTTTAATCCAACGAACACTCCGGAATAGTTACATAGGCTTAACATACCTTAAATAACTTTTACATAACTTAGAAATAAGTTTTGAAGGCTTTGTTATGGCAAAAACAAGTTAATTCGCTTACAGGGACTAAACTTGACAAACTGCGAAAGTATGCCAATTTGAACCGTAACGAACATTCCGGAACATGTCCATAAGTTAAACATACCATAAACATCCTTTACATAGCTTAGAAATAGGCTTTGAGGTGTTTTGTATGCTAAAACAAACTTTTGGATCATTCAGGGACTAAAAGTGTCAAAAAGTGCACAAGTTTGCACTTTCGCGCATAACTTACGTTCTGAATACATCCGGACATCCAAAAATTTATGTAAGCATCCTTATATTATGGCTTAGTGTTTGGCATGAGAAAAATCCATTCGTCGCGTCATTTGGATCGTTTTTCGCGCTTATGCGCATTCCGTCGTAATTAACCGAACATCGCGACCGTACGGCCAAACGAACCGACATCCGAGATATTTTTGAGCACATTTTAAGTTCCCTATACTTTAACATCATTTTAGAGCTTTGAAATGGGGTTAACGGGTCTTAAACGTGTCAAAAATGCATCAAATACCAAGTTTTGGAGCTGCAGGGACCAAAACTGTAAATCTGCCAAACTAAGGGCTTACGGACCGTAAGCCAAAACCCATACGGTCCGTAAGGAGTTCCCAGTACAGCAGATTCATTGAATCCACTTGCAGTTGGCCTTTCGTTCGTTCAAGGGGCAACGCCCTTTCACCCAATCAAGGGCCAAGGGCCATTTTCAGTAACCATAACATTTTGACAAGTGGACGCTTAGGATCGTGGCACGAAAATCAAGAAACGATCCTAACGGCTTTGCCTTTCCTATAAATACCCCCCCCCTTGTTGCTAAAAACTCACACAATCTGATTAAAATGCTCTAAGTTGATGCCATTGCTTCATACCTGGGCTCTTTGATCTAGATTAGCATTCGGGGACCCTCCGTAAGTCTTCTTTCGTTCTTTTATTCGCTTTTCGAGTCCGAAAGTCAACGTTTTGTTGACTTTCTGCATTGACCAGCCTATGGTCAACCAGAAGTTCCTGGAACTTCATAACGTGAGCGTGATCACGATGGTTATAGTCCGTAGTGACTATACCTACTGATTACCACGTTATCTAGGCTCAGTGACGAGTCGTAGTTTCGGCCAAAATGCGCATACTTGCGTGTTTTGTAACCAAACTACTCGTGAGCATCAAAGCCTTTTGTTTTGATGCCAAACCTGTTTTCTAAACTTAGTTAAGCATGTTCTAACATGCTTAGCTCGTCACTTTTAGTATAGTGCTTATATAGGGTCGTAAGGTAAGCGATCTAAACCATCGCTTATACTTTCGAACCCGACCCATTTGGTCGATCATTAGGATCCGACCAAACACATTAGGTGACCGTAGCTATAACCTTCCGAGGTTATACCTTGTGGTCACGATGTTAGGCGTTCCAAACGCGTTCTACGCGAACGACGCACTAAGGTAGCATAAGCTACCTAAACGGGTCGTAATGGGCCGTAAGCACTTAGGTTAGGTTTCATTTTAGTATGTAGGCTTTGTTAAACCATATTACACGAGTCTCCATACTCGTTTGGTTTACGAACCCGCATACTATCCGATCCTCCGATTTAGGTCCGGTATATTAACATAGCTACCTATTAGGTGCCGTTTGATATTCCGTGATCTCTAGCATTGTTTGGTTATCATACAAGAACTTCTAAGCAATCTCAGGTGAGTACATAGTTCCCCTCTTTTACTGTTTTCAACTGTTTTGGGATGAAGCATGTGTACCTATCTGTTATTTTCATGATTCAAAGTATAATTGATTATACATGTTAGTATTTATCTTTTGACAAACTAAATGACTATCTATGGTTTAAACACTGATTTCTCAAAGATTACAAAAGTAATTGTTGGAATAGTACTTATTTTGTTCACCAGACCGATTGGTAGTATGATATAGCGCTATAGGACTAGACACCCCATTCCTGTTGTCATGGAATGTCTGAAACCAATTTGTTTCTCCATCCAAATAGGGATTTCCTTTGTGGTATCCTTATAGTCTCAAAGGTGTAGTTTGATGCACTAGGTCTGAATGAATTCTTAAATCGCACCTTTAAAGTATATTTTGATATACTCCCAAAAAGTATAGTTTGATATACTCTCATGTGTGGTATTGTACAGAACCAACCTATGCATTTTATCAACAAACCAAAACATATTTTTAATATGTTATTTACAAATCCAAAGTATACTGTTAATATGCTACTATAAGGTTATTCGTTTAACCTTACATTATTTTACAAAGCATAACTTTTGATTTATTCAAACACCTTGTTTTGTACAATTTTTACTTGTGGTTTAAGAAATCTCATTTCACTTACCATACATAACTTTTGTTTATACATTACATGGTTTACATTTAACTTGAGTTATACAATAACCTTGGACTATTGGTTTAAACATGAACATTTTATATTGGTGGTTTGGTTTGCGAAAGTGACTTAAGTAACGAGGCGGGTGTAATATGATACAAGCATGGTGGATACGCTGCTGGTACTTCCTATATATAAGTGTTTGTATGGTATCACATATCGTAGCGTTATTTGAATCATTTTAATTTAGGTCATATAACATTTTATACAAATAACACACTTTTCACAAGACAATGATTTACAAACGACTTATCTTATACAAACTCATTTTACATGGTTATCCATTTAACCACACAGTGTTCTCTTATTTTTACATATCATCTGATTTTACCATTTTTTTTAATGATTTACAAGACAAAGCAAATTACAAGGTTGATGACTGACTGTTATTAAACGTTTTCTTTAAACTCAAGTCATGAATCCCATTTTCACAAAACCTATGTATCTCACAGGCATTTTTATGCTGACGTACCTATTTTTACACATGTTTCAGGTGCCGTCTTGAGATGATTGTTGATATATGCTACATTTAGGATGGACTCGTGCCTTAGCAACTTTAAAACTTGGAAGATCATAGTTGTACTTATTTGATTGTATTAGAACAATGAGTCCATTTAATCAATAAAACAATATTTAAATTTCCGTGTGTTATGAAACAATGATTCTGTTACAACACTCCCGACGTTTCCGCCGCGTTTTGTTGTTCCACGTGGTCGGGGTGTGACAACACAACTCTCATCCCTTAATTGTTTCTACCATATTCTTAACTAGGTTAAATAACCTAGTCATTTATTTCTTGATGTACCATATCATAACATTTAACGAATATAAACATTCGGGTTTTGGGGTGTTACATCACGGATCTGAACTATCTTGTCTGTCGTCTCCAGAACTATATCAGGTCCTGACAATTGGGTTTCTCCAACTTCCACCCAACAAACTGGCGTTCTGCATTTCCTTCCATACAATGCTTCAAAAGGTGCTGCTTGAATGCTTGAATGATAACTATTATTGTATGAAAATTCAACCAAAGGAAGATGGTCATCCCAACTTCCACCCAAGTCTATAACACAGGCTCGTAGCATATCCTCAAGCGTTTGAATTGTACATTCGATTTGCCCATCAGTCTGAGGATGATAAGCAGTGCTGAAATTTAATCGAGTGCCTAAAGATTGTTGAAAGATTTTCCAAAAATGCGATGTGTATCTTGTATCCTTGTCAGAGATAATAGATACTGGCACTCCGTGGAGAGATACAATCTCATCCACGTATAGCTGAGCTAGCTTATCGGAGCTGTGCTGTCACACCCCGATATTTCCACGTATTACCGGTGGGCCCGGTGGGGAGTATCATGACGTAGTTGATATCATCCTAGTCAAACAACACAAATTATAAATGCACAGCAGAAGCAAAAGATAGATTCATTTCAACTGAATAAAATTGTAATATTAAGTATCACAAGATAGTTGAAACAGATCCACAGGCGGATCGAATAAAAAGGAAAGCTGTTCAACAGACTTTGACATCTAGAGCTTGCGAGACTTGATTATTGATGCCTGGAGTAGCCAGCCTATTACGTATAGTACCTGCACTTAGCTTGAGCAAAGTATAAGTCAAATACAGCAAGTGCACATAGCTTTTACTGGGCTCCTAATCAAGGTCCTATGCACGACTAATGATCACTAGGAATGAGTCTTGAGCTCCAGGAACCTCCAGAAATGAAGTTGTGAAGATATCAAGTGAATGAGCCATTGAAGACCCCAACTCATGGCCTTTATATAGGTGTTTTGATGCAAGTAGATCATGCCAAGCAAGTCTATAGATGTTATGGGATCCTTCCAAGTGTCCCTAGGCCACCATAAACCATCAATCAAGCCCCTAGAATCAAGAAATGGTGAATTGAGGCGGTGTAACCAGCTGAAACAGCCACCTGTGATGTTTTTCTGTTGCTGGCAGTCCCAGGCGGCCTGCGTAAGGTCCCCATAGACCCTTACACGGCCGGTATGAGGGTCGGGTCAGGTCACATAACTTTCATTTATTACGTTTTGGCCCCTGTTCAAACGTGGTTTTGAGCTTGTTTCTTGCACTTTTGGCCCTCCAACTTGATTTTTAAGGACCTCAAGACTTAACCAAACATTGTTAAGTCCTAGGTTAACTTTGTGATCACCCGCAAAGCCTTTAATTTCAACATTGACGCTTTTAACCCCTCGTATACGAATTTTATCATAACTAAGCTAAACTGAATTAAGAAAGTTTAAGAGGTGTTAATGATGTAACACCTCGAAAATTTATTTCCAATAATATATTGACACGTGTCATAAGCTTTGAACGTGTGAAAGAATACTTTAGAGGGACTAAAGTTGATAAACAGAGAAAATATGTGAATATAAGGGTTCAAAGTGTCAACAATGGATAAATATATCTTTCAATAACCCTACATGATGTTTATACCCTTAAACGAATAAATCATGGATCATACGAAGCTAATTATGAAAGAAAGTGAGGAATTACAAACTACAGGGGTTAAATGTGTCAACATGTTTAAAGTATACCTCTGAGTGACCTTTTAGTGAACCCTAAGCTTTGTAATGATTAATTATACTCACAAGAATGTGTGATAAAAATTTCACAAAGTTTCGTTATCGTATGAAAAGTTATGATAAAATTCGTATACGAGGGGTTAAAAGCGTCAACATTGAAATTAAAGGCTTTGCGGGTGATCACGAAGTTAATCTAGGACTTAACAATGTTTGGTTAAGTCTTGAGGTCCTTAAAAAACAAGTTGGAGGGCCAAAAGTGCAAGAAACAAGCTCAAAACCACGTTTGAAAAGGATCAGGGGCCAAAATGTAATAAATGAAAGTTATGTGACCTGACCCGACCCTCATACCGGCCGCGTAAGGGTCTATGGCGACCTTACGCGAGCCGCCTGGGACTGCCAGCAACAGAAAAACATCACAGGTGGCTGTTTCAGCCGGTTACACCGCCTCAATTCACCATTTCTTGATTCTAGGGGCTTGATTGATGGTTTATGGTGGCCTAGGGACACTTGGAAGGATCCCATAACATCTATAGACTTGCTTGGCATGATCTACTTGCATCAAAACATATATATAAAGGCCATGAGTTGGGGTCTTCAATGGCTCATTCACTTGATATCTTCACAACTTCATTTCTAGAGGTTCCTGGAGCTCAAGACTCATTCCTAGTGATCATTAGTCGTGCATAGGACCTTGATTAGGAGCCCAGTAAAAGCTACGTGCACTTGCTGTATTTGATTTATACTTTGCTCAGGCTAAGTGCAGGTACTATACGTAATAGGCTGGCTACTCCAGGCATCAATAATCAAGTCTCGCAAGCTCTAGATGTCAAAGTCTGTTGAACAGTTTTCCTTTTTATTCGATCTGCCTGTGGATCTATTTCAACTATCTTGTGATACTTAATATTACAATTTTATTCAGTTGAAATGAATCTATCTTTTGCTTCTGCTGTGCATTTATAATTTGTGTTGTTTGACTATGATGATATCAACTACGTCACAATACTCCCCACCGGGCCCACCGGTAATACGTGGAAATATCGAGGTGTGATAGGTTGGTATCAGAGCCAACACTGAGTGAATTAAACACTAGCCTTTTGTGTTTAATCTCAGTTACACAGTTGCACATTCTCGAGTCTAGACAAAGAACATAGGACTAATCCTAATTCGTTTTATTTTGTCCTTTATTTGTTTCCTTTGCTATTTTTTTTATTAGCCCTTAAATTTAAAATAACATTCCTATTATAAGATCTACCATTATAATAAAATGGCAAAATCTAAAAAGGACAAGACCTAGCCATGTGTTACCTTAAGACAGGGCCAAGATGGTAGTTCCTCAATTAGATTCAGATCCTTATTAACATCTCAATTTAGGATTGTTCTGCGTTAAATATTAAAAAGAATCTTAAAGGTAAAACCTAGCCTAAATGTCATTGCAGACATGGCCAAGATGGTAAAACCTATTCAAAAGATTCAAATCCTTGTTAACATCTAAAGATATGTTAACATTAGTGACAAAGATGTGATTCGATAAAATCGCATAAGTCATCCTTAAATTGGATTACTCCAATTTTTCCTTATTAAATAATCATCCCTCTAAGATGAAGTGCCTACGGGCTATAATTAACGTCCCCTAAGACTAAAGATAGTGGTAGCCTACAACTCCCTGTCAGGAAAAGGTAATGAACTTTGATTCAACCTTAATACCTCGATTCTGTAAAATCCTGGTTTAATAATTAAATCTCTCTACGTGACTAGGCCTTTTTGTGCAATTATTAACTTATAATTTAAGGTTATGATAAAGATCCTGAATATGAATATATTTAGCAAATTAACCAAAAATAGTTATTAAAACCATGGTTAATAAATCGTCAAGAACGATAGTACTGTATAGGCTTCTAAATAAACCTTGTCCATATTTGATTTTATGTAGCGATTAAAGCTACATGGCTAGGTCAGAAGAGGTAAACAGTCATCCGGTGGAAAACCATGAAAATACTAAGATACATGTGACCGGTGCGGAACTGCAAGCACTGATAGATAATGCTGTTGCAAAAGCTATGGAGTGACAGTATAATGAATCTAGTGGGACGCATAGTAGAACCTCATCAGTACCCCACTCTAAATATGTCCCTAAAACTCATTCAGAAGCTCACAGCAAGCCACCCTCTAAGAAAAATGAACCCAAGAAAGAGGATGTTCAACATTCCTCAAACCAACACAGTATTCCATTTAAGAGGATAGTGTTCGATAATGAACCGCATACCAAGTCTTGTACCTATAAGTACTTTGTTTCCTGCAAACCCCGGGATTTCACTGGGGAGAAAGGGGCAATTGATTGTATGACCTGGTTGGATGAGATGGACACAGTAGTTGACATCAGCGGTTGTGCTGAAAGGGATGTAGTGAAGTATGTATACCAATCATTCAAAGGATAGGCATTAGCGTGGTGGAAGTCTCTCATTCAAGCTGCTGGGAAGATCCCACTCTACAATTTGTCATGGGATCAGTTTGTTGCTCTCATTAAGGAGAATTACTGCCCTCAGCATGAGGTTGAAAGGATTGAGTCAGATTTCTTATCATTGGTGATGAAGAATCTAGATTGTCAAGCTTACCTCACCAGTTTCAATACCCTGTCCAGGCTAGTTCCGTATCTGATAACATCGAAACCCATGTCACACCCCAACCACATAAAACAACAAGACGTGGCGGAAACGTCGGGGAGTGTTGTAACAGAATCATGGTTTCACAACCATGGATAAAATACTTTTGTTTTATTGAATCATTGAAATCTTTGTTCTATTACAAATCAGATAAATACAAATATTATCTTTCAAGTTTATAGTCGCTAAGGCATGAGTCCATCCTAAGTGTAGCATGTATCAACAATCATCACAAAGCAGCACCTGAAACATGTGTAAAAATAGGTACGTCAGCATAAAAATGCATGTGAGATACATAGGTTTTCTTGATTTAGGATTCATGACTTATAAGTTTAAGGAAAAATGTTTAAGAAAAGTAGTCATGATCCTCGAAAAAGGTTTTCTTTTATAAATCATACTAAAATTTATAACAAATCAGATGATATAAAATAATAATACATAGGTAATTAAATAATTAAGAAAAATGAGTTTGTATAAAATATATTGTTTGAAAAACAATATTTTGATCAAAAGGTTTATAGTATATGCAAAAATATACTTTGGTTTTAAGAAAGTCGAATAAGTAATATATCAAAATATATTTCAGTTTCAAAATCGTTTACCCAAGTGTACTAAATAACGCCACGGTATGTAATGTGATGAAAACACTTATATATAGGAAGTACCAGCGGTGTATCTACCATGTTTTCATCACATTACACCCGTCCCGTTATCTAAACACTAACCAAAACCCAATTGTTAAACAAATAGTATATTAAATATACTTTTGTTGTTAAAAATAATAATTTTCAATAGTACATTAAAAATATACTTTGGATTTATAAATAACATATTAGACTATGTTTTGGATTGAAAATAACATATTAACTATGCTTTGGTTTTTAAAATAACATATTAAACTATGTTTTAATGATTAATAAAATATATGTTGGTTTTGTACAATATCACATATGAGAGCATACCAAACTATACTTTTGGGAGTATAACTAAATATACAAAAATAATGTGATTTAAGAATTCATTCAGACCTAGTGCATCAAAATACACCTTTGAGACTATAGGAATACCACAAAGGCAATCCCTATTTGGATGGAGAAAAATAAATTGGTTTCAGACATTCCATGACAACAGGAATGGGGTGTCAAATCCTATAGCGCTATATCATACTACCAACCGGTCTGGTGAACAAAATAAGTACTATTCCAAACATTTATTTTATAATCTTTGAAAAATTAGAGTTTAAATCATAAATAATCATTCAGTTTGTAAAAAGATAAGTACAAATATGTATAATCAATTATACTTTTGAAAACATGAAAATAACAGATAGGTACACATGCTTCACCCCAAAATAGTTTGAAAACAGTAAAAGAGGGGACTATGTACTCACTTGAGAGTGCTTAGAAGTCTTGAACAACTACCAAGCAAGCTAGAGGGAGCACGGAATCAAACGGCACCTAATATAGGTAACTACATAAATAAACCGGACCTAAATCGGAAGATTGGATAGGATGAGGTCTCGTAAACCAAATGAGTGTGGGAACTCATATGATATGGTTTAACAAGGCCTACATACTAAAAGGAAATCTAACCTAAGTGCTTACGACCCATTACGACCCGTTTAGGTAGCTTGCGCTACTTTAACGCGTCGTTCGCGTAAAACGCGTTCGGACCGCCTAACTAGTCCTATGACAAGTATTATATGCCTAAACATGTTTAATTATGTTGCATAATCAGTTAAGTGACAAAAGTTTGGGTTACATATGCTTAAACATAAATTATGCATAAAAAGGGTATTTTGGTAATTTTCCTAAGGCATATAAACTACCTATCATATGACTAACTAAACGAAGTGACCATAAGGTATAACCTCGGAAGGTTATTCCCTATACAACTATGGTCACCTAATGTGTTTGGTCGGATCCTAAAGATCGACCAAACGGGTCTAGTTCGTAAGTCTAAGCGGGTGTTTAATCCGCTTGACTTACGACTCTATACAAGCACTAATCTAAAAGTGACGAGCTAAACATGCTAAAACATGTTTAGTTAAGTTAGAAAACAGGTTTTGGTATCAAAACAAACGGTTTTGATACATAGAAGTAGTTTGGTTACAAAATACGCAAGAATACGCATTTTGGCCGAAACTACGACTCGTCACTGAGCCTAGATAACGTGGTAATCAGTAGGTATAGTCACTAGGGACTATAACCATCATGATTACGCTCACGTTATGAAGTTCAAACAAACTTTGCATTGACCATAAACTAGTCAATGCAGAAAGTCAAACGCAGTTTGACTTTTAAGCTAAAAACGAAAGAAAAGAACGAAGGAATACTTACAAAGGGTCCCTGCAAGCAAATCTTGATCCAAGTAGCTCAGGTATGAAGCAAAGGCTTCAACTTAGAGCATCTTAGATCAGATTTGAATGAGAAAGAAGTGAAACTATGGTGGGTATTTATAGATTTGGCACAACTGTTAAGATCGTTCATCGAATAACGTGCTTCGATCTAGGCCGTACACATGTGCCCATGGTTTTGTGAAACCATGGGAGCCCCTAGAATGGCCCATAGTACCAAAAATACCATTAAATACCAGCTCCTGGTTTTGCAAAACCATGGGTTAAAACCATTAACACTTCAAAATTTGACTAGGTTCATTGAATCTGGTCAGAAATTTCAAAAATGGTCCATGCACTTGTAAAATTTGATTTTTTGCACTTTTAAGCCCCGCTAACCCAATTTCAAGGCTCTAAAATAAAGTTAAAGTATAGGGAACTTAAAATATGCTCAAAAACATCTCGGATGTCAGTTCGTTTGGTCGTACGGTTGCGTTGTTTGGTTAATTACGACGGAAATCGTAATGAACGCAAAAACGATCCAAATTACGCGACGAATGGAATTTTATCATGCCAATCACTAAAATAAAATATTTTAATGATTACATAAATTTTTGGATGTCCGGATATATTCAGGACGTAAGATATGCGCGAAAATGCAAACTTATACACTTTTGACGCTTTTAGTCTCTATTGATCAAATAAGTTCATTTTAGCATACCGAACCCCTCAAAGCCTATTTCTAAGATATGTAAAGGATATTTAGGGTATGTTTAACTTATGGTCATGTTCAGGAATGTTCGTTACTATACAAATCGGTATAGTTTCGCAGTTTGACACAATTAGTCCCTGCGATCGAACAAACTTGATTTCAACACACCAAACCATCCAAAACTTATTTCTAAGTTAAGTGGAGGTTATTTAAGGATGTTAAGCCTATTTCACTATTGCGGAGTGTTTGTTGCATTAAACTGGTTATCAGTGCGCGTATAACCTTCCAGAAAGCGATTTAAAGCTTGAAATCGAACAAGAATTGATATGTGCAGACGATACACATATTTATACAACTCCCAAGTATGAAATACAATATTTCATTGGTTTGGAATTCGTTTGATGGTTGAAGTGACACAGGTGTCACAGTCTCCCCTACTTTAGGAAATTTCGTCCCGAAATTTAATTTTAGAGGAAACTTGTGAAGACAGCTATGATGGTTTCGCCTTTAAATAAATCCATTGAACCCTAAGTAAAACTCTGGGCCATGTTAGGATTCTTAGCGAAATTGTCAACCCTCAAAGTGAAGTCCATGTAGTATCAAAACATGGGGTTTCGAACTACAGACAGAGGAACGTTTCTTATGAAGACTTATCATAGGAAACTTGTGTGTGCTTGAAATCAGAATTGGGGAGTGTAAGATAAAATGACATCGGTCAAGGTCCAGGACTTCTCCCGTATCATTATTCTTGTTACTATAGGTCTTAACACATGACAAAACTTGTTGTGGTTTCTGCGCACTGAATTCCATAATTATGTATGCATCCATAATTACGTCATTCATTGCACAGTCCGCACAGTTTATTTCATAATGCGTAGGGGAAAAATCAATTGAATAAACATGAAGCAATTTGACTAGACCACCGAAGGATCGTTTTAACTAGATCAACGAACGATCTTTTTAACTAGATCAACACATGATCTTCTTAACTAGACCGTTGTATAATCTTCTTAAATAGACCACTTAAAGGGATCTTTTCAATTATATCATCACATGATATTCCTAACCAGATTTTCAGATCAATCTGTTTAACTAGACCACTCAAGGGGTCCAATTATAGATTAGTACCTCATAACCCAAGGGACTTAACTACAACGTAAAAGTCCATTAAGGATTTAAGATAGTACCTTTGGATATCCTATTATGAATCCCTCATATGAGATATGGAAGATTCTATGAGGATTTGGATGGATCACATAAAAACACAAAACACATAAGAAAACACATAAGCACATAATCACATAATTGTTTAACTTGATCTTTACTTTGTTATCTTTGGACACGGATATTTAAAGCACGCCAGGAATCCAATCCATGGATTCCATTTGGCACTTTAATCATTAGAATCTAAATATGAAGATAGGAAGATCTTAATAAGAATTCGGCTTTGTCCTTATTGAATCGTAATGTACGTATTAAGGCATACGAATAATTCAATTAAGGGCTCCGATTTGAGTGATATTCATCCACAAGGATCTAATTATGAGGATAGAAAGATCCTACATGGATTTTGGAATTTGTGTAACGAGAGGTGCTTCGACACCTTGCACTAGGCGTGCTTAAGTCGATACACAAGGTAGAAAGTTCATGAGGTTGAGGCGCTAGATATGCCAAGGCGACATATGAAGCATAACTTGAAGGTTAAGCAGCAACAGGGTTTGCAACTGCTTTGCTTTGAACAGCAAAGCGACACATGTTAACCAAATGTCTCCATCGTCCACCGTGGGTACATTTGTAACAGGGTATTTGATTTGGATGATGACGGTTGCATTGATTGCTCCAAGGAGCGATTCCCTTGCATGGCTTCATCTCTGAGACGAGTCATGGTGATAGCTAAATCAACGGTCTTCTGGAGTACGACGCCTATTTGTTGGGCAATTGTAGCACCTCGTCCGGACACTCGAGTCTTGTTGCGATGAAGAGGCATTATGAAGAAAATGGAAGACATGGGAGGAAACAAGGGAAATGAAAACAGAACGCATAAAAATTGCGATCATTTGTTTGCTACCTAAGGCAAACAAATGAGACGGTTACTAATCAAAGTAAATGGGTCAATATAATGTATCGCGAAGACATGCTCGCCTATAAGTGGACACTCACCCCAAGAGTTCCCAAGTAAGAGTGACTGGTCCGATATTGCGGATTTGTACGAACACTCTAGCCTTAGACAGAAGACCCAGGGTACAGGCACCCACCCTTCCAGTTTACACGTGTTCACATTATTTAGACCATACTTTGACGAGATTTTGAAAACTTAGAAGATTCAAAACCTAGTAATCAATCATCCTAGAACAGATGATTGGTTTTCAAAGTGCAAACTGTTAGGAAACTTTATTTGTAAGTATTGAAGAAAATCTCAATCAACTGGATCTCTGAAGAAGATAACAGTCCTGAAGATCACAGCAAGATGAAGAAAAACAGATAGGACAACTGAAATGCAAAGTATCTACTACAAAGAATCACAAGTTGATCAAGAGTTGATTTGGATTATCAGAGAAGGTCATTTCCGATGGATCTGATGATATTTCTGATGAAATATCATTAGTTTCTGACAATTCTGATCATCAGACTTTCTGATGATTTGTTCACCAGAATTTCTGATGAAGTGGTTTATCAGAAATTCTGATGAAAGCCCCACTTGTCTAAAAATCACAACTCTATCCTGCCACCCATGACCGAAGCATGACATTATTGGTTTTCATGATTACAAATGCAACTTGAACGATGGATTCAATGAATATGTCAAATTGCTACTTGATGCAGGACTTATTGCATGAATAAACAATTGTTTATTCATGTCCACAGCCGTCTATAAATAGAAGGCTCGAGAGGCAGAAGATACTTGAGTTTGAAGCTTAGCATTCATATACAAACACTCAAACTCCACTGCTTCTCTCACCCACAGAAATCAAGATTCATTTGTATTAGATAATAATCTTACAATCACCTTGTTAAACTAATTTGTTTCAAAGTGATATAAACTTGATAATTCTGTAGGTCTTGTTTCTTGAAAGTCTGATTTCCATTTCCGCACATCTTTTTCACATATACTGAAATCACTTGCCATATTACGTAAAAAGAAGTTGTTAAGGCCATACTGGGTCCAACAATTGGTATCAGAGCAGATTGAATAAATTATTTTCAAACGATCAATCGCTCTTCTCCTTTTTCTAAATATGGCCAGCTTTCAAACCTGGAATATTGCTTTCAATATTGGTTCTATGTCCAAACCTCCGACTCTGGTCAGGGAGGAATACCCCCAATGGAAAATCAGGATGGTCAATTTCCTTAATGGTCATGACCGAGCTCTGTTTAGATCCATTGAAAGGGGTCCACATATACCAATGACTGAAATACCTGCAACTCCAGCAACTGACCAACTACCTGCTATCCCTGCCTCCCGAACTCCCAAAAGTGAAATACTTTGGAGTGAGGAAGACAAGGAACTGGTAGCAGGGGATGAAAGAGCAAAATCACTCTTAATAATGGTCATCCCCAATGACATATTTTCACAAGTTGATGCTTGTGCATCAGCCAAGGAAATATGGGATCAGTTGGAAAATCTTTGTGAAGGAGGAGAAAGGATGAAAAGAAACAAGAGAACAAACAACGTCTCATCCTATGAAAGGTTTAAAATTTTACCTAATGAAAAGTTAAATGACACATATCAAAGGTTCACAAAACTTTTAAACGAGCTAAAGAAATTTGGAATAACTAAATCAAATGATGTAAGAAACATAAAATTTCTTGATGCTTTGCCTAGAGAATGGAGAAGTCTCACAATGACTTTGTCCTCAACCTTAGAACTAGGAAACATGAGTCTTCATGACTTATATAGCATCTTGATCCCCAGAGAGGAAGAAATATTTGAAGAAACCATTCAAAGAGGGGGATCTTTAGCTCTTATCTTGAACTCACAAAGACAAACAACTTCCAATGATCCACAACCATCAAACAGCCAGAGTTTTGAAACTTCTGATTCATCGTCAGATTTTTCAGCTTTTGCTAATGCAATAGCACTGCTCACTAAAACATTTGAGCAGAGGTTGAGAGGAGGAGGCCAGATGTACCAGAGGAGTGATAGAAGGAGGATGGATGATAGATCTAAAGAAGAAGTTAGATCTAAGGATAAAGGAAAGGCTGAGGTGGTGTGTTACAAGTGCAAGCAAAAAGGTCATTATGCATCTGAGTGTAAGACCAAGAAGCTGAAAGATGTTGCTTACTATGAAAAGAAGCTTGAGGAAGCTAAGAAGCAACAACAGCAAGTCAGCTTAATTGCTGGAACAGATACATGGCTATCTGATGATTCTTCTGATGAAGAAAAAGAAGAAGAAATGGCCAACTTCTGTCTCATGGCATTTTCTGATGACATACCAGAGACTTCAGGACAACAGGTAAGTTTAGACAATCTTGATCTTAAACACAAGCTAAATGAGCTCATGTCAGATTTTTTAAACTTGCAAGTTAAACATCAATCAGATGGTAAAAAATCTGATGAGTTGCAGGGGACCTTGAATAAAATCATTCTTGAAAACCAATTACTTATAGAACAAAGTTTAGATCAAAGAGCTAAAATTGAGTTCTATGAAAATGAAAGAAGAGATCTTTACAAGAAAATCAATGATAAAGAAATTAATTTAAGAGGTTTTCAAGAAGCAAAAGAATTCATAAATTTCATAGAGTCCACTCCAAAGAACAAAGGAGAAGGTTTGGGTTATGTAAGAACAAATAATAACAAACCCACTGTCTTTGTAAAAGCAACTCAACAGACTTCTGATAAATTCTTATCAGAATCTGATTCTGAAACTTGCAAATCAACATGTTTTGAATACTCCTTTGATAAGCCAAATTTTGAACCAAAAAGAAGTGAATACAGTCAAGAGTTTGTAAAAACTCCAGAAGCAGTTCACTCATCTTTTCAAAACTATCCCTTCATTCCATCACAAGAAGGAAAATCAGAAAATTCTGATGATTCCTGTATATGTGTTGAAATACTGAAGCTTGTTCAACACCATCTCCAAAAGAAAAAGAAAAATTATGTTAATGGCTCAGCATTTAACAGACATTCTGATGAAAGGTCATCTAGAAGAAATAATAGAACCAGAATATCATCAGAAAGTGTACCCAAGCATGCCTGGGTACCTAAAACCCTCTAATCATTTCATTTCAGGACCATCATGTGCAGCAGATCTGGTACTGCGACTCAGGAAGCTCCAAGCACATGACTGGAGATAGGAGCTTACTCAGCAACTTTGTCTCAAAGCTGGGTAAAATGGTGAACTTTGCAAATGAAATAAATGAAAGGAACGTAAGAAAATCTGACCATTGAAGAAAGTAGCCTACATAGGCTTAAGGTATATTCTGCTAAATCATGGTCAAAATTGTGATAAAGTTATCTTTGATTTATAACTTGTTTAAAAAAAAGGAATCATAAGAAGAAAAAGTGCTTTTCTGATAAAACACCAGAAAATCTGATAAATTATAAGAAAATCTGATACGTCATCAGAAATTCTAACAAGTTATCAGAATTTCTGGTAACAAATCAGAAAACTTCTTGAAACAAAATTATTTAATGATTATTTGAACAAGTTCATACATTTCATCACCTTTATCAATAACTTAAATTGACAAATTCATAACTTATAATTGTGTATTTTCTTAATTTTATTTTTTTTTAAAATTGAAAACGTCATATGACAGAAGATTTTCTGGGGATTGATAGTAGGTGTAGAGATTTTTTTTTTCTTCTTCATTAAATACACTGAAATGACAACAGTATGCAATCATGATAGAAAACTGAAAAATAGCCGCCTAAATCATTTAATGAAGAGAGTTCTATCTGGGTTATTCTTAATGTCACCTAAGAAAACAATTAAATAACCAAGATTGTGGTAGACAAAATACAGTGGGTAGATACCATTTATGGCAGTTCTTAAATTTACTATATATGTTTACCACATTAAGCAAAAACAATCACCTTCACTTAGAAATTCAGAAAATCTCTTCATCTTCATCTTCACTCATACAGACTTTCACAAAAAAAAATGCTTACTATAAGAGCTGATCGTTTCCCACTACCTCAACATCCATACCACAACCTCAAACGCAGAACCAGTTTTGAGGGTCCTCTCTGGGATGGATGTCAAACTGTGGTAAACATGCTTATGGCAAGTAACCTAGGGTATGCTCTCACTGCCAACATAACAATATTCCCTGAAATTCTTCAAACATTCTGGCAAAACGCAACATTGTCAGAAAGTCAAGATAGAGGGAGGATATGTGTTGAAACTAAAGTTCTCAATCAAACTATCAAAATAACTTAAAATACCATCAGAACAACTCTTCAACTCAATGATGACAATAATGTTCTGATGTTCTCAAACGATGAGATTGAAGAAACTTTGGAGCACATGGGGTATAATCCTGAAAATGATCCCAGAGCAATCAACAAAAATGGCTTCATCAAACCATGGCAGTTTCTGATCACTCAACTAGGTGCATGCTTCTCGAGGAAGACCATAAATCATCATGAAGCATCTAATAAGTTGTTAGAAATTTGTCGAGCTGTCACATTGAAAGTTCCTTACAACTCCTCTTATTATTTAATGAGAGACTTTGCAAGCAACATGTGGTCAAGCAAGCCATTTTTGATGTATCCTCGTTTTCTGATGAAGATAATCACAAGCCAACTGGGCTTTGGTGGAATCCCTGCTGGTTATCAAAGAGCAGAGCTGTATCTTCAACAAAATGCAAGCATAGCTTTACTTAGACCAACAAATAAAAATTTTGGTTTAGTAACCGAACAATGGGTACTTCTTGAGATTGAACATGGAGATGGAATAGATATTGATTAGAACCCTTCATGAATAGATCTTATGTGTGTAGATGGTATGTTATATATATATATATATATATATATATATATATATATATATATATGTTTATATAAAATGCTACATGTTTTGCTTTAAATTTTGCTTTATAAATGGGAAATGGATAAATAAGAATGATAATCGAAAAAAAAAAATTCTGGTAACCAAAAACAAAATCTGGTAAAAGAATCTATTTTTCTGTTAAAACAAGAAAATATCAAAAAAAGACCAAGAAAGCAGGAAGATATCAGAAAAACCAGAGTAAGTCTTCTAAATTTACCTCATTCCCTCTCAACATAAAAAAAAGGTTTATCAAAAGTATTGAAGTGATTAAAAAAATCTGATAAAAACAGTTACAAATTTAGGGGGAAAACACATCAAATTCTGTTGACTTTATTTGATCATATCAAAAAGGGGTCAAATAAAAGTCAGATCAAAGGAAATACATATTTTTCAGCAGAAATTGTTGAATGACTGAAGACATGGAATTTTGACTTACAAGAAAAGAAATGATGAAGATGAAGAAAGCTAATTGGACCTCCTCAAAAAAGTAGGGTCCACAAAAATGGAAAGGTGTCATATAACCGATAATGTTTCTCCAATCTGAATTCAGATGAAGCACTTCAGTGAAACTACAAGTTAAAAAGAACAAGTTGAAAGGGCACAACCACGATTACACGATTAATCATCATTAAAGTCTTGATACCCATGATCTAACGGTTATATCATGAATCAAAAACCGACATCCCATGATCAAACGGTAATAAAGACAATTAATGATCTTTTAACCGCCACTACATGACACGTTCCATATCCTCTCAACTCCATAAACCCACAACATTCTGCTAAAAACCTTCATTGTATAACCCTTAGCAGAAAATTCAAAAATCATACCTTTCTCACAAATTCCAAACCAAAGCAAACTTTGTTCCTCACTCAAAATCCCTAAATTCCAAACCCTAATTCACAAACTTCAAAAATGGCCGAAGTAAACCTCAACATCCCAATTGTTCAACATGATGTACCTTTCATTGAAGACAATGAATTTCTGCCAATGAAAGAAAACAATTTGCTGATGAATACAGAGCATTCAGAATATGATGTGAGATGTCAACTTCTGATAGAATATCTCATGAACTGTCCAATTTCAGGAGCTCTAACAAAAGAGAGAGAAGTACCAGAAAAGCTGCTACAACAATTTGTTCACACCTTTGATGAAGTTGAAGAAAACCAACTCTCTGCCCATGTATGGGAAAATGTTTCCGTAACATTAACTCCTGCAAGGGTAAGAGAATGGCTTGAACTACCTATCCTTGATAACTATGTTGAAGCACCAAGCAAGAAAGAGCTATTAAGCTTTATTATTGGGATTGGTTACAAGTACAAGAAGATCAACAAAATTGGTTCAATCAGAAGAAATGAATTACCAGCAATATGGCAAGTGATGATGGAAGTATTAAACAAATGTCTCACTTCAAAAATTGGAGGAACTGATCAGATTAATCAAGCTATTCTAACAATCATGTATGGACTCATAACTGGGTTCATAATTGATTATGGATTAGAAATTTTTAACCTGATCAAAAGGTCAATCATCACCAAAAACGGAAAAATAATCTCACATCTACCATATCCGAGATTAATTTCTATTTTCATTTCTGAAACATTTGCTGCAAGAGAAATGGAAATTCCAATTCTGGAAAATCTGTGGAGATCAAACACAATAAAGGCCTGGAGTTCTAATCATGGATGGGAATCTGACAAAGATATTCCTATATTACCAGAAAGCATGCTATGTTTCATTTCACAAGATTCACAGTTCAGAATACAGCATGAGACACTTCTAACCAAATCAGACTCCACAACAGAAAGAGCCAGCAGAGAAGTTTTCAAGTGCTCTTCATCACTGGAAGGAGATGAAGAACAAAAGTCAAGATCATCAAAAGAGGCAGGAGGAGAAGGAATTCTGATGATTACCAACGCACCAGATGATGCTGAAAATGATCAAATTCATGAAGGAAGAATTCATCAAGATTTTGATATGCTATAAGAGATAGCACAAGAACATCATGCAGAATCACATATTGCTGGAAGAATTCATGAAGAAGCTCAATTTGGTGGCACTGAAATTGAAACAACTGAAGTAATACATCATGATGAATCTCATATCGCTGGTACATCTTTCTCAAGAACTGTTTTAGTTGATACTCACTCAAAACAAACTAACTCAGAAAGTTCAGTAAATGTTTCTTACAACTTAGAACATAAAGAAACTGATATTGATAAAGAGGTTACTAGTGCTTTTAATCTCAACTCTGAATCAGAAAATGAGGAGGAGTATGAGGTCTTAACAGATAGAGATCAGGAAACTGATCAAGGAAATCTGGAAAAAGGTAATATGTTTACCTTAAAAACTTATGGAGAATCACATCTTGATGTGATTCAAGGATATAAGGTAATCCAGGATGAGAGTATGTCACTCACCTCTGGTGGAGATGATACTGGTAAACTTAAGGCTGCACCAAAATCTGGTAAAGCCAAAAGTAATCCTATCATTTCCAAAACAGCAGCAAATGTGTTTGCAGCTGGAATGTTAACAGGAACATCTGTTGTTTCAAATATCACTGAAAAACTCATGAATCAAGAAAATCTGGAAGCTATGTTGGAAAATGTTTACAAAGTATGCAAAAATCCAGTAGAAGAAAAACTTGATATGTTGCTGTCAGAAATACAAGGTCAAAGGGCTGAAATGAAGACTTTGTCAGAATCAGTGGAAGCAAAAAAGAAACAGACTGATGATAACATTGAAGCACTAAAGTCTCTTCAGAAGATGAAAGAAAAAGCACCAGAACTCAACATTTCTGCATCAGAAATTCAAATGATTCTCACATAAATAGAAAAGATCAAAACACAAGTTGTAAATGTGATGGAGTCAAGACAGTCAAGCAGTGGAAATCGAGTTTTGGAAGAAGTTACCATTCTAAGGGCAAGCAATAACAGTATCACAGATGCCCTTGAGAAACTGTCAAAAGAGTGTGCTGAAAATCAGATGAAAGTTCAAGCTGAATTCAACCAAGTTCAGAAAAACATGGACAGCAACTCAAAACTGGCAAGAGAAACACAACAACTAATGGAGAAGATGCAATTCAATATTGCAAGTTTAGCCAAAGTGGATCCTCAAGAACTCATGAAGGAAATTCCTGTTTCAAGCTAACATCAGAAAGCTCCAAAGTCAACTCCTCAACAATCATCAACCACACCAATCACCAAAGCAGATACCACAATGATGGGACCACCTCCAATATTCCAAAAGAAGAAATGCTGAAAAGGCTAGCAGCTGCAAAACCTCAAGTCATTACAAATTTGAAACTGCTAGCTACCGTTCCAAATCCAACAATATCTGATGACTCAGCAATAAGCAAATATATGAATATATAAACAATGAAGGAATGGGAACAAGAAGGTGAGTCAGAGGCAAAGTCAAAGATTGTTAAGAGAAAAATCTCAGAAACCAAGTCTGTCCTGGTTAAAGAAATTGCCAGAGATGTAATGATGTTTCCTGAATACAATCTGGTGAGTTACTACTTGACAAAAGAAGATGAAATGCCAAGATCACTATCTTCTACCAGACTGGGTTAAGAGAAGAAAGAATGAAAAGAGGGCCATACAGCATTCACAAGCACAATGAGAATCCGGTAAGGAGAATTTTAAGGATGGATGAAGTGAAAGTTACAACTGATGATATAGGAGGAACTTATGTACAAAATAGATACACACTTCAAAGAGAAAATGGGGATGAACAGAAGGTGACTGATGAAGAATTAGCTGACCAGTTGCATCCTTTGGACATTTTGTTCATGAAGGATCACTATGAAAAGGAAAAGAAAAATAACCAAGAGGTCAGAAGGGCATTGAATGGCATATCAAAGGCTGGAATATTGCTATTTGAAAGAATGGCTTTTTCAAACTTTGATCTATGCATCAATTATGAACATGTGCACAACAAAAAGGTGTACTTTAGATCACCTAAAACAAAAGTTCCCTCAGAAATACTGGATGATGCAAGATCTGGAGACATCATTATGCAGACAAGCAAAGATGGAGAATAAGAATATGGTGTAATCTTCAGAGACCAAGACAATAACAAAGCTCTGTTCAGAAGTGTTGAAATCTGTAAGTACTCAAATCAAACCCTGAGGTATATCTTAAAAACCATGAACAAGAGACAAGAACATCTTCAGAAGATAGAGAAGAACTTTGAGGGAAGCAGGAAAGAAATTAAGCAAATGATTGAAGAATGGATCCAAGCAAGAGAATGGTACAAAGACATGTATGATAGATGCAACAAGTATATCTCCTACAAAAAGAAGATAAAGAAAGGAGATGTGCATAAGAGAGTGAAGCTGAATTAAAACTTGTTTATTTTCATCTTTTATGTAATTTGTTGTTCAAAACTTTAGCAACTGGTTTAAATTTGCAAGTATTAAGTTTCCACTGTTTGGAAATTTTATATTCATGAGGTAGTTCATTTTCTTACAATACTTAGGGGGAAACTGTTAGGAAACTTTACTTGTAAGTATTGAAGAAAATCTCAATCAACTGGATCTCTGAAGAAGATAACAGTCCTGAAGATCACAGCAAGATGAAGAAAAACAGATAGGACAACTGAAATGCAAAGTATATACTACAAAGAATCACAAGTTGATCAAGAGTTGATTTGGATTATCAGAGAAGGTTATTTCTGATGGATCTGATGATATTTCTGATGAAATATCATTAGTTTCTGACAATTCTGATCATCAGACTTTCTGATGATTTGTTCACCAGAATTTCTGATGAAGTGGTTTATCAGAAATTCTGATGAAAGCCCCACTTGTCTAAAAATCACAACTCTATCCTGCCACCCATGACCGAAGCATGACATTATTGGTTTTCATGATTACAAATGCAACTTGAATGATGGATTCAATGAATATGTCAAATTGCTACTTTACGCAGGACTTATTGCATGAATAAACAATTGTTTATTCATGTCCATAGCCGTCTATAAACAGAAGGCTCGAGAGGCAGAAGATACTTGAGTTTGAATCTTAGCATTCATATACAAACACTCAAACTCCACTGCTCTTCTCACCCACAGAAATCAATATTCATTTGTTTTAGATAATAATCTTACAATCACCTTGTTAAACTAATTTGTTTCAAAGTGATATAAACTTGATAATTCTGTAGGTCTTGTTTCTTGAAAGTCTGATTTCCATTTCCGCACATCTTTTTCACATATACTAAAATCACTTGCCATATTACGTAAAAAGAAGTTGTTAAGGCCATACTGGGTCCAACAGAAACGAAATTTGTGTTCTTGTTATGGTTGTCACCTAAAGATAGGTGACAGTATTGTTTTAAAACTAAACACAAGATAACTTGTTTTAGGGTCCTAGGAAGGTTATAGTCTAGGTCAAAGCATTACTAATAACCTAATTCCCTATAACCATTGGCTCTGATACCAACTTTTCTGTCACACCCCGACCACGTAAAACAACAAGACGTGGCGGAAACGTCGGGGAGTGTTGTAACAGAATCATTGTTTCATAACCATGGATAAAATAATTTTGTTTTATTGAATCATTGAAATCTTTGTTCTATTACAAATCAGATAAATACAAATATTACCTTTCAAGTTTTAAAGTCGCTAAGGCATGAGTCCATCCTAAGTGTAGCATGTATCAACAATCATCACAAAGCAGCACCTGAAACATGTATAAAAATAGATACGTCAGCATAAAAATGCATGTGAGATCATAGGTTTTATTGATTTAGGATTCATGACTTATAAGTTTAAGGAAAAATGTTTAAGAAAAGTAGTCATGATCCTTGAAAAAGGTTTTCTTTTATAAATCATACTAAAATTTATAAGAAATCAGATGATATAAAATAATAATACATAGGTAATTAAATAATTAAGTAAAATGAGTTTGTATAAAATATATTGTTTGAAAAACAATATTTTGATAAAAAGGTTTATAGTATATGCAAAAATATACTTTGGTTTTAAGAAAGTCGAATAAGTAATATATCAAAATATATTTCAGTTTCAAAATCGTTTACCCAAGTGTACTAAATAACGCCACGGTATGTAATGTGATGAAAACACTTATATATAAGAAGTACCAGCGGCGTATCTACCATGTTTTCATCACATTACACCTGTCCCGTTATCTAAACACTAACCAAAACCCAATTGTTAAACAAATAGTATATTAAATATACTTTAGTTGTTAAAAATAATAATTTTTAGTAGTACATTAAAAGTATACTTTGGATTTATAAATAACATATTAAACTATATTTTGGATTGAAAATAACATATTAACTATGCTTTGGTTTTGAAAATAACATATTAAACTATGTTTTAATGATTAACAAAATATATGTTGGTTTTGTACAATATCACATATGAGAGCATATCAAACTATACTTTTGGGAGTATAACAAAATATACAAAAATAATGTGATTTAAGAATTCATTCAGACCTAGTGCATCAAAATACACCTTTGAGACTATAGGAATACCACAAAGGCAATCCCTATTTGGATGGAGAAAAATAAATTGGCTTCAGACATTCCATGACAACAGGAATGGGGTGTCAAATCCAATAGCGCTATATCATACTACCAACCGGTCTGGTGAACAAAATAAGTACTATTCCAAACATTTATTTTATAATCTTTGAAAAATTAGAGTTTAAATCATAAATAATCATTCAGTTTGTAAAAAGATAAGTACAAATATGTATAATCAATTATACTTTTGAAAACATGAAAATAACAGATAGGTACACATGCTTCACCCCAAAACAGTTTGAAAACAGTAAAAGAGGGGACTATGTACTCACTTGAGAGTGCTTAGAAGTCTTGAACAACTACCAAGCAAGCTAGAGGGAGCACGGAATCAAACGGCACCTAATATAGGTAACTACATAAATAAACCAGACCTAAATCGGAAGATTGGATAGGATGAGGTCTCGTAAACCAAATGAGTGTGGGAACACATATGATATGGTTTAACAAGGCCTACATACTAAAAGGAAGCCTAACCTAAGTGCTTACGACCCATTACGACCCGTTTAGGTAGCTTGCGCTACTTTAACGCGTCGTTCACGTAAAACGCGTTCGGACTGCCTAACTAGTCCTATGACAAGTATTATATGCCTCAACATGTTTAATTATGTTGCATAATCAGTTAAGTGACAAAAGTTTGGGTTACATATGCTTAAACATAAATTATGCATAAAAAGGGTATTTTGGTAATTTTCCTAAGGCATATAAACTACCTATCATATGACTAACTAAACGAAGTGACCATAAGGTATAACCTCAGAAGGTTATTCCCTATACAACTATGGTCACCAAATGTGTTTGGTCGGATCCTAAAGATCGACCAAACGAGTCTAGTTTGTAAGTCTAAGCGGGTGTTTAATCTGCTTGACTTACGACTCTATACAAGCACTAATCTAAAAGTGACGAGCTAAACATGCTAAAACATGTTTAGTTAAGTTAGAAAACAGGTTTTGATACATAGAAGTAGTTTGGTTACAAAATACGCAAGAATACGCATTTTGGCCGAAACTACGACTCGTCACTAAGCCTAGATAACGTGGTAATCAGTAGGTATAGTCACTAGAGACTATAACCATCGTGATTACGCTCACGTTATGAAGTTCAAACGAACTTCGCATTGACCATAAACTGGTCAATGCAGAAAGTCAAACGCAGTTTGACTTTTAAGCTAAAAACGAAAGAAAAGAACGAAGGAATACTTACAAAGGGTCCCCGCAAGCAAATCTTGATCCAAGTAGCTCAGGTATGAAGCAAAGGCTTCAACTTAGAGCATCTTAGATCAGATTTGAATGAGGAAGAAGTGAAACTATGGTGGGTATTTATAGATTTGGCACAACCGTTAAGATCGTTCATCGAATAACGTGCTTCGATCTAGGCCGTACACATGTGCCCATGGTTTTGTGAAACCATGGGAGCCCCTAGAATGACCCATAGTACCAAAAATACCATTAAATACCAGCCCATGGTTTTGCAAAACCATGGGTTAAAACCATTAACACTTCAAAATTTGACTAGGTTCATTGAATCTGGTCAGAAATTTCAAAAATGGTCCCTGCACTTGTAAAATTTGATTTTTTTTGCACTTTTAAGCCCCGATAACCCAATTTCAATGCTCTAAAATAAAGTTAAAGTATAGGATATTTAGGGACGTAAGATATGCGCGAAAATGCAAACTTATGCACCTTTGACGCTTTTAGTCTCTATTGATCAAATAAGTTCATTTTAGCATACCGAACCCCTCAAAGCCTATTTCTAAGCTATGTAAAGGATATTTAGGGTATGTTTAACTTATGGTCATGTTCCAGAATGTTCGTTACTATACAAATCGGTATAGTTTCGCAGTTTGACACAATTAGTCCCTACGATCGAACAAACTTGATTTCAACACACCAAACCATCCAAAACTTATTTCTAAGTTATGTGGAGGTTATTTAAGGTATGTTAAGCCTATTTAACTATTCCGGGGTGTTCGTTGTATTAAACTGGTTATCAGTGCGCGTATAACCTTCCAGAAAGCGATTTAAAGCTTGAAATCGAACAAGAATTGATATGTGCAGACGATACACATATTTATACAAATCCCAAGTATGAAATACAATATTTCATTGGTTTGGAATTTGTTTGATGGTTGAAGTGACACAGGCGTCACAACCCAAGCGAATTGCTCGCTTCATTGGGGGTTTGGCCCCAGAGATAAAAGCCAGTGTTAAGGCTTCAAGACCTGCTACTTTTAGATCAGCAGCTGATCTATCTCTGTCTCTTACCTTGGATGCGGTCAGGCTAAGATCGCTCAAGAATTCTGAAGAAGGTAAGAGAAAGCGTGAGGATGATAACTCACGAGGGTCGGAGAAGAAGCACAAGGGAAACATTGATTCCAAGAAGTTTGGATCTGGAAAGAGTAATCAACGAACAGAGGAGAAGCCAAAGTGCACGACTTGCCAAAAACGCCACTTTGGAACATGCAGGCTTGAGACCAAGTCTCAATCAGGATCACCTGCATGTGGGTTATGCAAGTCTAAAGAGCATAAGACTGTTGATTGCAAGAAGATTAAAGATGCCACTTGTTACAACTGCAATGAGAAAGGGCACATCAAAACCAACTGCCCTAAATACACCAAAAAGCCAGAGGAAGCCAAGAAGACCAACGCTAGGGTCTTCCAGATGAATGCACAGGAGGCGATTCGGAACGACAATGTGATCACAGGTACCTTCCTCATAAATGATGTTTATGCAAGAGTGCTTTTTGATTCAGGAGCTGATAAGTCATTCGTAGATAATAAGTTCTGTAAGTTGCTGAATTTACCTGTTAAAACCCTAAGTGTGAAATATGAGGTGGAATTAGCTGATGGTACCTTAGAAACCGCATCAACCATGTTAGATGGATGTTTCATATCCTTTAGGAACCACTCTTTTCCATTGTCCTTACTTCCTTTAAAGTTAGCCGGTTTTGACATAGTTTTAGGCATGGATTGCTTATCGCATAACCAAGCCCAGATCGTCTACAATAAGAAGCAAGTGGTGATCAAGACTCCGTCTGGTGAGCCACTTACCATTCAGGGAGATACCCAGTATGGACTGCCTGAGCAAGTGTCTATGCTCAAGGCATCTAGGTGCTTGAAGAAGGGATGTGTCATTTATATGGCACATGTAACCATTGATGAGCAGAAGCCCAAGGTTGAAGATATTCCCGTCATTTCTGAATACCCAGAAGTTTTCCCTGAAGAACTACCTGGTTTACCACCAAATAGGAAGTAGAATTCAGAATTGACATTATCCCTGGAGCAGCGCCTGTCGCAAGAGCGCCTTATAGGTTGGCACCAACAGAAATGAAGAAGTTGAGGACACAACTAGATGATTTTCTAGCCAAAGGTTTTATTAGACCTAGTTCATCTCCTTAGGGAGCGTCAATCCTGTTTGTGAAGAAAAAGGATGGATCGATGCGTCTATGCATCGATTATCGCGAGCTTAATAAGGTTACTATCAAGAATAGGTATCCTTTGCCCAGGATCGACGATCTGTTCGATCAATTGCAAGGGGCAAGCTACTTTTCTAAGATCGATTTGAGGTCAGGCTATCATCAACTGAAGGTTAAAGATGAAGATGTACACAAGACTGCATTTAGGACTCGTTATGGTCATTACTAGTTCCTAGTGATGCCTTTTGGGCTCACTAATGCACCTGCCACATTCATGAATCTCATGAACCACGTCTGCAAGCCCTATCTGGATAAATTCGTCATCGTCTTCATCGATGACATCCTCATTTACTCAAAGAATCAAGCTGATCATGAGGAGCACCTCCATTGCATTCTGAAATTGCTTCAGCAGGAGAAGCTTTATGCCAAATTCTCGAAGTGTGAATTTTGGCTTCGTGAAGTCCAGTTTCTTGGACATGTTGTTAGTGAGCGTGGTATCCAAGTGGATCCCGCGAAGATTGAAGCTATTATGAACTGGCAAGAGCCGAAGACGCCTACGGAGATTCGCAGCTTCCTAGGACTAGCAGGATACTACAGGCGATTTATTGAAAACTTCTCAAGAATTGCAGCACCCCTGACTCTCCTCACCCGCAAGAATAGCAAGTTTGATTGGGGGCCTAAGCAGCAAGAATCCTTCGATATTCTGAAGCAGAAGTTGAGCAACGCTCCAGTACGAACATTGCCGGAGAGGATTGATGAGTTTGTAGTATATTGCGATGCATCACACACTGGTATGGGATGTGTGCTTATGCAGAAAGGCAAAGTCATTGCCTATGCTTCACGCCAGTTAAAGGTGCACGAAAAGAATTACACCACCCATGATTTGGAATTGGGTGCCGTTGTATTCGCACTAAAACTATGGAGGCATTACTTGTATGGAACCAAGTGCGTGATCTATTCTGATCACAAAAGCCTTCAACACTTGTTCAATCAGAAGGACTTGAACATGAGGCAGCGAAGATGGATGGAAACTTTAAATGATTATGATTGTGAAATAAGATACCATCCAGGCAAGGCAAATGTAGTCGCTGATGCCTTGAGTAGAAAGGAACGAGTAAAGCCAATAAGAATAAATGCCAAGAGCATTGAAATAAAGAATAGTTTGAATGAAAGGATATTAGCTGCGCAGAAGGAAGCTGTATTGGAAGCTAACTATCCTGATGAAAAGCTAGGAGTAACTGAAGAACAGTTATCCTATGACAAGTACGGAATCCTGAGATTAAATGGACGAATATGGGTTCCAGTTTATGCAGGACTTCGGGATGTCATCCTCCAGGAAGCCCACAGTTCCAAATATTCCGTTCATCCTGGAACTGATAAGATGTACCAGGAAGGCAAACTATTGGTGGATAGGCTTGAAGAAGTCTATAGCTGCCTATGTAGCTAAATGTTTGACAAGTGCAAGTCAAAGCTGAACATCAGAAGCCGTCAGGTTTACTGCAACAGCCTGAAATTCCCACTTGGAAATGCGAAATGGTGACAATGGATTTTATCACCAAGTTGCCAAAGACAAAGAAAGGAAATGATACTATATGGGTGATAGTAGATAGACTGACTAAGTCAGCACATTTCCTACCCATTAAGGAGACTTATAGCTCCGACATGTTAGCCCAATTGTACGTAGATAAGATTGTATCTCTGTGTCACAACCTGATTTCCACGTGTCTCACCGGTGGGCCTGGTGGGGGATTACCGTGACGTAGTTGGCAACAATATAGTCAAACCACACAATTATATGAATGCACAGCGGAAGCATAAAGATAAATATATTTCAACATTGATTGTAATATCAAAGTATCACCATTGTTGAAATAAAATCCACAGGGGATCAATAATAAGATAAAAATAATTGTTCAACAGACATAGGCATCTTAAGCTTGCGAGACTCTTTATTGATGCTACGGAGAAATATCCAGCCAATTACGCTTAGTACCTGCATTTAATCTTTTTGGGAAAATACGTCAGTTTACACTGGTAAATACATTCAACCGACACTTTTGTAAAATGTTTATTAAAATTGATTTGAATGCACAAGGCACAAACTCTTTTATAACTTGGGAGAATTACTTACATTTATAATCTTGTGAACGGATTACATGTTCCTTATGCGTTCAGTAGCCCGGATCTTGTCCGGGTTAAAGATTAATAGACACACCACATAGCATAAAACCGTGGCGGGTAAACCAACGGCTATACCTTTATAATTATGGACATAATTCCGGGTGTACGCCTACACCCGGATGTCAAGGTCGTGGCCATTTCGTAAAATGCTGCCAAGGATATCCGGGACATGGTCATTAACCCCCTAAAGGCTTTAAGTAACAATACTGTTTAAACGAGCCGATCAAATTTATTCAATTACCCACTCAACGGTGGAGAATTTGATGCCCGATCAAGCGGTATGCTATATACCGTAACCCAAGCCCGTATAACGGAAAATAAGTTAAAAGTATTTACCTTTGCAAGTATAAATCCTTAATCGAATAAATTGCAAATAGCTTTTACTGGTCTCCTATTCTGGAACGAAGGTTTAAAATAACCTATTAGAATCCTAACGGGTCTTTAATTTAGCCGTAGCTTAGACCGGTCAGTTTCAAAGGATAATTACGGTTTAATCGCGTGAAAGGCGAAAACCGGGAATGGAATGTGATTTGTACCCAACAAGTTTGAAGACTTGTTTTATATGGGTATAATAACCACACTCTGGATTTTGGGGTCAAAACAATATGGTTTGACCTGTTTCGGCTAGTTTATGTAAACTAGTTACATAAGCCGAACCGTGCACGCAAAAGGCGCAACGGGTAACCGTAAGAGTCCTACACTGGTTTCCTAAGTCAATATGCTTTAAAGAGGTTGTGGTATCAGTAGGATACCTTCCATAATGCCCGTAACGAGTTTAAGTTCATATTATGCCCTGTAGGGGTATTTCGGTCTTTTTAAAGATTATAAAAGAGGTTTCTGAGTTCTACAGGAAATCTGAGTTTCCCGAACAGTTTATAAAGTCCAAAATACTTTATTTATTATTTAAAATCAGTATCAACTGGAATCGGGTCAAAAGACCTTGTATAACTTAAGTTATGGCCGAAAAGGGTATATTCAGTATTTACCGAACCGTTGCCATAACCGCAGGTTATGAGCAGGTTAAAAATAATTAAAAATCTTTAAAAATCCCAAAATATTATTTTACATTAGTGTGTAAAAGGTTTGGTGTCGAAATCTGGGTTTAGATAGGCGTTATGCTAATTGCGCTATTTAATTACTAAAGTTTCCGTAATTGCGCTATTTAGCATAACTCCTATTCTGGACCTCGAATTGACGTGAAATTTTAGGGACATGCTTAGAAATCAGTAACTAAGGTTATGGTCCTTTCACATGTCCGAAATTCTCGTTTTAAATTAAAAAGGGCGTTACGGTCAACTTTTAAGCACTTAACGGAAAGGTGTAAAAGACTCGGACAAACAACGAACCGGTCACAGAGGGTTATACCATCATGTAACCTGGTCCTAAGAGAGTCCTAAGGCATATCTAAATCATACTTTAACGGGTCAAAACTGAAGTCAAAGCAAAAGTCAAAGTTTTGCGACTTTCGGCTCCGAACCGGGTCAAAACAGTAAATGGTCGGATCAAACAAGCTTAGACTAGTTAATATACTTATTATCATGTTTTATGAGTGTTTAAACAGGTTACACACCATCTACATTACTGGTTATGCATGAAATCGCAAAATAGCATTTCTGTTGACTTTTTCTAAGCACGTTTGACTCGACATTCGGACTAGTTAGAGTGGGAATCAGAGGGTGCCCTTTTGGGGGTTTAAAGTCCACATGATTACCAACATATAACTACCTTTGATTCAACAAACCACTGGACCATTTGTGATTTATCGTAAAGTCAATCGTTAATTACGACGGATTGACTTTTAAGCTAAACTATGCAAAAACTAAGCCATAAAAGGGTAGGCATACTTACAGAAGCTTGGTGCACGACTAGTGATATTAGAAGAATGCTTGAGAGCTTCAGAAATGATCAAGAAGGCAGGTTTGAGGTGTGTTGAACAATGGAACACTACCTTGCCTTTTATAGTGAAAAATTTAGCTCAAGATCATTACAACTCAACCTACAATGGTTCATGGATGATCAGCAGGTGTCCCTGGGTGCTAGGGGACATGTAGAGGGCGCCCATGCTTCAATTAATGCATCAATGATCGTTTCCAAGCTCAAACAGTGAATCTGTCCAAGTTTTCTGTATCTGGCACTCTCACGCGGCCCGCATTAAGAATCAAGCAACCCAGACGCGGGCCGCCTGAATCCTTAAGTCAGAAAACAAATCTGCAGGCGGCGCGTGGCCCGCATTAAATCATGCATATCTTCCACGCGGCCCGCATTAGACTTGATTTTCAAGATTTTCATATCTTTTGTAATCATTAACCTGACCTTTCGGTTTCGAAGGGGTAACTTTACGATTTGGCCCTCGATTATTTACGAATAAGGGCCTCGTGACTATTACCCGCATTGTTAAGCCCTCGGTTGATTTAATTACTATCCGAAAAAGCCTTAACTTTTATTGTTGACGCTTTTAACCCCTCGCATACGAATTTGATCATAACTTTCTCGTTTTAAAACGGAACTTCGCGGAATTTATATCGTATATTCCAGTGAGCATATTTTACTGTTACAAAGTCTCGGGTTCGTCAAAGGGTCACTCAGAGGTATAAATTAAATATGTTGACACAATTAACCCCTGTAGTTTGTAATCTCTCACTTTCTTCCGCGTTTCGCTCTGTACGATCCATGATTTATTCGTTTGAAGGTACGAGCATCATCTAGGGCTACTATACAGTATATTTACCCCTCGTTGACATTTTTAACCCTCGAATTTACATACTTTCAAGGTTTGTCAACTTTAGTCCTTTATTTAGTATTTAATACCACGTGTAAACTCATGACACGTGTCAACACATTATTGGACACAAAATTTCAAGGTGTTACATCCTCTCCCCCTTAAAATAAATCTCGACCCGAGATTTACTGAAATAAATAAGGGTATTTTTCTTTCATCGTGGATTCAACCTCCCATGTGAATTCGGGACCTCTACGGGCATCCCATTTGACCTTAACAATAGGTACATGCTTCCTTCGAAGCTTCTTTACCTGTCGATCTTCAATCGACAAAGGTTTTTCCACAAATTTTAAGCTCTCATCTATATGCACATCTGTATGTGGTATCACCAGTGATTCATCGGCGAAGCACTTCTTCAGATTGCAGATGTGGAACACATTGTGAATTCCACTGAGCTCTTCTGGTAAGTTTAGCTTATAGGCAACGGATCCGACACGTTCGATAACCTCGAAAGGTCCTATGTATCTTGGGCTTAGTTTGCCTTTCTTACCAAAACGCATCACCCCCTTCTAGGGTGATACTTTAAGCAACACTTTTTCACCTACTTCGAAGTGAAAATCTTTACGCTTTGGGTCTGCGTAACTTTTCTGCCTATCTCAGGCAGCCTTGAGACGGTCTCGAATCTGGACAATCTTGTCCGTCGTTTCGAAGACTATCTCTGGTCCTGATAATTGGACATCTCCAACTTCCGCCCAACAAACGGGCGATCTATACTTTCTACCGTATAACGACTCGAAGGGCGCAGCCTTAATGCTGGTATGGTAGCTATTGTTGTAGGAGAATTCGATTAATGGTAGGTTCTTATCCCAACTACCACCCAAATCGATCGCACATGCGCGTAGCATGTCTTCCAACGTCTGAATAGTACGCTCACTCTGACCGTCTGTCTGAGGATGGTAAGCCGTACTAAAATTCAAACGTGTGCCCAAAGATTGCTGGAAACTTTTCCAAAAATGCGACGTGTATCTAGTATCTCTGTCAGAGATAATAGACACAGGTATGCCATGCAAGGCTACAATCTTATCAACGTATAACTGGGCCAACATGTCGGAGCTATAAGTCTCCTTGATGGGTAAGAAATGTGCTGACTTAGTCAGTCTATCAACTATAACCCATATTGTATCATTTCCTTTCCTCGTCTTGGGTAACTTGGTAATAAAATCCTTAGTTACACATTCCCACTTCCATTCGGGAAGTTCAGGCTGTTGTAGCAAGCCTGACGGCTTTTGATGCTCAGCTTTGACTTGCGCACAAGTCAAGCATTTGGCCACATATGCGGCTACAGACTTTTTCAAGCCTATCCACCAATAATTTGCCTTTAGATCCTGGTACATCTTATCAGCTCCAGGATGAACAGAATATTTGGAACTATGGGCTTCCTGGAGGATAACATCTCGTAGTCCTCCATAAATTGGAACCCTTATTCGTCCATTTAATCGTAAAATTCCGTCCTTGCTAAGAGTTAACTGCTCCTCAGTTACTCCTAGCTTTTCTTTAGGATAGTTAGCTTCCAACACAGCTTCCCTCTGTGCAGCTAACAACCTTTCAATCAAATTATTCTTCACTTCGATGCTCTTGGCATTGATTCGGATGGGTTTCACCCTTTCCTTTCGACTTAAGGCATCAGCGACTACATTCGCCTTGCCGGGATGATATCTGATTTCACAATCATAATCATTTAAAGTCTCCATCCAACGGCGCTGCCTCATGTTTAATTCCTTCTGATTAAACAGATGTTGAAGGCTCTTATGATCCGAATAGATCACAAACTTGATACCATACAGATAATGCCTCCACAGTTTTAGTGCGAACACAACGGCACCCAACTCCAAGTCATGGGTGGTGTAATTCTTTTCATGCACCTTTAACTGCCTTGAAGCATAGGCAATAACCTTGCCTTTCTGCATAAGCACACACCCCATGCCAGTGTGTGATGCATTGCAGTAAACTTCGAACTCTTCGGTACCTTCAGGCAATGTTAGTACAGGAGCGTTGCTCAACTTTTGCTTCAGAATATCAAAGGACTCTTGCTGCTTAAGGCCCCAAATGAACTTTACTTTCTTCTTGGTCAAGGAAGTTAGGGGTGCAGCAATCCTTGAAAATTTTTAAATGAAACGCCTGTAATATTCTGCTAATCCCAGGAAACTACGAATCTCTGTAGGCGTCTTTGGCTCTTGCCAATTCATGACAGCTTCCACTTTAGCGGGATCCATTTGGATACCACGCTCGCTGACAACATGTCCTAGGAATTGGACTTCTTAAAGCCAGAATTCGCACTTAGAGAATTTGGCATAGAGTTTCTCATGATGCAGGAGTTTGAGAATACAGCGAAGGTGTTTCTCATGGTCAGTTCGGTTCTTCGAGTAGAAAAGAATGTCGTCGATGAAAACGATGACGAATTTGTCTAAGTACGGCTTGCAAACGCGATTCATGAGATCCATGAACGCAGCCGGTGCATTAGTGAGCCCTAAAAGGCATCACTAGGAACTCATAGTGACCATAACGAGTCCTAAATGCGGTTTTATGTACGTCTTCATCTCTGACTTTCAGTTAATGGTAGCCTGACCTCAAGTCAATCTTCGAGAAATAACTTGCCCCTTGTAACTGATTGAACAAATCGTCGATCCTCGGCAAAGGATACCTATTCTTTATCGTGACTTTATTAAGCTCGCGATAATCGATGCACAGACGCATCGATCCTTCCTTCTTCTTGACAAACAGGACTGGTGCTCCCCAGGGAGACGAACTAGGTTTGATGAAACCTTTAGCTAGCAGTTCATCCAGTTGTGTCCTTAACTCCTTCATTTCGGTTGGTGCTAACCTGTAAGGTGATCTAGCAACAGGTGCTGCTCCAGGGATGATGTCAATTCTGAATTCCACTTGCCTACTTGGTGGCAAACCAGGTAGTTCTTCAGGGAAAACCTCTGGGTATTCGGAGATGACGGGGATGTCTTCTATCTTCGGTTTAGGCTCATCAATAATCACTTGTGCCATGTAGATGACACAACCCTTCTTTAAACATTTTGAAGCGTTGAGCATAGTCACTTGCTCAGGCAATCCATATTGGGTATCTCCTCGAATGGTAAGCGATTCACCAGACGGAGTCTTTATCACCACTTGCTTTCTATTGCAGACGATTTGGGCCTGGTTGTGAGATAACCAGTCCATACCTAATACTATGTCAAAACCAGCCAATTTAAAGGGAAGTAGAGATAGAGGAAAAGAGTGGTTCTTAATGGATATCACACATCCATCTAACACAGTGGAGACGGTTTCTATGGTGCCATCTGCTAGCTCTACCTCATAATTCACATTTAAGGTTTTGACAGGCATATTCAGCAATTTGCAAAATTTATGATCTACGAAAGAGTTATGAGCGCCTGAATAAAAAAGTACTCTTGCGAAGACATCATTTACAAGGAAAGTACATGTGATCACGTTATCGTCTAGTACAGCTTCTTTCGCATCCATCCTGAAGACTCTTGCATTGGTCTTCTTGGCCTCTTCAGGCTTCTTGGCGTTTTTAGGGCAGTTGGTTCTAATGTGCCCCTTCTCATTGCAACTGTAGCAAGTTGCATCCTTTAGCTTTTTGCAATCCAAGGTCTTGTGGTCCTTGGACTTGCATATCCCGCAAGCAAATGACTTTGACTGAGTCTGCGAGTTTGATTCGAGTCTACACTTTCCAAAGTGATGTCTCTTGCAATTCTTGCACTTGGGCTTCTCACCAGATTGTTGCCCATCTCTCCTTGACTCAGACCCTTTCTTGTTGTCACCGTTTCCACGGTGCTTCTTGCTCGATCTTCGTGAAGTGTCATCTTCACGTTTTCTCTTCTCAGCTTCTTTGTTCCTCAGCGATCTTTGTCTGACCGCATCCAGAGTGAGGGACAAAGAAATGTCAGCTACAGATCTAAAGGTAGCTGGCCGAGAGGCCTTTACGCTTGCCTTTATCTCGGGGGCTAAACCACCGATAAAACGAGCTATTCTCTTTGGCTCCGGAGTTACCAGATACGGAACCAACCGGGACATTGTGTTGAAGCTCGTGAGGTAAGCTTGACAGTCAAGGTTTGTCATAACCAACGATAGAAAATCAGACTCTATCTTTTCAACCTCATGTTGAGGGCAGTAATTTTCCTTGATGAGAGAAATGAATTCCTCCCACGTCATGCTGTACAAAACAACCTTCCCCGAGGCCTGAACCAACGACCTCCACCAAGCCAGGGCTTCGCCCTTGAATGATTGCGAAACAAACTTTACCACGTCTCTCTCTGCATAACCACTGATGTCCACCACGGTGTCCATCTCGTCTAACCATGTCATACAATCTACCGCGCCTCCTCCCCAATGAAATCTCGGGGTTTGCAAGATACGAAATACTTGTAGGTGCAACCCCTGGCGCGAGAGGCATCAGTAAACACTTTTTCCTTAGGGCGGATACTGTTTTCATTCGATGAGTGTTTATCATCGTCCCTTTTTGGCTTAGAGGGTGGTTTGCTGTGAGATTTTGAGTGGCTTTTTGGCTTTGAGTGTGGTTTAGATATGGTTCTGCTCCGGGACTCGGTGTACTCTTCGTATTGTCGATCTAAGGCTGCCTTAACAGCGCCATCGACTAGAGCTTTTAATTCAGCGCCTGTCAAATGAACCTGGGCGTTATCATATTCATCTTCTTTCGAATGACTATTCACCTCATTTGGATCAGCCATTGTAACTTGAATCTGCTACAGAAGATAATGACAAAGTTTTATTTAGGAGTTTATTATGGAATTGTCTTTTATGGCAATTCATTAACCATGGTAATAGAGACCATATCTGGTTAATTCGTTACTCACTTTTATTTAGGTTTTGAACATAACTTATCCTAATTACAAACAATGTTGTTAGTGGCATAAAAAGCCTAGTCACAAGGACATTTTTATAATATAAGCCGGGATTTCAGAGAATCAAGGCATGAAGGGTTGAACCGTAGTCCTTTTACCTTTTCTGACCGGGAGTCATAGACTACAACTGCCTTTTGTCTTATATGACAATAAGTATGGCCCGTAGGCACTACATCACTAATGGATGTTTAATAAGTTTGGCCCGTAGGCACTACATCACTAATGGATGTTTAATAAATGAATCATCTTTATTGACAATTTTAACCCATGATTTACAAATCATTAATTTGGGCTTTGGAATCCTTAGAAGGATTCTTATATAAGAATGACGCGTGCGATTTTAACGAATCACCTCTGCCAAGAACGTTAACATGTTTACAGAGGTTAACAGGGAATCTGAATCTTTTAATCAGGTCTTACCATCTTGGCCGGGTCTTTTACTGACACCTGGCTAGGTTTCACCATTAAGATTCTTTATTTAGGCAGATTAATTTAAAAGGAATGAATTTTGATTTATTTCATATATAATATAACAAAAATGAAATTTATAACATAACATTCCATTATAATAATGATTACACGCTGCCCTAAACGGGACTTTTTAACTAAATAAATACCTACACCGAGGTTTACAGAAAACAAGTCCATGCAGGGACCAAGTACATAGACAGATGTCCGCACAGGGACTAAAAGATAAGTTCACGCAGGAACTGAAAGTAATTGTCCGCATAGGGACTAAACACGATAAATGTCCACGCAGGGACTAAAAATACTCTAAACAAATGTCCTCGTAGGGATTTTGCTTGTAATAGTAAATACTGTAATACATAAAGAGACTAATGATCTCGCTTCTTCCTTCCTTTTAGTAGGTTTGCTAGGCCTTTAAGGAATCCACGATTACTCTTACGTTCTTGTTCGAAGTCTCGTTCCACTCGGTTTAGACGGTGGAGGATTTCTTCTTGCTCCGGTGGAGAAAAACGTGGCTGCTGCGACGGTTGCTGAACCGGAGGTCTAGGAGGTATTGGATACCCATGAGCTGAGTAATCTGGTCTCCAAGAGGTTCCATGGAGGGCATTGTAATTAGCCGCTACAACGTATGGATCCGCATCATAGTTATAGTTGTAGTGCGTGTGAGTCGGCTGCTCAAACGGATTGTATGCGGTGGAACCGCCATATGCTGGTATAGGGTTATCATAGCCGAAAGGTGGTGGAGGTGGTGCAACTGGTGCAGAATTCACCTCTGAAGGGTGACCCGAAGGTTCACCTAATTGTGGTTCTTCAGGCACTGACGGAAAGTGACTCGCACTCGAGTGGCGAGGGGTGCTGAAATGGAATTCCCCTCCTCGGGTGGACATCCGCGCGCCTGATCTTCTACGCCTTGGCGGATCAGGAAGTACTGGTTGAACTGGTGGCAGTGGAGGCGGTGGCGTAACTGCCACAAACCGCGAATCCTCAGAAGGGTCCTGTTGTTGCTGTTGGTCATGAGGCGAGAAATGATGATAAGGTGTGAAGTACCAATCACATTGGTCAAACCTCGCCTGATAACTGTCGGGACCTTGATAGGGTGTTCCATGAAAGGATGACCCATCAGAGATCTCGATTGGATGATTGGGAGTACCTCTGGCAGGTTCTATGGGATCCGTGTCTTCATCCATATCTACCGCGTTATCTTCAGAGAAGTGATCCTCTGGTCCCAAAGGGTTATAACCTATTGGTTCTTGGACATAATCCGCTGGGTTGAATTGTCCTACGAAGAAAGGAGAAGGATCGCCATAAGAACGGTGCGAAGCAGATCGCTGGAGAGGTATAAACGAAGGTTGAGGGTTACTGGGATCGTTTTCCGAATTTGGTCCAAAAGAGTGACGGTAAGAGGGTGTTGAACTGTGCGAGGTAGAATGTCTTGCAGGCTCAAAGAGGTTTCTTCTACGTCTCTGAGGTTCTTCACTCCTTGTACTGGAAGGAGCTCGCATGTTCGAAGGTCCGGCCTCGTGATCATTGGGAGTGATGATCGGCCCTTTGCCTCTTCCTCCTCTTCCTCTTCTAATTGCTGGTGGCATATTTCCTGCTTTCAAAACTTTAAAATCACAATAAACAATAAAAGACAAACTGGAATAAAATTTCGAATTTGTCCTATGTTCTTGTCTAGACTCAAGTATGTGCAATTGTGTCATTGAGATTAAACACATAAGGATAGTGTTTAATTCACTCAATGTTGGCTCTGATACCAACCTGTCACAACCCGATTTCCACGTGTCTCGCCGGTGGGGGATTACCGTGACGTAGTTGGCAACAATATAGTCAAACCACACAATTATATGAATGCACAGCGGAAGCATAAAGATAAATATATTTCAACATTGATTGTAATATCAAAGTATCACCATTGTTGAAATAAAATCCACAGGGGATCAATAATAAGATAAAAATAATTGTTCAACAGACGTAGGCATCTTAAGCTTGCGAGACTCTTTGTTGATGCTACGGAGAAATATCCAGCCAATTGCGCTTAGTACCTGCATTTAATCTTTTTGGGAAAATACGTCAGTTTACACTGGTAAATACATTCAACCGACACTTTTGTAAAATGTTTATTAAAATTGATTTGAATGCACAGGGCACAAACTCTTTTATAACTTGGGAGAATTACTTACATTTATAATCTTGTGAACGGATTACATGTTCCTTATGCGTTCAGTAGCCCGGATCTTGTCCGGGTTAAAGATTAATAGACACACCACATAGCATAAAACCGTGGCGGGTAAACCAACGGCTATACCTTTATAATTATGGACATAATGTCGGGTGTACGCCTACACCCGGATGTCAAGGTCGTGGCCATTTCGTAAAATGCTGCCAAGGATATCCGGGACATGGTCATTAACCCCCAAAAGGCTTTAAGTAAAAAGACTGTTTAAATGAGCCGATCAAATTTATTCAATTACCCACTCAACGGTGGAGAATTTGATGCCCGATCAAGCGGTATGCTATATACCGTAACCCAAGCCCGTATGACGGAAAATAAGTTAAAAGTATTTACCTTTGCAAGTATAAATCCTTAATCGAATAAATTGCAAATAGCTTTTACTGGTCTCCTATTCTGGAACGAAGGTTTAAAATAACCTATTAGAATCCTAACGTGTCTTTAATTTAGCCGTAGCTTAGACCAGTCAGTTTCAACGGATAATTACGGTTTAATCGCGTGAAAGGCGAAAACCGGGAATGGAATGTGATTTGGACCCAACAAGTTTGAAGACTTGTTTTATATGGGTATAATAACCACACTCTGGATTTTGGGGTAAAAACAATATGGTTTGACCCGTTTCGGCTAGTTTATGTAAACTAGTTACATAAGCCGAACCGTGCGCGCAAAAGGCGCAACGGGTAACCTTAAGAGTCCTACACTGGTTTCCTAAGTCAATATGCTTTAAAGAGGTTGTGGTATCAGTAGGATACCTTCCATAATGTCCGTAACGAGTTTAAGTTCATATTATGCCCCGTAGGGGTATTTCGGTCTTTTTAAAGATTATAAAAGAGGTTTCTGAGTTCTACAGGAAATATGAGTTTCCCGAACAGTTTATAAAGTCCAAAATACTTTATTTATTATTTAAAATCAGTAGCAACTGGAATCGGGTCAAAAGACCTTGTAGAACTTAAGTTATGGCCGAAAAGGGTATATTCGGTATTTACCGAACCGTTGCCATAACCGCAGGCTATGAGCAGGTTAAAAATAATTAAAAATCTTTAAAAATCCCAAAATATTATTTTACATTAGTGTGTAAAAGGTTTGGTGTCGAAATCTGGGTTTAGATAGGCGTTATGCTAATTGCGCTATTTAATTACTAAAGTTTCCGTAATTGCGCTATTTAGCATAACTACTATTCTGGACCTCGGATTGACGTGAAATTTTAGGGACATGCTTAGAAATCAGTAACTAAGGTTATGGTCCTTTCACATGTCCGAAATTCTCGTTTTAAATTAAAAAGGGCGTTACGGTCAACTTTTAAGCATTTAACGGAAAGGTGTAAAAGACTCGGACAAACAACGAACCGGTCACCAGAGGGTTATACCATCATGTAACCTCGTCCTAAGAGAGTCCTAAGGCATATCTAGATCATACTTTAACGGGTCAGAACTGAAGTCAAAGCAAAAGTCAAAGTTTTGCGACTTTCGGCTCCGAACCGGGTCAAAACAGTAAATGGTCGGATCAAACAAGCTTAGACAAGTTAATATACTTATTATCATGTTTTATGAGTGTTTAAACAGGTTACACACCATCTACATTACTGGTTATGCATGAAATCGCAAAATAGCATTTCTGTTGACTTTTTCTAAGCACGTTTGACTCGACATTCGGACTAGTTAGAGTGGGAATCAGAGGGTGCCCTTTAAGGGGTTTAAAGTCCACATGATTACCAACATATAACTACTTTTGATTCGATAAACCACTGGACCATTTGTGATTTATCGTAAAGTCAATCGTTAATTACGACGGATTGACTTTTAAGCTAAACTATGCAAAAACTAAGCTATAAAAGGGTAGGCATACTTACAGAAGCTTGGTGCACGACTAGTGATGTTAGAAGAATGCTTGAGAGCTTCAGAAATGATCAAGAAGGCAGGTTTGAGGTGTGTTGAACAATGGAACACTACCTTGCCTTTTATAGTGAAAAATTTAGCTCAAGATCATTACAACTCAACCTACAATGGTTCATGGATAATCAGCAGGTGTCCCTGGGTGCTAGGGGACATGTAGAAGGCGCCCATGCTTCAATTAATGCATCAATGATCGTTTACAAGCTCAAACAGTGAATCTGTCCAAGTTTTCTGCATCTGGCACTCTCACGCGGCCCGCATTAAGAATCAAGCAACCCAGACGCGGGCCGCCTGAATCCTTAAGTCAGAAAACAAATCTGCAGGTGGCGCGCGGCCCGCATTAAATCATGCATATCTTCCACGCGGCCCGCATTAGACTTGATTTTCAAGATTTTCATATCTTTTGTAATCATTAACCTGACCTTTCGGTTTCGAAGGGGTAACTTTGCGATTTGGCCCTCGATTATTTACGAATAAGGGCCTCGTGACTATTACCCGCATTGTTAAGCCCCCGGTTAGTTTAATTACTATCCGAAAAAGCCTTAACTTTTATTGTTGACGCTTTTAACCCCTCGCATACGAATTTGATCATAACTTTCTCGTTTTAAAACGGAACTTCACGGAATTTATATCGTATATTCCAGTGAGCGTATTTTACTGTTACAAAGTCTCGGGTTCGTCAAAGGGTCACTCAGAGGTATAAATTAAACATGTTGACACAATTAACCCCTGTAGTTTGTAATCTCTCACTTTCTTCCGCGTTTCGCTCCGTACGATCCATGATTTATTCGTTTGAAGGTACGAGTATCATCTAGGGCTACTATACAGTATATTTACCCCTCGTTGACATTTTTAACCCTCGAATTTACATACTTTCAAGGTTTGTCAACTTTAGTCCTTTATTTAGTATTTAATACCACGTGTAAACTCATGACACGTGTCAACACATTATTGGACACAAAATTTCGAGGTGTTACACTCTGCATGCCGTACCAGTGTCAATTATCTCTGACAGAGATACCTGATACACATCACATTTTTGGAAAAGTTTCCAACAGTCTTTGGGCACGCGCTTAAATTTTAGTACGGCTTACCATCCTCAGACGGATGGGTAGAGTGAGCGTACAATTTAAACTTTGGAAGACATGCTTCGTGCATGTGTAATTGACTTAGGTGGTAGTTGGGATAACCACCTGCCATTGATCGAGTTCTCCTATAACAATAGCTACCATACAAACATTCAGGTTGTGCCTTTTGAGGCATTATATGGTAGGAAATGCAGAACGCCTATTTGTTGGGCAGAAGTAGGAGAAGCTCAATTATCAGGACCTGACATAGTTTTTGAAACGACGGACAAGATTGTCCAGATTCGTGACCGCCTGAAAGCTGCCAGGGATAGGCAGAAAAGTTATGCTGATAAAAGGCGAAAACCTCTCAAGTTTGAGGTTGGTGATAAGGTTCTGCTTAAGGTATCACCCTGGAAGGGGGTGATGCGATTCGGTAAGAAAGGTAAGTTAAGCCCAAGGTATATAGGACCATTCGAGATCATCGAATGTGTAGGAACAGTGGCTTATAAGTTAAACTTACCTGAAGAGCTCAGTGGTATTCACAATGTATTCCACATCTGCAATCTGAAGAAGTGTCTAGCAGATGAATCGCTAGTTATACCATATATAGATGTGCACATAGATGAGTGCTTGAAATTTGTGGAAAAACCTTTGTCAATCGAGGATCGACAGGTTAAAAAGCTTCGGAGGAAGCATGTACCTATTGTAAAGGTCAAATGGGATGCCCGCAGAGGTCCCCAGTACATGTAGGAGGTAGAGTCCACAATGAAAGAAAAGTACCCTCATTTATTTCAGTAAATCTCGAGGTCGAGATTTCTTTTAAGGGGGTGAGGATGTAACACCCCGAAAATTTATGTCTAATAATGTATTGACACGTGTCATAAGCTTTGAACGTGTGAAAGAATACTTTAGAGGGACTAAAGTTGACAAACAGAGAAAATATGTGAATATAAGGGTTCAAAGTGTCAACAACGGATAAATATATCTTTCAATAACCCTACATGATGTTTATACCCTTAAACGAATAAATCATGGATCATACGAAGCTAATTATGAAAGAAAGTGAGGAATTACAAACTACAGGGGTTAAATGTGTCAACATGTTTAAAGTATACCTCTGAGTGACCTTTTAGCGAACCCGAAGCTTTGTAATGATTAATTATACTCACAAGAATGTGTGATAAAAAATTCACAAAGTTTCGTTATCGTATGAGAAAGTTATGATAAAATTCGTATACGAGGGGTTAAAAGCATCAACGTTGAAATTAAAGGCTTTGCGGGTGATCAAAAAGTTAACCTAGGACTTAACAATGTTTGGTTAAGTCTTAAGGTCCTTAAAAATCAAGTTGGAGGGCCAAAAGTGCAAGAAACAAGCTCAAAACCACGTTTGAAAAGGATCAGGGGCCAAAATGTAATAAATGAAAGTTATGTGACCTGACCCGACCCTCATACCGGCCGCGTAAGGGTCTATGGGGACCTTACGCGGGCCGCCTGGGACTGCCAGCAACAGAAAAACATCACAGGTGGTTGTTTCAGCCGGTTACACCGCCTCAATTCACCATTTCTTGATTCTAGGGGCTTGATTGATGGTTTATGGTGGCCTAGGGACACTTGGAAGGATCCCATAACATCTATAGACTTGCTTGGCATGATCTACTTGCATCAAAACACCTATATAAAGGCCATGAGTTGGGGTCTTCAATGGCTCATTCACTTGATATCTTCACAACTTCATTTCTGGAGGTTCCTGGAGCTCAAGACTCATTCCTAGTGATCATTAGTCGTGCATAGGACCTTGATTAGGAGCCCAGTAAAAGCTACGTGCACTTGCTGTATTTGATTTATACTTTGCTCAGGCTAAGTACAGGTACTATACGTAATAGGCTGGCTACTCCAGGCATCAATAATCAAGTCTCGCAAGCTCTAGATGTCAAAGTCTGTCGAACAGTTTTCCTTTTTATTCGATTCGCCTATGGATCTATTTCAACTATCTTGTGATACTTAATATTACAATTTTATTCAGTTGAAATGAATCTATCTTTTGCTTCCGCTGTGCATTTATAATTTGTGTTGTTTGACTATGATGATATCAACTACGTCACGATACTCCCCACCGCGCCCACCGGTAATACGTGGAAATATCAGGGTGTGACATGTGCGTTTCTTTAATCGGCAAGAAGTGAGCTGACTTGGTCAACCTGTCGACTATAGCCCAAATCGTATCATTCCCACGCTTCGTTCTTGGTAACTTAGTGATAAAATCCATAGTTACCATTTCCCACTTCCAAGTAGGCAGTTCAGGCTGTTGAAGCAAGGCTGACGGCTTTTGATGCTCGGCTTGTACTTGTGCACACGTCAAACATTTAGCAACATAAGTGGCTATAGATTTCTTCAAACCTATCCACCAATAATTTGCCTTTAAGTCCTGGTACATCTTATCACTGTCAGGATGAACTGAATACTTTGAACTATGAGCTTCTTGGAGAATCACATCTCTAAGTCCTCCATGAATTGGAACCCAAATTCGACCATTCAATCTTAGGATTCCATCCTTGCCACATGACAATTGATCAGTAGTCACGCCTAATTTCTCATTTGGAAAGTTAGCTTCCAAAAATGCTTCCTTTTGAGCGGCCAACAACTTTTCATTCAAGCTGTTCTTCAGTTCAATGCTTTTGGCATTGATTCTAATAGGCTTAACCCTTTCTTTCCTGCTCAAGGCATCAGCAACTACATTTGCCTTGCTAGGATGATACCGTATTTCACAATCATAGTCATTCAGTGTTTCCATCCAACGACGCTGTCTCATGTTAAGATCCTTTTGGTTAAACAGGTGCTGAAGTCTCTTGTGATCAGAATAGATCACACACTTTGTTCCATATAAATAATGCCTCCAAAGCTTTAGTGCAAATACAACGGCACCCAACTCCAAATCATGGGTGGTGTAGTTCTTTTCGTGCACTTTTAACTGACGTGAGGCATAGGCAATAACTTTGCCTTTCTGCATAAGCACACAACACATGCCAGTGTGCGATGCGTCGCAGTAAACCACAAACTCTTCAATCCCTTCTGGCAATGTCAACACAGGAGCATTCCTTAACTTTTGTTTAAGAAGCTCCAAAGATTCTTGTTGCTTGGGACCCCAGTCAAACTTTATATTCTTGCGCGTCAATGAAGTTAGAGGTGCAGCGATCCTTGAAAAATTCTCGATGAAACGCCTATAGTATCCTGCTAGACCCAAGAAGCTGTGTATCTCTGTAGGAGTCTTCGGCGCTTGCCAATTCATAATTGCTTCAATTTTAGTGGGATCCACCTGGATACCACGCTCGCTCACAACGTGTCCAAGAAATTGGACTTCACGAAGCCAAAACTCACATTTAGAGAACTTAGCATAAAGGTTTTCTTGTTGCAAAAGTTCAAGAATACATCGGAGATGTCTTTCATGATCGGCTTGATTCTTCGAAGATATAAGTATGTCATTAATAAAAACAATGACAAACTTGTCCAAATACGGCTTACAAACGCGATTCATGAGGTCCATGAACGCTGCAGGTGCATTAGTGAGCCCGAAAGGCATCGCTAAGAACTCATAGTGACCATAGCGTGTTCTGAATGCAGTCTTGTGCACATCCTCATCCTTGACCTTCAACTGGTGATAACCTGACCTTAAATCGATCTTTGAAAAGTAGCTTGCTCCTTGAAGCTGATCGAACAAATCGTCGATCCTGGGCAAGGGATATCTGTTCTTGATGGTTACTTTGTTCAGCTCGCGATAATCAATGCATAGACGCATTGATCCATCCTTTTTCTTCACAAATAGAATTGGCGCTCCCCAAGGGGACGAGCTAGGTCGAATAAAACCCTTTGCCAATAAATCATCTAGTTGTGTTCTCAATTCTTTCATCTCAGTAGGTGCCAATCGATAAGGTGCTCTTGCAACTGGTACTGCTCCAGGAATAATATCAATTCTGAACTCCACTTGCCTATCTGGAGGTAAACCAGGTAGATCTTCAAGGAAAACGTCTGGATATTCAGAAATAACATGGATGTCTTCAATCTTGGGTTTTGGATCATCAATGGTTACCTGTGCCATGTAAATGACACAACCTTTCTTCAAACACTTAGATGCCTTAAGCATAGACACTTGCTTAGGTAACCCATACTGCGTATCTCCTTGTATTGTTAACGGGTCACCATAAGGAGTCTTGATAACCACTTGCTTCTTATCACGACTATTTCGGGCTGCATCAAAATGAAGAGTCCGACCATTCACACCACTCCTTCATCCCGTTGCAGCGTTCGGGTTCTCACCGTGCCTTTCAGGACCCGACCCCATACTTCCAAAGTCGGTTCAATCCGGTAAACCAGGTTCAAGAACCAGAGGGTCCAAACCCTCTGGGGCCAGCTGATCACTATCCTAAGATGCAGGATATGGAGATGGATGATGACCCCGATCCTGAGATGCCACCATCCGGGACGCCCACGCATCCCATCGAGATTTCTGACGGATTATCTTTTCATGGTTCGCCATACAGGGGCCCTGACAGTTTTGCTGGAAGATGGGCCACATACAACTGGGAGTTCACTCCCCCTTTCAACCTGCAACACCAACAGCAGCAGGATCCCTCTGAGGATTCGCGTTTCCAGGCGGTTACGCCACCGCCACCGCCACAGCCAGAGAGGCTGTTGTCACACCCGATATTTCCACGTATTACCGGTGGGCCCGGTGGGGAGTATCGTGACGTAGTCGATATCATCATAGTCAATTAATCACAGTTTAATGCATAGCGGAAGTCTAAAAGTAATTTATACAAACCGAGTTGAAAGTAACATAAAATATTACAAACGGATTGTAGAAGGATCCACACGCGGATCTAAAACAAAAGAAATATTGTTCAACAGATTTTAAGCATCAAAAGCTTGCAAGACTCTTTATTTGATACTAGGAGTAGCCAACCCATTACGCTTAGTGTAACATTTGTGCTTGTAATCATTGTGAACAGTTCTATTATCAATAAAACAATGTTATTTGATCCCAATGTTTGTTTGGTTGTGTTTTACATTTTTCATATTTTGACTTTTGTTCAATTTCAAACTCTACATCGCTTTCTAGAGAGTTATACGCTAACTGGTGCTAAAACGTACTCAGTTTAATGCGACAAATACTCTGGAACATCAACATATACTCAACATACCTTAAATAACCTTTACATAACTTAGAAATAAGTTTTGAACGCTTTGGTGTAGCAAAAACAAGTTAATTCGCTTACAGGGACTAAAATTGACAAACTACGAAAGTATGCCAATTTGAACTGTAACGAACATTCCGGAACATGTCCATAAGTTAAACATACCATAAATATCCTTTACATAGCTTAGAAATAGGCTTTGAGGGGTTTGGTATGCTAAAACAAACTTTTGGATCATTCAGGGACTAAAAGTGTCAAAAAGTGCACAAGTTTGCACTTTCGCGCATAACTTACGTTCTGAATACATCCGGATATCCAAAAATTTATGTACGCATCCTAATATTATGCCTTAGTGTTTGGCATGAGAAAAATCCATTCGTCGCGTCATTTGGATCATTTTTCGCGCTTATGCGCATTCCGTCGTAATTAAGCGAACATCACGATTGTACGGCCAAACGAACCAACATTCGGAACATTTTTGGGCATGTTTCATGTCCACAATGTTTAGGCATCATTTTAGGGCCTTAAAGTTGGCTTTACGGGCCTTAGAAGTGTCGGAAATAGCTTAAACACGCAACAGGGACCAAATATGTAAATTCTGCAAGTGGTGCAGATCAGACGGGGCCAGGCGGCCCGCGTAAGTTTGGCCTGCACCTTCACGCGGGCCGCGTCAGACTAACAGATCAGATAAGCTCGATTAGTCACGAATCTCAGCAGATTAAACCTCGTCCACATGTTTTCACTTGCCCTTTCAGCTCACTAAGGGGCATTTTCAGTAACCACAAGTTTTCGACAAGTGTACGCACGAGATTCGATCACGTTTTTCAAGAAACGATCCTAACGGTTCGGGAAATCCTATAAATACCCCCCCTTTTTTTGGTTAAAACCCACAAGAATCTGATCTAAGCTCTAAGTTGGAACCTTTGTTTCATACCTGAGCTATTTTGATCTAGATTAGCATTCGGGGACCCTCCGTAAGTATTCTTTCGTTCTTTTATTCGCTTTTCGAGTCCGAAAGTCAATGCTTTGTTGACTTTCTGCATTGACCAACCTATGGTCAACCCGAAGTTCATGGAACTTCATAACGTGAGTGTGATCACGATGGTTATAGTCCGTAATGACTATACCTACTGATCACCACGTTATCTAGGCTCAGTGACGAGTCGTAGTTTCGGCCAAAATGTGCATTCTTGCATATTTTGTAACCAAACTACTCGTGAGCATCAAAGCCGTTTGCTTTGATGCAAACCTGTTTTCTAAACTTAGTTAAGCATGTTCTAACATGCTTAGCTCGTCACTTTTAGTTTAGTGCTTATATAGGGTCGTAAGGTAAGCGATCTAAACCATCGCTTATACTTTCGAACCCAACCCATTTGGTCGATCATTAGGATCTGACCAAACAAATTAGGTGACCATAGCTATAACCTTCCGAGGTTATACCTTGTGGTCACGATGTTAGGCGTTCCAGACGCGTTCTACGCGAATGACGCGTAAGGTAGCATAAGCTACCTAAGCGGGTCGTGATGGGTCGCAAGCACTTAGGTCAAGTTTCATTTTAGTATGTAGGCTTTGTTAAACCATATTACACGAGTCTCCATACTCGTTTGGTTTACGAACCCGCATACTATCCGATCCTTCCGATTTGGTCCGGTATATTAACATAGCTACCTATTAGGTGCCGTTTGATATCCCGTGATCTTTAGCATTATCTGGTTATTATACAAGGAATTCAAAGCAATCTCAGGTGAGTACATTGAACCCCTCTTTTACTGTTTTCCAAACTGTTTTGGGGTGAAACACATGTGCCTATCTATTACATTCATGCTTTCCATGTTTTCACATCATATGCCTGCTATGTTGTTAGTACATTATAGTACACGATTTCATTACATTTTATGCTATGTATGCCCATTGTGTGCGTACTTAGAACATTGATTTACATTACATTTCTGTTGCATATGTTTACTCAGCATATGGACACATTGATTTACATGAACATTTCTGCTGCATATGTTTACTCAACATATGGGCACATTGATTTACATGAACATTTCTGCTGCATATGTTTACTCAGCATATGGGCACATTGATTTACATGAACATTTCTGCTTCGTATGTTTACTTAGCATACTTAGTACAATTGTTTACATCACATGCCTTCATTTTGTTATGACATTTGGTTTGTTTAACATGGGACAATACATTCATTAACATTGATCACGCCGTTCGTTAGTAGGTAGTGGTACCATAGGAATTGACAACTCCCGTTTCTGAAATCCTGGGTTTGATAGGATTGGAAGGAATGACCGAATTCGATATACATAACTTAGATAAACCTTTGATTTGTTTAAGGGTTTATCGCCGCAGTCTCAAGGCTTGGATGTATGCATGTTTCACAATACCGCATAAATGTTAATATCAATAGAGCATGCATTTTTCCACAGAACATAACGTTGATTTAAACCACGTTTTACTTCAACGACTTGTTTTGTGCATTTTACATATGGTTTAAGTTGATACATTTCGCTTACCATACATGATACATTTTGGGATACACATTACATGATTTACATTGAACATAAACACGTTGACATTGACATACACATTTGGTGGTTTACATTGAACATAAACATTTGACATGGTTTACACAATAACACTTGACATTTGGTTTATACATGAACAATTTACATGGTGGATTGGTTTGGGTAAATGGTTTGAGTAACGTGGAGTATGTAATATGATGCAAACATGGTGGATACGCCGCTGGTACTTCCTATATATAAATGTTTGTATAATATTACATATCTTAGCATTATCTAAATCATTTCAGTTTAGACATATAACATTTTATACAAATAACATACTTTTCATAAAACATTGTCTTACAAAACAACTTATTATATTCAACTCATTTTACTTGGTTACTCGTTTAACCTTACACTTATCTATACATATCATCTGATGTTATCGTTTTTCCAATGGTTTACAAAGCAAGACAAAGTACAAGGTTCATGACTGACTGTTATTAAACATTCTTTAAACTCAAGTCATGAATCCCATTTTCACAAAACCTATGTATCTCACAGGCATTTTTATGCTGACGTACCTACTTTCACATGTGTTTTCAGGAGCTGTTCCATAAGATGTTGATCACAATACTAGGGCGGACCTGTGCCTTAGAGCCTAACAATGAAGATAGGCTAGTTTAAATATGTTATGAACTTTGTATTTCTTGTTTTGGAACGATGTAGCACTCTTGTTTATAAATAAAATACAACTTGTATGCCATGGTTATGAAACAATTAATTCTGTCCTCAACACTCCCCGACGTTTTTCGCCGCGGTTGCATGTTATACGCGGTCGAGGTGTGACACTTAGTACCTGCACTTAACCTTTTTGGAAAATACGTCAGTTTACACTGGTAAATACAATTAACCGACTCTTTTGAAAACATTTAAGAAAATTGATTTAAATACAAAAGGCACAAATAATCTTTTATAACTTGGGACAATTATTTAAAAATAATCTTGTATACAGATTTATATGTTTGTCATCCATTCAGTAGCCCGGGTTAGAAGTACCGGGTTAAAGATTAATAGACACGCCACTAATATAATCCCATGGCGAGTTATCCTCAACGAGTGGTTTATATCTTTTACATACGCACTGTCAGGTGTATGCCTACACCCCGTGCTTAAGTCGTGACCATTCCTAATGAATGAGCCGAGGATATCCAGGACACAGTCATTAACCCCCCAAAGGCATTGCATCAAACAAAACATATTCAAACGGGTTATCTCAATGATTTAACCATTAATTGATTAAAGATTCAATACCCGGCCAAGCGGTATTATTATGATACCGTATCCCAAGCCCGTATAAGGGAAATAGGTTAAAAGTATTTACCTGAGCTAAAATATAATTTTAATCCCATCCGTATATCAAAGCAGCAAGTACGGTAGCTTTTACTGGTCTCCTAAATCTGGAACGAAGGTTTTAATAACCTATTAGATTCCTAACAGGTCTTATTTAAGGTTAAACTTAGACCGGTTAGTTTTAAAGAAAGGTTTACGGTTCAAAACGCAAGATTAAGCGAAGACCGGGTTAGAATGTGGTTTAGACCCAACAAGTATGAGGACTTGTATAAAATGGGTAAATTAAACACATTCTGGATTTTGAGGTAAAAATGATAAGGTTTGACCCGTTTCGGTTAATTTATGCAAACTAGTTACATAAACCGTACCGAACGCGAAAAATGCATAACGGGTAACCAAATGAGTCATGAACAGGTTCCATAAGTTAATATGCTTAAAATATGTTATGATATCAGTAGGATATCTTCCATTATGCCCAAAACGAATTTAAAACCAATTTAAGCCCCGAAAGGGTATTTTAGTCATTTTAAGGTTTATAAAAGATGTTAAATAGTGATCTGAGGTTTTAGTCTAAATTAGTCAATAAAAATATTTATTTTAACAAGTTATATCAGTAAGATATTATATATATGTGAAATTTATCATTTATGGCCAAACTATGCACAGTAGGGGCATTTTGGTCATTTCATATATGCTGTAAGGGTCTAATTTGAAAATCTGAGTTCAAAACTTTCACTTACTGTTAAAGTATAAAAGTTTACTTATAATATCAGTAGGTAATAAGTCTTAAGTGTTAAATATAGTTTTAACACATACTATGCGTTTAAAAAGCGTAAAAGTCGGTATTTGACGATTTTCGGGTTATTTAAGGAAATATGTGATTTTGATCAGTTTCTAAGGCTTAAAATATTTTATTTAACATATGAAATCGGTAGGAAAAGGTTGGTATCAGAGCCAACATTGAGTGAATTAAACACTAGCCTTTTGTGTTTAATCTAAATGACACAGTTGCACATTCCTTTACTTCCGAGTCTAGGCAAAGGACTTAGGATTAATCCTAATCTTATTTATTTTTGTCTTTTATGGTTTTCCTTTGTTTGTTTCTTTTGTTGCTTTGACAGGAACAAGAAAATGCCACCACATGTCAAAGGCCGAGGCGGAAGGGGAAAAGCCCCAATTTTAACATGGAATGATCACGAGGCTGGGCCATCGCACCGGCGCACACCATCTACTTCTATCGGATCGAGTCCTCATGAAGATTGGATGACCTACCTAGAGCCAGCGAGACGCTCTGTCTCGCTTAGCTCCTCGCCTTCTTATCACGATACTCCCCACTGGGCCCACCGGTAATACGTGGAAATATCTGGGTGTGACACAATACCTCACTCAAGCAAAGTTTGACCTCCTCGTGTCAAACAACTATGATTAGGAATAAGCTTCTAAAATAGAGAGCTTATCCGCATATCTGGACAACTTGAATATAAAAAGAGGATAGAGACTCATTCTCACACTTCAATGAAAGGAAACTTCTCATATAGGTATTGAAAGAAAATAACCTCCATCAACAAGAAGCTTATCTTAGCATAAAAGAAGCTCACTTCCAAGAACAAGAAGCTCACCTTTACAAGAAAGAAGCTCACGACTGAATAAAATAAGATCACCAACATGCACCCTGCACACACAAGAAGCTCATTCCTATACACACTTCACTTCTTCATGCTTGGTACATTGCTTATATCAACACCACAACACTTTAAATACCGAAAGATTTTGGGGAAGGTAAGCTGCTTCATTTATAAACAAAATTCGTGAGCTCTTGTCTAGCAAAAAGAAAAGGGCTAGAACAAAGCTCCGAAGGTCATTGGGATGCGCAACCAAGACGCTCACATAAATAGGGCTTAACATGAATATTGGGGTTATAGATCAACAACATACAAGGCATGTAGTGAACTATTAGAACTTATGTTCAAATCCATTACTTGCCTATAGTAAAGTCCACTAATGCGATAATTCCATTTATGCATGGATATTTAGACACCTTTCAACAAGGATGGGGAGTTTTAGAAGTATATATAACCATTCCTTATAAGCTAGAAACGTCCCTTGTGTGGAACAAATCTTAGATATGCCCCGAAGAAATCGTAGCTTCCCTACTATGTTGTCCCATCATGACAAAATCAAGAAGCTGCCACACCATATTTGTTAAGACAACTAAAGAAACTTGAGACAGAAGCTTAGAACCTTTAAAACACCAAAGGAAGATAAAGAACTTAAAAGTTTCACAACAAGTTCAAACGCTTCACATCAAGCTTAAAAGCTTAGAAGCAAATAAGCCCCAAAAGAAGCATAAAAGCTTCATACAAGACAAAAAAGATTCATAGTTGATAGCTTCCCCAAATAAGCTTCACACGTCATAGCTTCTCCTGATAGCTTCTTCTGATAAGCTTCTCCTAATAACTTCTTCCGATAAGCTTCTCCTGATAAGCTTCACATATGATAGCTTCTCCCAATAAGCTTCACATACGACCGCTTCTCACAATAACTTCAAAGCTGGTCGCTAACAATTTCAGACATCAGCTTCTTTCCATGAGCTTCATGCCTACATAGCTTATTATTGGAAGCTTCATCCTTGAACAGATAACTTATGAGTCACAAGCACCATAACTACGTCACGACTACTTGTGATTGGGGGCTGATGACGTGGGTGCCCGAAGGCTCCCACTCAGCAAAGCCAGGAAGCTGGAAGCTGGGAGCTCCCTGCCGGGAGCTTAGCAGCCCAAACAGGAGAACAAGCCTAGTGGGCCAGCCCGACCCATCACAACCAAGCCCATTAAGGTTAAAATGTAACATGCCTATAAATAGAGGGTCTTCCCTCTACTTCAATCATCCCACTTTGGCTTGGACATTCCAGCCATTTACTCTCTCTCGCTTTCTCTAGAATCTCATTCTCTGTCTAAAATCACATCTCTCTTAAGAACACAAGTCATTAGGCTAAGCTGCTTCCCTTCTGAGCTGCTAAGGTCACGAGCTCATGAGGGATTACACCAGCAGTTCCTAGTCACGAGCTATGCGACCTAGAATCACCACAGCTGCTAGCTAACTGCTAGATCTCGACCACAAACTCCATAAACATTCTTTATCTCTCTTATGCTTACTCATACATCTATGCTTCATGTTTATACACTATTCTTGGATAGATTACTAATGTTGAGCGTCATAGGGTGGTCCAGAGACCGAGTCTCTGGCCCCTTCTAACGGGTTCTTTCGTGATATAGGTACAAGCTAGGAGGTGACGAGGCTGACACGAGGAGCGTTCATACCTTTCCCTAATCTTATCCTTGTTGTTTCAACATTAAAATTTTTAACATGATCACCTCAAATGTCACTCTAATCCGTTTTTGATATCCGGATTCCATCCTAAATGAAAGACTGGAGATGCTCTTAAACTGATACGCCCTACTATATATTCATAAATCAACATGTACACTACGTCTTGATATATATAAATTTAACATTTTGTGCAATTTATGAGAGATATTTATCAGAAATACTTTATCGGTATTTTATGGATTTTTTTAATCCCTTTAAAACGCATTACCTTATATCTTAAAACAAAAAGTCGGTGGCCGCCACATCACATCCACCGCCTTTACTTTTATATATATACATTGTTAGAGCTAATGAAAATCAAATTGAAGCTTGGCTTGGTGGTTGTTGTGTCTCAAACTGAAGAAGAGGTCACGTGTTCGACTCTTTCTTCAATTAAGAAATAGGAAATTTAAACTGCACCCATTAAGATTTCCTTTTTTCTACCTTTACAAATGCACTTTAAATTTCTTTTTTACTGCAGTTTAAATTTCCTTTTTCTTAAGATTCCTTTTTTCCAGTTACAATTTTTTCCCTTTTCAAATGCAGTTTAATTTTTTTTTATTGGAGTTAAAAAATTTTAAATACAGTTTAAATTTCCTTTTTCTTAATTGGACACCTATAATTTAAACATTTAGTTCTAATTTTGGTAATTGATAACTTTGACCCGTCAACCTTTCTTCTTAATAACTTGGCCTCTCATTTTATTTGAATTGCTTTTACGAGTTTACATCGTAGCGTGTCACACATTAATATGTTTTTTTATCTATGCCTAACCATATTAATGTCTAAATAATTTTTACGATTTTACATGGTTGTCTAAGTTACCATCACAGTTTTACACCGCAACGATGGAGAAATTCTCTTTTTTTTTATCTATGTCAAATGACGTTAATCTCACAAACATGCCATGTGTAACAATGTAAAAACGCGTAATTTCACGTGCGGGCATTACACGTTAATGTCATCATCATACATTGTAACCGCAATACTTATATAGGTTACACTGAGGTAGATCAGATACGCCGAAACACGTGTTTTTCTATGATTAACACACCACATAACGTACCACCAACTATAAACAACTAAGGTGCCGCAGCCGTAACACGCGACGTGTAGCGTACCTGTCGGTTTAAATTCGTCTTTCAATGGAAACGACTAACGTTTGACATAAACTTTTTCCTAAAATGAGCATACTCAAATATAATATGTTTTTATCCTTATTTTGTGACCGAAAGCGAGTCAAGTCAAATATAATAGTTTTTCATACAACGGTGATTTAATATTTTTCAAATCGGATCAACTATCGCGTTGCGGCAGCGGGTGAAAGTCCTAGTTTCGTATTAAAAAAAAAAAAAGTGAAGCAATTAGCATTCTTTAACCGACACAAAAGGAAAGAATGGAACTGTATATCGGTTGTCATGTACGACTGTCACCTTTCCACATGTCCAGCTCAGCACACCTCCGTACCCAACAACAAAGACCGTCAAATATTCCGGCTCTCTTCCGTATCCCCCTGTACCCGTCCACACCCTATCTTTTCTTCTCTTTTCTCTTTCTCGGTCTACACTACTAAATTCTCTCCCCCTCTCTCTCTAAAATCTCCGTAAAATCCTCTCCTTTAGGTCAGTTTTGCAGATTCCTTACAGTTATCCGTTACAATCACGTCTTTGTACTCGTCAATTCATGTTCCAATCACTGTAAACGGCGTCTTACGTGTTTAGATCTGTTGTGTTTCGAACAATCTGTATGCTAATTGATGTTTTAGTTCAGTTTTTGTGTTTATGTGTTTGTTGAATTTGATTGCTGTGTCGGCGATTGATGAGTTTGTATTGTATTTGTAACGGATCATGTGAATGTTGATTGAGTTGTGTGTGTTTTTGATGCAGTTAGGGTTTTGATTGATAGAAATGTGGATGTTAATTGATGTTTTAATTCGGTTTTTATGTTATGTGCTTGTTGAATTTGATTGTTGTGTTGGCGGTTGATGAGTTTGTAATGTATTTGTAACGGATAGTGTGAATGTTGATTGAGTTGTGTGTGTTTTTGATGCAGTTAGGGTTTTGATGGATAGAAATGTGGATGTTAATTGATGTTTTAATTCAGTTTTTATGTTATGCGTTTGTTGAATTTGATTGTTGTGTTGGCGGTTGATGAGTTTGTGTTGTATTTATAACGGATCGTGTGAATGTTGATTGAGTTTGTGTGTGTTTTTGATGCAGTTAGGGTTTTGATTGATAGAAATGTGGATGTTAATTGATGTTTTAATTCAGTTTTTATGTTATGCGTTTGTTGAATTTGATTGTTGTGTTGGCGGTTGATCAGTTTGTGTTTATTTATAACGGATCGTGTGAATGTTGATTGAGTTCGTGTGTGTTTTTGACGCAGGTAGGGTTTTGATTGACAGAAATGTGGATGTTAGTTGTTTTTACGTTATGCGTTTGTTGAATTTGATTGTTGCGTTGGCGATTGATGATTTTATATTATTTTTGTAACGGATCATGTGAATGTTGATTGAGTTTGTGTGTGTTTTTGATGGAGTTAGGGTTTTGGTTGACAAAAATGTGGATGCTAGTAGATGTTTTGATTCAGCTTTTATGTTACGCGTTTGTTGAATTTGTTTGCTGTGCTGGCGATTGATGGTTTGAGTTGTATATGTAACGGATCGTGTGGATATTGATTGAGTTTGTGTGTGTGTGTGGATACAGTTAGGGTTTTAATTGACGGAAATGGGGAGTCGGTTGAAGGAGGATGAGAGAAATGAAAGAGCGATACGAAATCTTCTGAAACTTCCTGAGAATCGGAGGTGTATTAACTGCAATAGTTTGGTACTATTTTCATATGTTCATGTGTTTTTCGTTAGTCATATAGTTTTTATATTAAATTACTTGCAATTTTCTTTTGTTGAAGTTTGCAGTTTCTATAATTAAGTTGTTTTACACTCCAGGCCATAATTAGATCCAACTTCAAATTTTGGAAAGATTAAGAGCTTTTGTTTGTTTTGTAAGTAATTTTGAGAACAATGTGTAGGTGATCACCCTGGTCTAGCCGTAGGATGTACAATGTTTACCCTTGGCCCACTTTGCACTCTGTTTTAGAAGAGGTTTATATTGTAAAATGGATTCTAGTTGTGGGATGTTGGTGAGTGGGAAAGTGGAGTACTTTGGAGTTTGGAGTTTGGAATTACTGTAGTTAATTTTAATCATTTTGAATTCTAGTTATTTTCTTCATACGTCCTACCAGTTACTTTCTAATTGGTTCTCTACTGATGCCTATTTGAATTCGTTATATCCAATATTAGCTAATGTTTTCCAGTTGTTTTTAAGATGAGTTAGATAATGCTGAACTTTTTCTTAGGCTTTCATGGGATTGAGTTTGATAATGGTGAGCAAAGGTAAGAATAAGGTGACTATGAGATCTTTTTGTGATGCTATGCTTCTTAAAGGTGAGTGGCTGAGTGCAAGAATGGAAAGTCTAGGAAGCTGTATTAATGAAGAGGTTTTTCTTCAATTAGATCAAAGTGGCACATGGAAAACGTTTGAGATAAAGGTCCTTCGAACCTGGTATTATGTTGCTTCAATTAGATGACATGTATAAGTAGTTGTGATCCTCCAAATGATAACAACAACTTTTTGAGACAAAGTTCTATTTAGAAAAAAGAAACATTTCTGTCTTAGGAATAATAATGAGCTTGATAGGCTGGAGTGGTGGTGTAATAGTATTTACCATCATTTATACTAATCTGATTGATAGAACAACGATCCAGTGGTAGGACATTGGAAACTGGGTCTGGATCGGTTTTCATGGTCCTGAGCTTAAATCTAGTTACAAACATCAAAAAGAGTGCTAAACCCGTTAGTAGGTGACCCGATAAGGAACACCATCCAACTGTCAACTCAGTCGGTTGTTTTAATATGGACCATACTCATGTAGTGAGAAACCTGTTATCTGTGTGCACAGCCTGGAGGATGGAAAAGGATGGTTTTTTTATAGAAAAGTATTGGGTCAAGTCCAATGGGCCGGATCAGTTCGGGCCCATGCCAAGATATTGAGTTAAATAGAGGAAACCTATACACAGATACTTAAAGACTTATTATGTTCAGTGTTTTTGTTAATTTTTGGTTTCGGCATTGAAGTTGGTTTGAACACAATAAGAAATATTGACAATTATGTTGCTAGTAAGTTTTCAAGCCCAGCTACACGGTGTAGCCTACACCAACTATTGATTTCAGTTACTGATGTTATATATTGCGTTTTTCTTATGACCACTAAAGTTAAATGAAATGTAACTAGAAATCTTAATACTGTTGCTTAGTATGTTTCATGTTATTTGCTTAACAGGGGCCTCAATATGTATGCACAAGCTTTTGGACATTTGTTTGCACAACTTGCAGTGGCATACAGTAAGTGCCAACTTTCTGTGGTTGAAGAATAGATTGCATTCTTATGGGGATTAACTATTTAGTTAAATGTTTTGTATAAAACATCTCCTAACGTTATTCATGAATACATGTTAAAACATTTACATCATCTTTCTACAGCCGTGAGTTCACTCACAGGGTAAAATCTGTATCGATGGCCAAATTTACTACACAAGAAGTTAGTGCCCTTCAAGGAGGAGGAAACGCGGTAATTATGTTGCATAAATGCTTCTCTGTTTATTTTGGTGATAATCCATGTGGGGGCCACCCAAATGTTTAACTTTTTTCACCAAGGTCACCCATACATAGTGGTCAATGGTGGCTATAGCAACCGCTATAGCGCGCTATGTAGCGAAGCGACCAAGTGTCGCTATTTGGGTCATAGTGACCAATAGCGTGAATAGCGACAATTTTTTTTATGTAAATAGCAATTAGATATAGCTATAAAATAGCTGGATTTATAGGTTTTTGTTAAATATACATGTAAAATAGCATATATACCAAGGTATTTTGATATAAAATACATATAAAAATTTTCAAAATTCTTTTTCTAGTGTATCGCTATATATAAAATAGCGGTCGCTATTCGCTATTAACAACTATGCACCCATATATTGAAACTAGTTTATATGCCATCCAAGTTTGTATTCGGTTCCATTTATTCCAAATCCGGAAAAAAACACACCCTGAATACTATAAAAGAACAAAAATACACTAGTTTTTTACATTCAATCATTGCTTATTGATAGCTTCATACAATGGTATAATTGTCTCCTTAAACCATTTACGGGGATTTTTGTCATTAGACAAGTTCTATGCCCGATTTGGTATAAACGAATATGGAGTACATACTTGGGCGGCCTATAAAGTAGTTTCAATACATTACTTTTGTCATTTTATATCCAACATATTTTTTGTAGCTGGATTTATTACTAGTATTTTTTACATTGGATTATTACTTATTGCCAGCTCGCTACAGTGATGTTTTTTATTTCAAAACTTTTAAAGGCATTTTCATCGTAAAGCATGTTTTTAGCAGGATTTGCTAGTTTTTCATATGATTAGTTGCTTATTCATGGCTCAATACAACAATATTGTTGTCTTTCAAAAAATTTTAAGGGCATTTGTCGTCATTAGGCATGCTTTTTGCCAGATTTGTGGGTAAACAAAACCAAATACATACTCAATGGCCTATAGTATATATACATTGGTGGCCTCAACATACATCATCCAATACTTTTATTACTGTACCGCGTGCAATAATCTACATAAATCTACCAAGTTTAACATGTTCCATTTTGCAATAATAGAGTGCCAAAGAAATCTATTTTAAGGAATGGGATGCACAACGCCAGTCCTTACCTGACAGCAGGTATGTGATTTTGAGTCTTCTGTAAAGCAATGTTATGCTTTGTAACAGAAATTGTAATCCTGTAATTTTTAATGCTTCTAGTAAAGTTGAGAGGCTTCGGGACTTTATCAAGCATGTCTATGTGGATAGAAGATACTCTGGTGAGAGAAGCTTTGACAAGCCTCCAAGGGGGAAAATGGTATCACGCTTAACTTATTAAATAACAATCCTTAATACATGCTTTGTAAATATACAGTAGATTCCAGATACACATGCCTATTATCCGTTTTGGGATCTATAATTATTAGAGGTTCTTGTGTTGGGTGACGGTTAGTATATGTCAAATTTTAAATGGGCCAGGTTTGGGTTGGGCTTGGAACTTTGTTTGTCTAAGAATTATATTTATTTTTAATAAACATTGAGGGTGTGATATGATTGCAAAAATTATATATTATTTCAATAGTATACTAAGTTTTTGTATAAACTACTTACGAGATTTTTTGTACTTAAAAACACTCTAGTTGACTTTCGACCTTTTTGGCACGTTTGCATCTAATCTACTCATGTATTTTACCTGCGTCACTGCGTGGCAAAATGGTTGGTTTGGGTAACGGGTTAGAATAGGTAAAGTTTTGAAATGGGTTGGAACCGTTTGGCCAAAATTGTTTTAGTCCAAAAGTTTCAATTTTTATGAACATATAGTGTGTTGGATATGATTACAAATTTACAGTAATATATTATTTCCATAATAAACTATTTTGACTTCTATGTATCTCCAACCCCAATTAACCCGTTCATTAGTAAATGGATCGAAATTGCCGTCTTTAATCGTTGATGGTTTTCTACAAAGTGATTTACGAGTTTTGTACGCAATAGTTTAAGTTCTTATGTACACTGTATTGTTCTTTGATTTTGGATACATCTCGATATTGAACAGGGGGAAGGAGAAGGTTCTAGAAGTCCACCATACGACAATGACCGGCGTTATAGTGATAGGCCTAGTCCAGGTGGAAGAAGTGATGGAAGTTCCAGAAACAGTTACGATGAAAGACGTAGTCCTGGGTATGATTCAGATTTCAGGAAAAGCCCCGCACGTCCCGATATCGTTAATGACTGGCGACGAGAAGATAGATTTGCGAATGCAAAAAAATCTGATGATGGGAAGAGTTTTGATGGAGGTTTGAAGGTTGAAGGTAGGTCTCCTGATCGCCAAAGTGATTCAGATATATCGAGCCCGCCGATAGTTAGGCCCGTTAGGGAAATACTGGGAGAAAGTGTTTCTCCTCTTCGGGTTATTGAACCTCCAAAAGCTAATGGTTCAAAGCCAGCAGATGGCTCCTTCCAAACACAGGTGACTTTTTTTTCAATCAGGTTTTAATGTTAAACTAGTGGGTTACCACCCGCGCTTCATAGCGGGTTCGAAACGTGGATAAAAATAAGTAAGTTGCGAGAGTTAAAGTTGTTTGATGTTTTATTTAAGGGGCTAAACAGGTCATTATTAAAGTTAAGGGGCTAAACATGTCATTATTAAAGTTGAGGGGCTAAAGTTGTTTATTATTAAATTTGACCGATTAAAGTTGTTTGATGTAGTTAAGGGGCTAAACATGTCATTATTAAAGTTGAGGGGCTAAAGTTGTTTATTATTAAAGTTGAGGGCTAAAGTTGTTTTAATTGAGGGGCTAAATAAATATGCCATTATTAAAGTTGAGGGGTTAAAGTTGTTTGATGTTGACAAAATAGCATATTTATTTATAATATTTGTATTATATAATTTGTAACGTTGTGATTTGGTATATACTTTTCTTGTTTGCTCACTTGGTTAATACTTGTGAGGCAAGCATATGCATTTAAAATAAAGATGGCAAACTGCGATTGGGGGGGGGGGGGTTGCGTATGCGTAGCAGGTCGAAAATGGGTAGGGATCAAAATGATTAATTTTTGGTATGGGTGCAATTAACTTGGAACACTTTTTGTCCAATATCATTAGTCTTTTAACATAAGTAGTTTGTTAAATGCGCTTATAAAAATTACATCAGTTAAGTAGTAATATACTTCTTTGCATAAAAATGCAAATTTAATGCGTTAAAACTAGGGGCGGCAATTATTGACCCGAACCTGAACCCGCCACGAAAAAAACAAGTTTACTAACACGACCCATTTAGAATAACGGGTTGGGTTTGGGTTGACCCATTAACCCGATTAACAATTAGAAAAAAACTTTTATATTTTTGTTTTTTCCATTTCTGTTTTACATGGTTACTCATAATAATGTTAGTTTTGACACATTATATGATTTACTTGTTACACTCATACTCACCATTAAACATGTTATCAATAACCCAACTTGTATGACTCATTTAAAAATATGGGTTAAACAGGTCGTGTTCGGGTTGACCCAAATTTATATGTGTGCGGGTTAGGGTTGAAATCTTTGACCCGAATAATAATATGGGTCGGGTTCGGGTTGAACATTTCAACCCATCAACCCAACACGATTGACACCCCTTGTTAAAACACACTTTTAGCTACTGCTGCTCATTTTCTTATAAGATATTCTTTTATTTTTTTCTTGTTTGACCCGTTGAAGGGTATAACCCAAATCAGTCTGCTAACAAGTAAATGAGTCGATATTGTCACCTTTGATTTAAATTTGTTTGGAGACACTTGGAGTTGCAAGTCTGGAATCTGTTCTTATAATATGGAAGTTTTCTTTTCTCTAATGCATTTACAGAATTTGTAACATGTTTAACTATGAATACAATTGTAATACTTGCTAACATGTTTGTGATTATTCATTTGTCCTTTTGTTTTCAAGTTTCAACATAATTTAAAGCCTAATTCGAAATTGTTTCCTGTTGCAGAGAACTGCTTCTTCCAGTAGCCTAGCATCTTCAACTGGGAATCCAACCGAACTTAAAACAGAAACTTCATTAATTGATTTTGATGCTGACCCTGAACCACTTTCAACTGCCCCGGGCCCACAACCACAACAAATCGTTCCACCACCAACTGTGGCACAACCACCACAATCATCAAATGATAATTGGGCCAGCTTTGATTCATCTCCCGTAATAAAATCCACTCAACCTTCTACAACAAGTTCTAATTTACTTGATATGCTTTCTGAGATTTCAGTTCCTGCACCGGGTAACAATCCAGCAGTTGCAACTACACCGCCATCAACGTTTAATGCCTTTGGCGACTCTGGTTATGGTGGCCAGTGGCAAAATGTGGTTAGTCACCAGAATCCTGTTCCTGCTACTGGAATTCAGCTACCTACTACATCGTTAAATCAGGTTGGTGGTGGTTATTTGCAAAAAAATAGGTTCATCCTTTTCAAGCGTCTTTTGTGGACTGTTTTTTTGGGTAGATGTGGCAAGATGGGTGGTTGGGTTTCAGGTCAACACGGAACGTTATAGTATGGGTTGGGTTGACTCAAAATCACATTTTTGTTTGTTTTACAATTTTTAGAGATATTATCTGGTTAATTATGGGCATAGAAAATATATTATTTCAGTAGTAATTTTTTTTAGAGATATTATTTAATTATTTGATTAAAATGATATAGGAAGTTCTAACCTGTGTAATACATAGGCCTCTAACCTAGTAATATAATGATTATAATAATAATAATAACAAATAATAATAATAATAATAATAATAATAATAATAATAATAATAATAATAATAATAATAATAATAATAATCTGAATCTTTGAATAAAAAGATTTTAAGTACCGTTCAGGTTGACTCAAAACCACTTAATTAACTTTTTTTAAGTTTATGTAATAAACGTGTTTATCATGACAGCAAGAGGATTACGATAATGATCTAATTTACGAATAAGACAATTTATGAGGCTATAGGTATTTTGAATAGACTTTGGGCGACTTTCAATATGTTCCCTACAAAGTATATTACCAATTGACCCAAAATGACCCATTTATAAGTATATAGGTCAAAATTGTCACCTCTAGCTCTTTGTATCAATGATTATTTCACACTATATTTACAATCTTATTCTACATGCAACTTTTTGCAGCCATTGAATACTTCTGGTGGAGATACCCATGGGCTTTTAACCGCTGGTACATTTTCTCAAGTTACATCCAGTATCGAGGCTAAACCTTCTGCCAAACAAGAGCTACCTGCGGTAATGGCGTATATATTTTTGTCAGCTCCATCTTGTGTTTCGTTTTTCTCCTGTATTTGCTAGAGTTTACAAGATGGGTGATTTGGCAGGATCGATAACAGGGCAAATCTGTTGTTGACATAGATCGTTTTTAGTACGGGTTGATAACGGGCTTGGGTTGACCCACAAACACTTTTTGTCCATTTTTTTATTATTTTTAAATAATAAGGATATTGTTAAATAGTGGTTAAAAGGACAAAAATGAGTGTTGAAACTGGGTCATTTTCTGTAGTCAATATGGTCTTGGGCCCGTTGGGTTACTTTTGTTCATATTGTAAATGTTCTATAAATAATAATTATATAACCATGATTGTCAAAAGGTTTTTATAAATAATGATTATTTGCCCCAACAACATATGTTGTTCAAATATTATATAAAATACGAATGTGCTCATCATGATTAAAGAAACAATGTTACTAATCTAGAATTTGAATAAAATAATTTAGAATGGGGTTGTATGCATTAAATTAGACCTCGATGACTTTCACCGTGTTTGACTCATTTCCCTATTAGCTATTATTAGATTAATCACAACCTAAATCAATCCATTCACAAGTAAATATGGTTTTCTATTTTCCACTTTTAATAAATGTGTTGCGTATGCAGGATTTATTTACGTCAAGCTATCCATCCTATACTGCTCAAGGTCCAGGCTGGTACTCTGCTCCACAATATAGCATGGGATACAATATGCAATATAACCTTCCACAGGTTTGATGCAACTTACTTGCCACAATAACGTCATTTTTCTGGTCATAGGTTTTGTCCCGGATAGAAAATACATGTAAATTGAACAGTAAATACAAGTATATAACAAGGTAGAAGATAATGATATTAATTAGCAACCCAATATTTGAGAGACAAGACCTACTTTTGTTTAAAAGATAACTGAGAACTCTCCTCGTAATGCTCACTCATTCAATTTTTTTTTATTTTATATATTCCATACCCTACTAAAACTACCAAAGGCAATTGTTATTTAAAAGGCAACTAGTGGGTTACCACCCGTGTTCCGCAGCGGGTTAGAAACGTAGATAAAAATAAGCAAATCGTGAGAATTAAACTTGTTTGATGTTTTAGTTAAGGGGCTAAACATGTTATTACTAAAGTTAGGGCTGTAAACGAACCGAACGAACACGAACAAGGCCTTGTTCGTGTTCGTTCATTAAGGAAATAAATGTGTTCACGAACGGTTCATGAACATTTACCGAACGAGATTTTATGTTCGTGTTCGTTCGTTAAGGAAATGAGCGTGTTCGCGAACGGTTCACGAACACAAACGAACACAAATAAATTTGGCGAACTCGACGAAGGATAAAGATAGATGGCCCAGAGAGTAGCACTCGAACTTGAATCTCTTATTATGGAACGGAGGTCGATCGTATTCGTGTATGTAAATAATGAGAAATGAAAGGGAAATGATGCATAAACAAGGTGAAAGTGGGTTTCCTAGTTTAATTGTTAGGGAAATAAAATAAATAAAAGTTTAATAATATAAAAAGTACAAATAAAATATAAGAAAGTACAAAGATCTTCAATTAAAACACAAACATACGAACATAAACGAACGCAAATCAACGAATGTTCACGAACACCTTACCGAACGTTCACGAACATAATCGAACGAACGAGACCTCTGTTCATGTTCGTTCATTTAACTAATTGAACGAAATTTCTTGTTCACGTTCGTGCGTTTATTAAACGAACGAACATAAACGAACTTCCCGCCAAACGGTTCACGAACTGTTCGCTAAACGTTCGGTTCGTTTACAGCCCTAACTAAAGTTAAGGGGCTAAACATGTCATTTCTAAACTGAGGGGCTAAAGTTGTTTATTATTAAAGTTGAGGGGCTAAAGTTGTTTTAGTTAAGGGGCTAAACATGTCATTATTAAAATTTAGGGGCTAAAGTTGTTTATTATTATTAGACCAGAATTATATATTCGTTTGTTATTTTTTTATTTGGTTTCCATAGTTATCTTTTCCTTATTTATCTAGGTCTAATAGTGTATATATTGTCCTGTATAATTCTCTTCTTCAATCAATAACAATTACAATTTCCCTTTAGTGAGTTTGATTTGGTATCAGAGCAAATCAACTCCTAATCTTTCTCTAACCCTAATCGGCGCCCTACTGCGGATCTTCAACCTCCAGCCGACGCAACTTCCGGTCAATAACCCCTTGCTTCAATGGCGGCTATTATCAATTTCTCTCATCAAGAAAAGACAACCCACAATTCCCACAAATTCCCCTTCACTCTCAAACCCACCAATTATGGCTACTGGCGTTCCATGCTTGAATCCTTCCTAACATCCCATAACCTGTTTGGTTACGTTGATGGTACGATCCCCTGTCCAGAACAGAAGGTACAAGTCGGCGATGCTACAACAGACAATCCCAGCTACACTCCTTGGATTTCGAATGATGCTCACATTCGAACATTACTCATCTCAACAGTCTCAGAAGAATCTTACCAGCACGTTCAAGGTAAAACCTCCAGTGCAGTTTGGCAGTCCCTGGAACGGGCCTATGCGCCCAACACTGCCTCACACGAATTCTTTCTCAAAAGCCAACTCATGCGCATCACTATGAAGGGTGATGAAAAACCAATTGACTACCTCTGCAGGGTCCAAGATTACGCTACCGCTCTCGCCAACATCGGACAACCGGTAAAAGATAGCGATCTCGTTATGCACACCCTTGCAGGGCTTCGTGAAGAATACACCGGTCTAAAAGGCAGCGTGCTCGGGAGAAAACCTCCTATCTCGTTCAATGAAATCTATTCGCTGCTGTCCGATCATGATTATGCAGTCAACAAAACATTCAGCCCCAACCCACAGGCCCTTCTTGCCACGGCTCAGCCCCCAAATCAACAGCCATCGGCTGTCCCAACTTCCCCCAGCCTTGAACAACTTCAACAGCAGCTTCAACACATTCAATTAGCTGCTTCTCAACTGGGGTATCAACTGCATCCGAACCCGCCACAGCCTCAAGCCTATTTTGGATCTAGAACATTCAGCAACAACCGAAGTGGTAGAAACAATCGTGGCCGGGGAAACTCGCGTGGATCTTTTACTCCACGCTCTAGAGACAATGGTGGCACCAGGCAGTTCTCTTGGGCTTCAACTCAGAACACCGTTTTTGGCCACTGCAATCGGTGTGGAATAGGCCACTTACCCTCTCAGTGTCCCAATCAGCAATCCCAGCACACTCAGCAGTCACGGCCTCCTCCTCAGGCTAACTTTACAGCTTTTTCGGATGCTGCTTCATCCTCTGGAACTGCTTGGAAGCCCGACACTGGTGCCACACATCATGCCACCCCAGACTTATCCAGCTTGGACAATTCTGAGGCATATTATGGTAACAATTCCTTACTTGTTGGCAACGGTTCTTCTATACCAATTTTTCATATTGGCTCCTCAAAAATCTACTCTTCCAATAAAACCTTTAATCTTTCTGATATACTTCATGTTCCTACACTTAAACAAAATCTTTTATCAGTTCAAAAGTTTTGCCTTGATAATAATGTCTTTTTTGAGTTTCATTCTTCTTATTTTCTTGTGAAGGACGAGTCTACACACACTACCCTCCTCACGGGCCCCAGTGAACAGGGTTTGTACTCTATCCGCCTTCCTCAACTCAAGACTTTACCCAAGGTTGCATTCACTGCTGTCAAGGCTTCCTCAGATGTTTGGCACCAACGCTTAGGACATCCACATGCTCAAGTTTTTAATTCTATTGTTTCTTATTGTTCTTTACCAGTTTCGAATAAATTATCAAAACATTTATGTTCTTCTTGTCAAATGGGAAAATCATCTAAATTGCATTTACCTGATTCTACTTTTCGTAGTCATCATATTTTGGATCTTATTTATTGTGATGTATGGGGCCCTACTCCGTCACCATCTCTTGATGGTCACCGTTATTTCTTGTTATGTGTTGACCATTACACCCGCTACATGTGGCTTTATCCCCTATCTCAAAAATCTGACGTTTACGCCATTTTAACCAACTTCGTCACCATGGTTGAACGCCAGTTCAACACCAAACTAAAATGCATTCAATCGGATTGGGGTGGCGAATTTCGACCTCTAGCTTCTTTTTGCCGTAACCTCGGTATTATTCATCGCCGTCCTTGCCCACACACAAGCGAGCAAAACGGTTTTGTGGAGCGTCACCATAGACATGTTGTTGAAACGGGCCTTTCACTTATGGCTCATTCTCATCTTCCTCGGCGGTTTTGGCATTTTGCCTTTGAAACAGCCGTTTACCTCATAAACCGCCTTCCCTCCCGAGTTTCTTCAAACAAATCCCCATTTGAACACACCTATGGCAGAAAACCAGATTATTCGTTTTTACGGGTCTTTGGTTCTCAATGTTTTCCCTATCTTCGTCCCTACAACCACAACAAAATCGACTTCCGTTCCACGCCTTGTGTGTTTCTTGGCTATAGCCTCTCACATCACGGCTACAGATGCTTCGATCCTCTAACCGAGCGTATTTACATTGCTCGTCATGTTCGCTTTAATGAACACATCTTTCCCTACGCTCCATCACCAAAACCAAACCCACCACCACCCTCTTCCCCTTATGTCTCTATCTTTCCTAACCCACCGCCCGGCTTTCCGGCCGAACCTCCATCTTCATCACCACCTACAGCTGACAGCCCCTCCCCTATCCCTTTGGTTCGATCAGCTCCTACGGCTGACACCAACACACCTTCTCACACCTCGTCACCCACAGCTGAATCCACCTCCATATCATCTTTTTCGGGTCCGTCATCTTCGTCTCATTCTTCCGCTGCCCCCATCGTTAATCAACCAGCAGCTACCCGATCCAGGCCTGCCAATTTTCGGCAACATCCTAAACAGCCGGATCGGTACAATCCAGCTGCTTACACCGCCACCGCCCCTTCTTCTCTACCTGTTGAACCCACTTCCTTTACCATTGCCAACAAGTACCCTGAATGGCGCCATGCTATGTCCGAGGAATTGGACACGCTCTATAAGAATGGTACGTGGACTCTTGTTCCACCTGTTCCTGATACTAACGTGGTTGATTGCAAATGGGTTTACAGGTTGAAAACTGATGAAAACGGGAAAATTAGCAGGTACAAAGCACGCTTGGTTGCAAAGGGTTTTCATCAACAGCATGGTGTTGACTATCATGAGACATTCAGCCCTGTTATAAAACCGACTACCATTCGGACTATTCTGTCCCTGGCTGTTACAAATCGGTGGTCCTTGAGACAATTGGATATTCAGACAGCATTTTTACATGGTGATCTTGCAGAAACGGTCTATATGCGCCAACCACCAGGCTTCGTTGATCCCAATAAACCGGATCATGTCTGTCTACTTAACAAGTCTCTTTATGGTCTTAAACAGGCACCTCGTGCCTGGTCCAACAAACTGTCTACCACTCTTATTCAGTTGGGATTTCATCGGTCCAAAACGGATCCTTCATTGTTCATTCTCAACTCCTCGGGCTTACTTATTTATCTTCTGGTTTATGTTGATGATATTATCATCACCGGGAATGATTCCAACACTATTACCAACATTATTGGGCGTCTCAATTCCCTTTTTGCCCTTAAAGACTTGGGTCAGCTTCATTATTTTCTTGGAGTGGAAGTTATTCACAAGAATTCTGATCTTGTCTTATCGCAACGAAAGTACATTGCTGATATACTGTACCGGGCTGGTTTGGCAGATTGCAAGCCCATCTCTACTCCCATGAGCACCTCTCATGTGCTCCTTCCCGATGACAGCCCTTTACTTGATGATCCCTCTCGTTACCGGCAAACCGTTGGAGCTCTTCAATATGCTACTCTTTCTCGACCAGACATTGCCTTTGCCGTTAATCGGGTTTGTCAATTCATGCATGCTCCTACCGAGAATCACTGGTCCGCTGTCAAACGTATACTGCGCTACTTGAAAGGCACGACCAACATGGGTCTTTGGATTCATCATAACACAGGCTATCGTTTGCAGGCCTTCTCTGATTCTCATTGGCTCACTGATCTTCGGGCCTTTTCCGATTCTGATTGGGCTGGTTGCCCTGTCGACCGTCGCTCTACGGGGGGATTTGCCATCTACTTAGGCTCTAATCTTATTTCTTGGTCGGCTAAGAAGCAGAAAACGGTTTCTCGCTCTTCAACAGAATCAGAATACAAAGCCATTGCAGACACCGTTGCTGAATTACTTTGGCTCAAATCACTTCTTCATGAACTCGGGTTGGACAGTGGAGCTCCTACTCTTTGGTGCGACAATCTTGGCGCTACCTATCTCACTGCTAATCCAGTCTTTCACGCCCGCACCAAACATGTTGAAGTCGATTACCACTTTGTTCGCGAACAAGTCTCACAGGGCAAACTCAATGTAAAGTTCATCTCAACAGGGGATCAAATTGCTGATATTTTTACGAAGCCGCTGCCTTCAGAGAAGTATAATTTTCTGCGATCCAAGTTACAGATTGCTGACCGCCCTGAACTTGCGGGGGTGTATTAGACCAGAATTATATATTAGTTTGTTATTTTTTGATTTGGTTTCCATAGTTATCTTTTCCTTATTTATCTAGGTCTAATAGTCTATATATTGTCCTGTATAATTCTCTTCTTCAATCAATAACAATTACAATTTCCCTTTAGTGAGTTTGATTATTATTAAAGTTGAGGGGCTAAAGTTGTTTGATGCAGTTAAGGGTCTAAACATGTCATTATCAAGGTCGAGGGGCTAAAGTTGTTTATTATTAAAAAAATTGAGGGGCTAAAGTTGTTTGATTTAGTTAAAGGGGCTAAACATGTAATTATTAAAGTTGAGGGGCTAAAGTTGTTTATTATTAAAGTTGAGTGGCTGTAGTTGTTTATTATTAAAGTTGAGGGGCTAAAGTTGTTTGATGTTGACAAAATAGCATATTTATAGTATATAGAATTTCATATATATCTTTCTCAAAAGTCAAACTCTCATGTGTGTGTTCATTAAGTTTACCATGTTTATCCATTTCATAGTAAAAAAAAAATCAGTTTTGTATAAAAGTTTGTTTTACCTAATAAATGAAGATAACATAATATAAGAAAGTTGTTTTCCTCTATGTATATTACCGTTATACTTCACTGATTTTACTTTATATAGCATGAAATCAATAAATTTGATGTTTTGAAAGGGTAATATGTTTTGAAGGTAATATATGGACTTAAACCTATTTAAAAAGCAATACCAATCTTATTATTAAAGTACTAACGTTGCTTCTCTATATACATTTTTATCGCTTTCATGGATCTAAAAGTTATGTTTCTTAATATATAAACGCTACTAAAGTAGTTGTGGTTTATAATTGTAGCAGCATACGCCACCTGCTTCTGTACAGTCATCAAATCCATTTGATATCAACGAATCACCTTCAGTTCAATCTACAGCAGTAAGTCTATGAGTTATATGTTCGTTTTTGTTTTTATCGTTTTATTAATCGAACAGAATTATTATTATCTTAACAGATCAACGTGTTTTATAATTCTTAGAAATAATGCTAAAACATGAATTCTCATATTGGTCCTCTGGTCAGATGCTTATATTGTGTCAAGAATCACAAAAGCTTATATTTTATATATAATAGCTTTAATATTTTCTTTGATACAAATTGCTCTTTTTGTAGTTCCCTTCCATGGCACCATTACAAGATGCTTTACCAAACATGGGACCCGCATCTAACATACAGCAAATCACGGGTCTAGGTGCTCCGGCACCGACATGGATGACCCACCAATCAATGCCTTCTGGTATTGTCCTTTTCTCCTTGTTTGTGCAACATGAAATCCACGTTCAAAGGTGGCAGTTTTGACCCGTGTACTTAGGATTAGGTCGATTGGGTTGTTTCTAGTTTCAAATGAGCCAAATACTTTTTTAGCTAAAATTATAATGACTCAAATGGGTCAAAAGTCGCTCAATATGTATATTAAGACATACAACCTTCTAAATTGCTTTGGTAAAATCTCAATATAATTACCGCAATGGTATTGTGCTTGTTATAATATACAAGGCATTAATAACTTTTATAAACTCAAACGGGCCAAATAAAAGAATTTACGTGGAAAGAGTCAAATGGTTTGAAAGTTGCCCCGAGTGTATATCTAATCCACACAGCCTGCTAGATCAATCATGTTTAATGAATTAACCTTTTAATAAAAGAATAGTAAATTGCCATTTTAGTCCCTGTGGTTTCCTTTTTTTGTCATTTTCGTCCAACCCACTTAACTCCATCCAAAACAGTTAAGTCAGTGGTGTTTTGGTCACATTACAACTTATTCATACCCGAACCAAAAAATGATCTGTTACCTAACCCATCCATCTTACCAGTCCCACTCACATATATTTATTACATATGAATGTATTATTCTCACTACTTGATTTATTGTATAAACATCAGGTCCATTCATGGGACAGGTACCTCCAAACATCCCACCTCAACCCAGGTAATAATCTCACCACAATTCTATTTATGTTTCTCATAACTGCAAGAAATTAATATTCTTAACCAGTCTTTGCCTAGAACAATTAAATAATTGCAAATCTCAAAAATTAAATGTTTTTATCTTGCCCTTGAAGTTGAACTTCTTAGTAAAATGCTCTTATGACTTACTCATCTGTTGAACATTTATATTCGGCCACGGTTCTTATATTCAAAGTCGCAATTGCAAACTTACAGTTTTAACTGGTTCGCTGTTAATTAACTTAACTTAGTATCATATTGTGTTTTATTTGCAGGCTGCCACAAGTAGGAACATTTGGATACGATATGACATCGTTTGCTTCCATGAATAACACAAATCAACAACAAAGTGGATTTTATGCTGCACCTGCTGCTACGCCAAACACCTTCTCTTCTAACCCGTTTGGGTAAATAAAGAAACCGAAAACTCATTATATATTGAATGATTATTCAACAAGTATGCAAAATCATCTAATTTGCTTGCTCGAGAATCGTCAAAGAGGGTTCCTGTTGTAGATTTGTATTTATCAACTTCATCAGTTGGTAAATTAAGGTGCAGTTTTCCGGCCAATGTAAAATCTGTCATGTTGTAAGGAAAAAAATTTTAAAAAAATGGCGGTAGAAGTTTTATTAAGATTTTTGTTTTTTTTTTGGTGATTTTGTTTGTCTTTATTGTTGCTTTTTTTTTTTTTTATAAATTGTATAATGGTTGTAAAACTTGAGTTATATTTATTATTCTTTTGTTTACTTTTTATATAGCTTTCAACATTATTCGGTTTTTGTTCTTGTGATATTATGAGGTGGGTAAAAAAACTTGCAAACCTTGTAGTTAACTTTCATGTAATCATAAATTTTGTTGACTTGCATAATTGTGCACATCTTGTGTTGCTGTAAGGATCCACCGAGAGGTTACCTCGATATGTCAGTAATCAATATGTGTTGGGCCTAAACGAGTTGTGTTTAGCACTTGAACCGGCTAGAGATACTTTACGAGTCCCTAATCTAGTATGGATGTATGATACAGTCTTGTCTACATTTTGTTGGAGTCATTATTCGTTACCATCCGTTTCTGTTTCCAATTTTCATTTGTCACAAGTGATGGTCCATGTTAGCCAATAGGCTTCAAAGTAGGAACGTCACATCGCAGTTCGCAGCGGAGGCCTATAGCCCATAGGCATGAAAATAAAGATCACTCTGGTGTAGCCGTAGCCCATAGGCTTCAAAGTAAGACCATTCGGTTGTGGGTGGGGTTCTTAACGTGTAGGCTTTAAAGTAGGAAAAACCTGTTTCGTAGGCTTGAAAATAAGGATCACTAGCCATACCCGAGTTTTGAAGCATGTAGGCTTCAAAGTAAGGAACTAAGGATCACCGTCCCTCATTTTCTGTACTACCAGGGGAATATTGATATACATGTAATGAAGTAAGGGCTGAAGTGGGGGTCGGAGTCTGACGGGTTTATCAGGTGTGACAGGTTCAAATGCCAGGATGTTCCTCCATCGCTTGCAACAAAATCTTACTTGTTGGTGTTGTGCTTTTCAATAATTTTACGTTCTTGTAACAAAGTGGCATGATATACATCGAGTTGTGTCGTGAACTTATGTATGCTATGTGAACATTGTTTTACATGCTTGTATGATCTTCTCCGAACTTGTGTGATGTCTTGCGAAGCTAATTTTAGATAATCATGGTAGAGGATTTTTTATACAATATTACAAATTTACAATCTTGTAATAACTTGTTGGCAATGTATACTCTATATGCATATGATTGTCTTATGAACTTTCACACATGTGTTACAAACATTGCTTTCATGTTCCTGTATAATATTTTGTGGCCATGATCCCATCTTAGATTTGAAAGTATGCTCTTGTTGCGTCAAGGGCGCATATTAAGAACCACACCATCATCACAACCTCCACTACATCTTTTGGTGATAAGATTAGTTTGACGGCAAACAACATTAAGAAACACGAGTTAGGACCAGGGTACAAAACATGTTAAGACTTGAAACTTCATGGACGAAGAATGTTTAAGGTGAACCGAACCTAATGTTTGGAGCAAACCTCATGGACTAAAACTGCAGTTTATTCCCTGGTCTAGCTGAAATGACAAACTTACCCCTCATGTAAGGCACACATGGGGGGTTATTAATGAAGAAGTTGACGGGCGTTAGAACCAAGGACTAATAGTGTTAAAGGTGAATGCAAGATGATATTTAGAACAAACCCCATAAACAAAAACTTCAATTTACTCTATGTTACATGAGACATCTTTTGTGTAATTAAACATATTACGTCTGTAAACAAACTTTGTAGTTTAACAATGTCCAATTTTCCACATGGATGAGCTACCGAAAGCATAGATCCCAAAAATCGCTAAAAATAGGTACCTATAGCACTATAAAAAGTGCTCGGTACGGTATTCGAATGTAAAAGTTAGCTAAAATAATGTACCGTCTCGATCCAGAAATACGCCAAGAATGAGTACCAATTACCAAATGATACTGGTATTTAACCCCTTGTTTTCCGCTACATCACATCCAAGAAACACCACCTACCTTACAACAATCGGTAAAAGTAGTTAACGATTAAAACCTGAACCAATAAAATAGTAAAATCTTCAAATAAATAATAAATAAATAAAATAGTAAAAAAATGTCATTTTAGTCCTTGTGGTTTGGGTCATTTTGTCAGTTTAGTCCAAAATCATTATATATTGAATGATTATTCAACAAGTATGCAAAATCATCTAATTTGCTTGCTCGAGAATCGTCAAAGAGGGTTCCTGTTGTAGATTTGTATTTATCAACTTCATCAGTTGGTAAATTAAGGTGCAGTTTTCCGGCCAATGTAAAATCTGTCATGTTGTAAGGAAAAAAATTTTAAAAAAATGGCGGTAGAAGTTTTATTAAGATTTTTGTTTTTTTTGGTGATTTTGTTTGTCTTTATTGTTGCTTTTTTTTTATAAATTGTATAATGGTTGTAAAACTTGAGTTGTATTTATTATTCTTTTGTTTACTTTTTATATAGCTTTCAACGTTATTCGGTTTTTGTTCTTGTGCTATTATGAGGTGGGTAAAACAAACTTGCAAACCTTGTTTCGTGTAATCGTAAATTTTGTTGACTTGCATAATTATGCACATCTTGTGTTGCTGTAAGGATCCACCGAGAGGTTACCTCGATATGTCAGTAATCTGTTGGAAAAATAAGTGAAAATAGCATTTTTCACAAATATAGGAAAATGATTTTTTCCTATTTTGGACTAGAAATAAATATAATAAAATGAGCGGGTTTTATGTATTTATTTGTGGGTTTGTGTTCTATGTTGGAAGAGCTTCGCAACGAACTAAACCACGTCCAAAACCGAGCTAAGATGAAAGAGATATCGATGCTCAAAGTTGGGTGTTTGGAACATTCAATGTTGAAACTAAAGGGAAAGTAGCACCTTGTCCCACATAGGAGGAGAGATGGAACTTAAATGGGTATTTAAGGTGGAACTCTCCATCCTTATTGTTTCATGGAAGCACACACTAGTGTCCTCGCGAAGGGTACGGAGCACCCTGCCTCGCGCGCGTGGCGCGGGCGATGAGGCGCAATGTGGCGCTTTGATGGCGCACTTTGCACTTCGCACGCTTGAGAGACGCCTTTGTATTTTTTAACGCGCGCGCGTGGTGGAGCACAAGGGTTGCAAGGACCCGATTGAGAGCCGCCTTTGTATTTTTGACCGCGCGTGCGTGGTGGAGCACAAGGGTTGCAAGAACCAAGTGGTAGGTGATGCGGCGCATGACGTGGCAATCATGCGCATGCGCGCGCGAGTACACATGGCGCGCGGTTGCGCGCATGGTGCATGGGTCCTGCTGTGTCATGCGCGGCGCACCAGAGTGAGCCAATACGGCGCGACTGTGTGGCGCGCACGTATAGGCTTACAGGTGATGTGGCGCACACGCGCATGGACTTGAGCCAAGAGGACGCACCGCGCATGGCCTTGAGCCAAGAAGCCGCACCGCGCATGGACGAACTTGAGCCAAGAGGCCGCACCGCGCATGAGCGTGCAGACCTGGGCGCGCGCGCGCGCAGAAGTTTCCAGCATTGAATGACTAGGCAGTTTCAGTCTAGCTTCGTAACTGACGAGTTAATGGGCTTTGACTGAGAATTAAATGACGTATTAAATTGCATTGAAGACGTTTAATGCAATTTAAACCTCTCATTTAATTCGTTTTGACTGTTTCAACCTAGGAGCTGTATAAATACAGCTCCATACCCACATCAGAGAGACACCAGAAACACAACAGTAAAAATTCAACTTTCTCTCTACAAAGTTCAGATCTTCTCCAGCATTCTTCAAGGTAGTCTTCGGGTTGTAGGTTTTCTCCGGCAGTACGCTGCTCCGGCTGTTGTACCCTGGGAAACAAAACGAGTACTCCTGGGAGACTCGGAATTTGTTTTAAGGGAAGCGTGTATTCACGTGCCTCAGCCACTCTGCTTCTACTCCATTTCTTGTATTTTGGTTTATTTCAGTTGTATTCGTACTAGTATTTTAGCTTTCTAATTTCTGTATTGTAATCGTATTAATTAAATTTGTTTTTTATTTTATTTAATTACGCGAACGGTTCCTACAATCTTAAAACAAATTTTTAAAACCGTTCGTGTAATCAAAACCATTCTGTTTGTGATTCAAACCAGTTTTGTTCACTCAGTTTGTGTTTTAAAAACAAATTTTTTTTAGTTTTCATCTTCAAAGGAGCGACTTTGGTTGAAAACTATTTTGGTTACATTCGATCTTGTCCTAAATTACTAATAAACTTTCTGACTTGGTCTTCAAAGTTGGACTTAGAAGCCAATCAGTAAGTTATAACTAACAAAAATTTTCTGTTTCGGTCTTCAAAGTTGGACTTAGAAGCCTAAACAGTAAATTTGTGGTAAAAAATAAAATTTAATTGTTTACTTCTGGTTTTTGCGTAAATCAGAATTTTTTGACTAAACCTTTAAAATTTTAATTTTTCAGCATGTCGAACGAAAACGTCAACATCAACAACATGAATGTTGTGACGGGAACCTCCCTCAACGCCACCACTGTGGGAGCATCCACAGTGGCTAATCACGCTGAACGAACCGAGAAGTTCTCGGGCCTACACTTCAAGAGGTGGCAGCAGAAGATGTTCTTCTACCTGACCACCATGAACCTTGCGAGGTTCTTAACTGAATCCGCTCCCCAACCTGCGGAAGGGGAGACCAGCGATCAGGCTCTGAACGCGGTAGAGGCTTGGAAGCACTCGGATTTTATTTGTCGAGGCTATGTGTTAAACGGGTTGTCGGATGCGTTGTATAATGTTTACTACAACGTCAAGACTTCCAAAGACCTTTGGGATGCATTAGACAAGAAGTACAAAACGGAGGATGCTGGCACAAAGAAATTTGTGGTAGCCCGTTTTTTGGATTTCAAAATGGTTGATTCTAAAACAGTTATGAATCAAGTCCAAGAATTCCAAATTATACTTCATGACATCTCTGCGGAAGGCATGACACTTAGCGAGACATTCCAAGTGGCAGCGATGATTGAAAAGTTACCTCATAGTTGGGTTGATTTTAAGAATTATCTTAAACACAAACGAAAGGAAATGACTATAGAGGATCTTATTGTTCGTCTTCGCATTGAAGAGGACAATAGAATTGCCCTAAAAGGCAGCGTTGCGCAGACTAGTGCTAGCGCAAATCTGGTTGAGCATGGGCAATCCTCTAAGGGCGCGAAGGGCAAGGGGAAAAAGGACAAAGGGAAAGGGAAAGCAAAGGCTAGCAACCTTGGACCAAAGAAAGGGGTTATGAAAAAGAAACCTCAAACGTTCCAAGGGACTTGTTACAACTGTGACGAGCCGGGGCATCGGGCTAACCAATGCAAGAAACCAAAGCGTGAGCGTGCGCACAAGGTGGATGAAGATGGAATGCCTTTGGTGGCAATGATTTCCGACAAAAGCGCAATGATGGATGAGGTCAATACTGTGACAACACTCCAAAAGGATGGTGGGTTGATATGGGCGCAACCCGTCACGTTTGCGCAGACAAAAGTTGTTACACCCTTATATTTATACTAGAATTTAATATACTATTTTAGGGTGGAGTTATTGTAAAAAAGACCAAAAGTGTGAGAAAGATAAGAAAGAATTTCAACCATTAGATCTAAATTAATTGAAAAGGGTATGATTGTAAATGCACTAACAAATTCAAATATGGTAATCCTTGATTTAAGGATTTGGAGAGAGAAAATCCTTAATTTAAGGAATTATAAGTTTATAACCGTCCATAACATCATTCATTTTAATTCTTTTTGCATCATTCACAGAATCAGTTCATGACATGGTGTTTTAAAAAAATTCATAGTTCAGTTCATGGTGTTTTTACGAAAATAATATAACATCATTCAGTAAACAAAAAACACCATTCAGAAATAAAATAACACCATTCAGAAACAAAAAACACCATCCAGTAAACAAAAAATAACATCATTCAGTAAACAAAAATAACACCATTCAGTAAATAATATAACACCATTCAGTACAAGAATATAACACCATTCAGTAAATAAATATAACACCATTTAGAAAAAGAAAAAAAAATACCATTTAGAAACAAAATAACACCATTCAGAAAAGAATAACACCATTCAGTAAAAAATAACACCATTCAGTAAAAAATAACACTATTCAGTAAAAAATAATACCATTCATAAAAGATAACACCATTCAGTAAAAAATAACACCATTCAGTAAAAAATAACACCATTCAATAATCCTTACATCTCTGTATCATCTTCTTCTCCGATTCCGGCACCACCACTGCCGGTCCGCCACCGCCGTCATCGAACACAACCACCCAACAGTAAAATCTCATGGTTCCCAACCGCCGCCGCCGTCTAACCCAACCACCCGCCGTCGTCGAACCCAACCACTGCGGTCCGCCACCGCCGTCGTCGACCACCACTGCCGGTCCGCTTCCGATTGATGTTTGATCTTCCGATTGATGTTTGATCTTCGTATTGATGTTTGATCTTCATATTCGTGATGTTTGCAGGGATTATGTTCTGAATATAGAAGAAGAAAGAGAGAGAAAGAGAGAAATTAGGAACATGATAGAGAGAGAACGAAATTGTAGGGATTTTGGATTGAATTGATTTACAAAATGAAGATAAAAAGACACAATTGCCCCTAGATATTTCAATTCAATCCAAATTAATATAAATATTTTACATTTTGGTCCCTATTGATCTCAACCATTAGATCAAAAGATCTAATGGCTGATATTCTTTCTTATCTTTCTCACACTTTGGGCCTTTTTTTACAGGATCCTAACTCTACTATTTTATACCAAAAGGCGTTAAATTAACATAAGTTTCAAAACTATTACATCCTAAGTCTACTAAGACAAAGGTTGAACGTAATATTGTTGTTTAAGAAATTGATTACAACAAAAGGAACACTGATTAACAAGTTCAAACATAGCGGAAGCTTCAAAAAAGAGTGTTCGGTTCATCATCTTGTCGCTTGATCGCCATCCATGACCTCCTAATTACCTATGAATCAACCATTAAATTGTTAGTTCTTGATGTATATGAATGATAAAATTCCGAGACTTAACACCACAATGAAACAATAAAAATGTAAAAGTATTCCAGGCTCCACCGTAATTTACGGCACCACCGTAAATTACGGTGAGTGCTGGAAATTCCTGGTTACACCGTAACACAGGAGAAATCCACCGTAAAACATTGGCCTCTACCGTAAATTACGGTGACACCGTAATTTACGGTAGCACCTGGGAATTCAGGTTTTTGTTTGGTTTGAGCATTTCAACCAAATTCCCAACTCTCGGGTTTCAATATTCTGCACTATAAATTTTAATAAAAGTCTAACATTTCTAGTATGCCACAATATGACCATTATATACATCAACTTATCACATTTAGAAATGTAGCTCATGTCTTGCTTGATTATTTGACCCGTTTGGCTTGTCTACGGGAATCCTCCCTTTTTGACAACTACCAACGAGTTTATTTCGTTATTCAAACAAGCATTCAATACAACAATGTCATCGCTTCGATTCATAATAACTAGAGACTTTGACGATCAACAACTATAGTCTAAATTCACTTAATATAACAAATCATGTTACATACCTTTTAAAGTGAGCCCTTCAAACGTGCGTCCACACCGGTTTGTCCACTAGATGCCCCGGCTTCTTTTCCTAAAGAGTTCAAGCACTTTATGTTTAGAACTCCATGTTTAACTCACCTAACGCACATTCGTGATACTTTATATTTATGCGTTTAAACTTAACAATTCAGTTTTCTTTTAAAACCTTCTTTGAGGCATTTCATCAAACATTATGAGGGCAGAATTTCTATTTTATTTATTTTCATGTTTATAAGTTGCTAATTAGCCAACTTAACTTCAATTAAGCCATCATATGTCATGTAAACATCACCTATTTCCTGGAACTATCTTCTAAGGTCGAATTTTACTAGAGTAACCACTAAGAACCCTAGAATTCATCATCACCTTGTAAAACCCACAACCCACCTTCAAGGTGTTCATGGAGTTTTCTGAATTTAGTCATGATTTCACATGTAATTGGTTGAGTTTAACTTCTAAACACCAAATTGATTCTAAATTAACCAAATAACACTCATGCAACATCAATTTTCCAGATTTCACAACATCATGAGAAATTCGAGCAAAGAATTAACACAAGTTTTTACATACCTTAGAATCCTTTCGTGATGAGGATCACTAATCTATGTTTAGATTTCGTTTTTGAACAGATTTGGGCTTTCAATTTGATGTTTTTGTGAGTTTAGGGTTTTGCAATGGGGGTGTCGCCCCCTTCTTCTGTTCTGATCGACCAACACTCCAAAATTTGGAGTGTTTGGTTACTAATTGTTATTTAGTTTTAATTTTTGACAATTCCAGCCCCTCAACTTTGTTCTACACATTATTTAGTAGGTTTTACCCTTTCATTAGTTATTTCTAGTCTATCAACTAACTAGGTTAAAAGTTTCTAGTTAGTAAACTTCCGTTTATTAATAATTTATAATTTTTAACAATAAGTTTTATATTTTCGGGGTGTTACAAAAGTCTCTTTACCACCTTCAAGGCGCTTTCTGGAGAAGAGAAGCTATATATGGGAAATGCAGCCACCGCTGACATCATGGGTGAATTACATTGCTGTGTTGAATTACATTGCTGTGTTGGCGATTGATGAGTTTGTAATGTATTTGTAACGGATTGTGTTAATGTTGATTGAGTTGTGTGTGTTTTTGATGCAGTTAGGGTTTTGATTGATAGAAATGTGGATGTTAATTGATGTTTTAATTCAGTTTTTTATGCTACGTGTTTGTTGAATTTGAGTGCTGTGTTGGCGATTGATGAGTTTGTAATGTAATGTATTTGTAACGGATAGTGTGAATGTTGATTGAGTTTGTGTGTGTTTTTGATGCAGTTAGGGTTTTAATTGATAGAAATGTGGCTGTTAATTGATGTTTTAATTCAGTTTTTATGCTATGTGTTTGTTGAATTTGATTGTTGTGTTGGCGGTTGATGAGTTTGTGTTGTATTTATAACGGATCGTGTGGATGTTGATTGAGTTTGTGTGTGTTTTTGATGCAGTTAGGGTTTTGATTGATAGAAATGTGGATGTTAATTGATGTTATAATTCAGTTTTTATGCTATGCGTTTGTTGAATTTGATTGTTGTGTTGGCGGTTGATGAGTTTGTAATGTATTTGGAACGGATAGTGTGAATGTTGATTGAGTTGTCTGTGTTTTTGATGCAGTTAGGGTTTTGATTGATAGAAATGTGGATGTTAATTGATGTTATAATTCAGTTTTTATGTTATACGTTTGTTGAATTTGAGTGATGTGTTGGCGATTGATGAGTTTGTAATGTATTTGTAACGGATAGTGTGAATGTTGATTGAGTTGTGTGTGTTTCTTGATGCAGTTAGGGTTTTAATTGATAGAAATGTGGATGCTAATTGATGTTTTAATTCAATGTTTATGTTATGCGTTTGTTGAATTTGATTGTTGTGTTGGCGGTTGATGAGTTTGTGTTGTATTTATAACAGGTCGTGTGAATGTTGATTGAGTTTGTGTGTGTATTTGACGCAGGTAGGGTTTTGATTGACAAAAATGTGGATGTTAGTTGTTTTTACGTTATGCGTTTGTTGAATTTGATTGTTGCGTTGGCGATTGATGATTTTATATTATTTTTGTAACGGATCATGTGAATGTTGATTGAGTTTGTGTGTGTTTTTGATGGAGTTAGGGTTTTGGTTGTGGATGCTAGTAGATGTTTTGATTCAGCTTTGATGTTACGCGTTTGTTGAATTTGTTTGCTGTGCTGGCGATTGATGGTTTGAGTTGTATATGTAACGGATCGTGTGGATATTGATTGAGTTTGTGTGTTTGTGGATACAGTTAGGGTTTTAATTGACGGAAATGGGGAGTCGGTTGAAGGAGGATGAGAGAAATGAAAGAGCGATACGAAATCTTCTGAAACTTCCTGAGAATCGGAGGTGTATTAACTGCAATAGTTTGGTCCTTCGAACCTGGTATTATGTTGCTTCAATTAGATGACATGTAAAGTAGTTGTGATCCTCCAAATGATAACAACAACTTTTTGAGACAAAGTTCTATTTAGAAAAAAGAAGCATTTCTGTCTTAGGAATAATAATGCGCATCATAGGCTGGAGTGGTGGTGTAACAGGATTTACCATCAATTCTACTAATCCGATTGATAGAACAACGATCCAGTGGTAGGACATTGGAAACTGGGTCTGGATCGGTTTTCATGGTCCTGAGCTTGAATCTAGCTACAAACATCAAAAAGAGTGCTAAACCCGTTAGTAGGTGACCCGATAAGGAACGCCATCCAACTTTCAACTCAGTCGGTTGTTTTAATATGGACCATATTCATGTAGTGAGAAACCTGTTATCTGTGTCCACAGCCTGGACTGGAGGAGGGAAAAGGATGGTTTTTTTTTTTTTTTTTTGTAGAAAAGTATTGGGTCAAGTCCAATGGGCCGGATCAGTTCAGGCCGATGCCAAGATATTGAGTTAAATAGAGGAAACCTATACACAGATACTTAAAGACTTATTATGTTCAGTGTTTTTATTAATTTTTGGTTTTGGCATTGAAGTTGGTTTGAACTTTGAACACAATAAGAAATATTGACAATTATGTTGCTAGTAAGTTTTCAAGCCCAGCTACACGGTGTAGCCTACACCAACTATTGATTTCAGTTACTGGTGTTAATGTGTTATATATAGCGTTTTTCTTATGACCACTAAAGTTAAATGAAATGTAACTAGAAATCTTAATACTGTTGCTTAGTATGTTTCATGTTATTTGCTTAACAGGGGCCTCAATATGTATGCACAAGCTTTTGGACATTTGTTTGCACAACTTGCAGTGGCATACAGTAAGTGCCAACTTTCTGTGGTTGAAGAATAGATTGCATTCTTATGGGGATTAACTATTTACTTAAATGTTTTGTATAAAACATCTCCTAACGTTATTCATGAATACATGTTAAAAAATTTACATCATCTTTCTACAGCCGTGAGTTCACTCACAGGGTAAAATCTGTATCGATGGCCAAATTTACTACACAAGAAGTTAGTGCCCTTCAAGGAGGAGGAAACGCGGTAATTATGTTGCATAAATGCTTCTCTGTTTATTTTGGTGATAATTCATGTGGGGGCCACCCAAATATTTAACCTTTTTCACCAAGGTCACCCATATATTGAAACTAGTTTATATGCCATCCAAGTTTGTATTCAGTTCCATTTATTCCAAATCCGGACAAAAACACACACCTGAATACTATAAAAGAACAAAAATACACTAGTTTTTTACATTCAATCATTGCTTATTGATAGCTTCACACAATGGTATAATTGTCTCCTTAAACCATTTACAGGGATTTTCGTCATTAGACAAGTTCTATGCCCGATTTGGTATAAACGAATATGGAGTACATACTTGGGTGGCCTATAAAGTAGTTTCAATACATTTTTTTTGTCATTTTATATCCAACATGTTTTTTGTAGCCGGATTTATTATTAGTATTTTTTACATTGGATTATTGCTTATTGCCAGCTCGCTATAGTGATGTTTTTTATTTTATAACTTTTAAGGCATTTTCATCATAAAGCATGTTTTTAGCAGGATTTGCTAGTTTTTTTTCATATGATTTGTTGCTTATTCATGGCTCAATACAACAATATTGTTGTCTTTTAAAAAATTTGAAGGCATTTGTCGTCATTAGGCATGCTTTTTGCCAGATTTGTGTGTAAACAAAACCACATACATACTCGATGGCCTATAGTTTATATACATTGGTGGCCTCAACATACATCATCCAATACTTTTATTACTTTACCTCGTGCAATAATCTACATAAATCTACCAAGTTTAACATGTTCCATTTTGCAATAATAGAGTGCAAAAGAAATCTATTTTAAAGAATGGGATGCACAACGCCAGTCCTTACCTGACAGCAGGTATGTGATTTTAAGTCTTCTGTAAAGCAATGTTATGCTTTGTAACAGAAATTGTAATCCTGTAATTTTTAATGCTTCTAGTAAAGTTGAGAGGCTTCGGGACTTTATCAAGCATGTCTATGTGGATAGAAGATACTCTGGGGAGAGAAGCTTTGACAAGCCTCCAAGGGGGAAAATGGTATCACGCTTAACTTATTAAATAACAATCCTTAATACATGCTTTGTAAACACACAGTAGATTCCAGATAGACATGCCTATTATCCGTTTTGGGATCTATAATTATTAGAGGTTCTTGTGTTGGGTGACAGTTATATTTATTTTAAATGAACATTTATATGGGTCAGGTTTGGGTTGGTCTTGGAACTCTGTTTGTCTTAAGAGTTATATTTATTTTTAATAAACATTTATATTATTTCAATAGTATACTAAGTTTTTGTATAAACTACTTACGAGATTTTTGTACTTAAAACACACTCTGGTTGACTTTCGACCTTTTTGGCACGTTTGCATCTAATCTATTCATGTATTTTACCTGCGTCACTGCGTGGCAAAGTGGTTGGTTTGGGTAACGGGTTAGAATAGGTAAAGTTTCGAAACGGGTTCGAACCGTTTGGCAAATTGTTTTAGTCCAAAAGTTTCAATTTTTATGAACATTTAGTGTGTTAGATATGATTACAAATTTACAGTAATATATTATTTCCATAATAAACTATTTTGACTTCTATGTATCTCCAACCCCAATTAACCCGTTCATTAGTAAATGGATCGAAATTGCCACCTTTAATCATTGATGGTTTTCTACAAAGTGATTTACGTGTTTTGTACGCAATAGTTTAAGTTCTTATGTACACTGTATTGTTCTTTGATTTTGGATACATCTCTATATTGAATAGGGGGAAGGAGAAGGTTCTAGAAGTCCACCGTACGACAATGACCGGCGTTATAGTGATAGGCCTAGTCCCGGTGGAAGAAGTGATGGAAGTTCCAGAAACAGTTACGATGAAAGACGTAGTCCTGGGTATGATTCAGATTTCAGGAAAAGCCCCGCACGTCCCGATATCGTTAATGACTGGCGACGAGAAGATAGATTTGCGAATGCAAAAAAATCTGATGATGGGAAGAGTTTTGATGGAGGTTTGAAGGTTGAAGGTAGGTCTCCTGATCGCCAAAGTGATTCAGATATATCGAGTCCGCCGATAGTTAGGCCCGTTAGGGAAATACTGGGAGAAAGTGTTTCTCCTCTTCGGGTTATCGAACCTCCAAAAGCTAATGGTTCAAAGCCAGCAGATGGCTCCTTCCAAACACAGGTGACTTTTTTTTTTCAATCAGGTTTTAATGTTAAACTAGTGGGTTACCACCCGCGCTCCGTAGCGGGTTCGAAACGTGGATAAAAATAAGTAAGTCGCGAGAGTTAAAGTTGTTTGATGTTTTATTTAAGGCGCTAAACAGGTCTTATTAAAGTTAAGGGGCTAAACATGTCATTATTAAAGTTGAGGGGCTAAAGTTGTTTAGTATTTAACTTGACCGATTAAAGTTGTTTGATGTAGTTAAGGCCTAAGGGGCTAAACATGTCATTATTAAAGTTGAGGGGCTAAAGTTGTTTATTATTAAAGTTGAGGGACTAAAGTTGTTTTAATTGAGGGGCTAAGTATGTCATTATTAAAGTTGAGGGGTTAAAGTGATGTTGACAAAATGGCATATTTATATTTGTATTATATAATTTGTAACGTTGTGATTTGGTATATGCTTTTCTTGTTTGCTCACTTGGTTAATACTTGTGAGGCAAGCATATGCGTTTAAAATAAAGATGGCAAACTGCGACTGGGGGGGGGGGGGGGGGGGGGGTTGCGTATGCGTAGCAGGTCGAAAATGGGTAGGGATCAAAATGATTAATTTTTGGTATGGGTGCAATTAACTTGGAATGCTTTTTGTCCAATATCATTAGTCTTTTAACATAAGTAGTTTGTTAAATGCGATTATAAAAATTACATCAGTTAAGTAGTAATATACTTCTTTGCATAAAAATGCAAATTTAATGCGTTAAAACTAGGGGCGGCAATTATTGACCCGAACCCGCCACGAAAAAAACAAGTCAACCAACACGACCCATTTAGAATAACGGGCTGGGTTCGGGTTGACCCATTAACCCGATTAACGCTTAGAAAAAAGAACTTTCATATTTTTGTTTTTTCCATTTCTGTTATACATGGTTACTCATAATAGTGTTAGTTTTAACACATTTTATGATTTACTTGTCACACTCATACTCACCATTAAACATGTTATCAATAACCCGCTTAAAAGCTAACAACCCGCTTAAAAATCAACTTGTATGACTCATTTAAAAAGATGGGTTAAACAGGTCGTGTTCGGGTTGACCCAAATTTATATGTGTGCGGGTTAGGGTTGAAATCTTTGACCCAAATAATAATATGGGTCGGGTTCGGGTTGAACATTTCAACCCATCAACCCGACACGATTGACACCCCTTGTTAAAACACACTTTTAGCTACTGCTGCTCATTTTCTTATAAGATATTCTTTTTTTTTTTCTCGTTTGACCCGTTGAAGGGTATAACCTAAATTCAGTCTGCTAACAAGTAAATGAGTCGAGTAAATTGCCAAAATCGTCCCTGAGGTTTGGGCATGTTTGTCATTTTCATCCAAAATAACATTTTTGTACCATATAGTCCTTCACTTTTGGGATTTTTTGCCATTTTCATCCAAAAGTCTTGACTTTTTTGTCAAAATCGTCCCTGGGATTTGTGATTTTTTGTCATTTTCATCCAAATGTTTGATAGAAAATATAAAGCAAATTATACGTTTGGATGAAAATGGCAAAAAAATCCCAAAAGTGAAGGACTATATTGTACAAAAAATTTGTTTTGGATGAAAATGGCAAATATGCCCAAACCTCAGGGACGATTTTGGCAATTTACTCAAATGAGTCGATATTGTCACCTTTGATTTAAGTTTGTTTGGAGACACTTGGAGTTGCAAGTCTGGAATCTGTTCTTATAATATGGAAGTTTTCTTTTTTCTAATGCATTTACAGAATTTGTAACATGTCTAACTAAGAATACAATTGTAATACTTGCTAACATGTTTGTGATTATTCATTTGTCCTTTTGTTTTCAAGTTTCAACATAATTTAAAGCCTAATTCGAAATTGTTTCCTGTTGCAGAGAACTGCTTCTTCCAGTAGCCTAGCATCTTCAACTGGGAATCCAACCGAACTTAAAACAGAAACTTCATTAATTGATTTTGATGCTTTCCCTGAACCACTTCCAACTGCCCCGGGCCCACAACCACAACAAACCGTTCCACCACCAACTGTGGCACAACCAGCACAATCATCAAATGATAATTGGGCCAGCTTTGATTCATCTCCCGTACTAAAATCTACTCAACCTTCCACAACAAGTTCTAATTTACTTGATATGCTTTCTGAGATTTCAGTTCCTGCACCTGGTAACAATCCAGCAGTTGCAACTACACCGCCATCAACGTTTAATGCCTTTGGCGACTCTGGTTATGGTGGCCAGTGGCAAAATGTGGTTAGTCACCAGAATCCTGTTCCTGCTACCGGAATTCAGCTACCTACTACATCGTTAAATCAGGTTGGTGGTGGTTATTTGCAAAAAAAATAGGTTCATCCTTTTCAAGTGTCTTTTGTGGACTGTTTTTTTGGGTAGATGTGGCAAGATGGGTTGTTGGGTTTCGGGTCAACATTTTTGTTTGTTTTACAATTTTTTAGAGATATTATCTGGTTAATTTATGGGCATAGAAAATATATTATTTCAGTAGTAATTTTTTTAGAGATATTATTTAATTATTTGAATAAACTGATATAGGAAGTTCTTGTTGGGTTCGTAGGCTTTAGGGTAGCCGGCCCTAATTAGGGTTAGCCGGCCTTAGTTAGGGTTAGCCGGCCCTAGTTATTAGGCCCACTTAGTTAACTTGTTGACCAAGTAGGAAACCCTAATCTTGTTCTATAAATACCTATGATGTAATTGTAGTCTGTGTCATTCTGAAAACAGTTGTGAGCCTCTAATAAAAGTAAAACCCTAGTTGCAACCCGTGGACGTAGGTCACCTTGACCGAACCACGTAAATTCTCGTGTTCTTTATTTTCTGCTAGTGTGTGTGTGTGTTTGTTCCGCTTCCGCTCGAGCCTACTCTGATTCGATACTCCTAACAAGTGGTATCAGAGCCAAAGGTTCAGTAAAGTACACGGTTCACACGGTTCTTGCAGGAGAAGGAGAGAGCTGGACGAGAGATCTTGATCTGCTGTTGCTGCCGTCGCCGCTGACTTGTTTACGGCCCGTACATATTCTCTGGTTACGGCTCGTAAGGTCTAGGGTTTGCGCCGTAGGGTTTGCTGTTGCAGATCTGGTGGTTTTGGGGTGTTTGGCAATTAGGGTTTCGGTTCTTGAACCCTGGTTATTCGCTGATTTTACGCTCGAGTTTGCAAGAGAAGTCGCTGGTTCGGGTACTTTGGGTTTCTGATTTATTGAAAGTTGCTCGGGTTTCGGTTGCTTGGTTCCTTGTGGTTTTTTCTGGTTTTCTCGTTTGTTATGGCTGAAGACGGGAAGTTCCGAATCGAGAAGTTCAACGGTACTGATTTTGCATGGTGGAGAATGCAAATAGAGGCGTTGCTTGGTGAATGCGATTTGGATGTGGTACTGGAAGAAAACCCTGCTGGAATGGATAAAGCCGCCGAAGCAATTTGGAACTCAAAGGACAAAAAGGCAAGAGGTAAAATTACATTGGCTTTGACGAGGAGCGTTGCATTTAATATCATGAAAGAAACAACTTCTCGTGATATGTTAGAAGCTCTGTCAAATATGTATGAGAAGCCGTCTGCCGGTAATAGGGTGTTCTTGATGAGGGAACTGTTTAATATGAGAATGAACGAAGGCAGTTCAGTTGCTGATCACATTAACGAGGTCAATTCAATTTTGTCCAGGTTAGCAACTGTGGGCATGAAGTTGGATGATGACACTCAGGCTGTGGTTTTGTTATCTTCCTTACCTGATAGCTGGTCAGGATTTGTGACAACGGTCACTGAAACTGCTGGAACTGGAAATTTGAAGTTTGATCGGGTCCGGGATAGTGTTTTGGGTGAAGACGTTCGCCGGAGGAACACTAATGGAGGATCTACTTCTGGTATGCTCAGTGCTAGCAGGGGAAGAGGTAAAAACAGAAGCAGTGGGAGTCGTGGGAAAAGCTTGTCTAAAGCTGGGAAGAATGTGAGGTGCTGGAACTGTGGTGAAAAGGGGCATGTTAAAAACGAGTGTCCTGATCCTAAAAAAGAGGATGGTAAGCAGCATGTAAACAGTGTTGTGTCAGATGAATCTGACGGTGACGTACTGGTTTGCTGTGAAGAGTCTATAGATTCTTGGGCTATGGATTCTGGTTCTTCGTTTCCCGCCATGCACAACGGGGAGACGATGGTGAATCTGAAAAAAGGAGACTTTGGAAAGGTACGATTAGCTAACGGTCATGTTCTTAATGTTACGGGTATGGGAGATGTCAATCTGAAGACTCCACTGGGCACTACATGGAACTTAAAGAACGTCAGGGTAATTCCAGGTTTAACGAAGAAACTTATTTCTGTTAGTCAACTGGATAAACAGGGACTAGATGTTAATTTTGGTGGTGGGAAGTGGAAGGTGATTGATGGAAATCTTGTTGTTGCCTACGAGAGGAGACGAGGATCGTTGTATCTAGTTGAGATACCTGTTGAGGGAGTAGCCGTCCCTGTACAACATAAAGTCTGGTTCACTGAATCTAGTAAGCGGACAGTGGCGGATCCAGGAATTTTTTTCACTGGGTTCACTTTTTTAGATACTCCAATTTCATATGACTGAACATAAAAAATTTCGGGTCGGTTCGACAGTTCGGATCGGGTAAGATTCATCACATAATAAAAAATTTCGGGTCGGTTCGACAGTTCCGACCAATTTCCATGCTTTTATGTGTACCATTTTGGAAACGTCTTAAGTTATCACCATTTATGTAATCAAACCCAATTTATGTATAACAAACAGATAGTCAATTAACAGTATTCAAAGATCAACAATGCTGACTAACTAAAGTTATTTAACAGTATAACAAATAGATAGTCAATTAAAGTATTCAAAGAACATAATCTCAATCAGGGCCGTTCCAACCTATTTGGAGGCCCAAAGCGAAAATTTATCTTGGGGCCCTTTTCAAACAAAATTCTTGATCATTTTCTTTTATAAATAAATCCTCTTGTAGTGCTCTTTTTTTATTGGCATCCATTACTTCCTTATCCCTCAAGACAATCCCAGATTTTTGAGATAATAAAACCACAAGTCATTACGGGTTAAAACGAGCCAGTTACAAAGATTTTAGGCATAAAATGTGACCATTATCTAAAGCGACTTTGATTATAATCTTAGTCACATTTTAATTCCTATTTCCAAATCAACTTATACAATATTTAAGAGAAATAAACAAATAAGAAAATATAAGAAACTTCTGAAAAACATATAAGAAAATATAAGAAACTTCTGAATTTTAAATATTCCAAAGTATATAAATAGGTATGGAAAAAATGACACATATATCAGTACTCTGTAAAAAAGTTTGATAGAACATAAACTTCAGAAAGCATTTTACAACTATTAATGTTGTCAAATGTTTCAACTTCAAATACAAATTAAGATTTCAGCAACAACAGCGTTGGTTTGTAGCAAAAAAGAAATAGCAGCAGTGTAGCAAAAAACATATTGCAAAAACAGTCAATACAACAAAATTGGTGATAAAATTAGGGCAAAAATAGTGTATCTTCAGAAACACATTCACTAAAGGGCCGGCCTTGATGTCAATTGGTTGTGTAATAAACAGATAGTCAAATAAAGTATTCAAAGAACATAATCTCAATTGGTTGTGTAATACACATATCTAACAAAAAGTTATTTGTGAGCTTAGATTAAGAATTTAGAAATCAGAAACACATTAAGACTAACCTGTCGGCGGAGGCGGAACCACGGAGGAGGATGGCGCCGGTGTCGGCAATCAACGGAGGTGACTGTGGAGGCGATTTGTCACTTCATCACTTGTTCTCTGAGTCTCTGACTGTGGTGTAGAGGTGATTCATTTGTTTTGTTATAACCCTAAATGGGTTTTACATTAAAGGAAAAAAAATAAAAGAGAAATAAAAAACGGAAGAAAAATTATTAATCGTGCCTTATATGGGATTCGAACCCGGGTGTTTTGGGGAAAATAATGCGGACATAACCAGTGGAGAAACAAGGTTTTTTTGTTTATGGGTTCCCTTTATATTTTACTTATGGGTTCCTTTTCAGTTTGTTATATATATTTACACTAAAAATTAAAAACCGAATGTGTTCCTGGGAACCCGTACTTTCTTAATAGGTCCGCCCCTGTAAGTGGAAGAGGGTTCAATTTGCGAACTTGAATCCTGGTGCTTTGGGGATGTCAGTTGAATGTGGTCGGGGGTCTAAGTTTAAGTCAGTCAGGGGATTTGGTGATAGTGGGAGCATGCATCGTGTTCCGGGTACAATCACAAAGAACCGTTGGGTTTTGAAGACGAAGATTCCGACTAAAGAAAAAAGCTCTCCTGGAAATAGTTTGCAAAATGTGGAGAGTGGTATTAATTCTCGGTGTATCTCTGGAGCTGGTGGATCGTGCAAGCCGGTTGAGATAGAGAATGGGTCTGATAAGACTGTTGGGTTGGAGCTTATGGGAGCTTCAACTGGTCTCTCAGGTACTTGATGAGAGGTGTGGTTGCAACTAGGTGGCTTGGATGTGACTGAAGTCTTAGCTTGTTCTTGGAACTGGAGGCTGGGAAGACTTGAACGTAAAGATTACTAAAGTTATTGGTGATGGGTTTCTTGGATGCACTTTGTGGACTATGCAAAGCCTCCGAGTGGGAGATTGTTGGGTTCGTAGGCTTTAGGGTAGCCGGCCCTAATTAGGGTTAGCCGGCCTTAGTTAGGGTTAGCCAGCCCTAGGTATTAGGCCCACTTAGTTAACTTGTTGACCAAGTAGGAAACCCTAATCTTGTTCTATAAATACCTATGATGTAATTGTAGTCTGTGTCATTCTGAAAACAGTTGTGAGCATCTAATAAAAGTAAAACCCTAGTTGCAACCCGTGGACGTAGGTCACCTTGACCGAACCACGTAAATTCTCGTGTTCTTTATTTTCTGCTAGTGTGTGTGTGTGTTTGTTCCGCTTCCGCTCGAGCCTACTCTGATTCGATACTCCTAACAGTTCTAACATGTGTAATACATAGGCCTCTAACCTAGTAATATAATAATAATAATAATAATAATAATAATAATAATAATAATAATAATATAATAATAATAATAATAATAATAATAATAATAATAATAATAATAATCTGAATCTTTGAATAAAAAGATTTTAAGTACTGTTCAGGTTGACTCAAAACCACTTAGTTAACTTTTTTTAAGTTTATGTAATAAACGTGTTTATCATGACAGCAAGAGGATTATGATAATGATCTAATTTACGAATAAGACAATTTAGGAGGCTATAGGTATTTTGAATAGACTTTGGGCGACTTTCAGCATGTTCCCTATAAAGTATATTACTAATTTACCCAAAATGACCCATTTGTAAGTATATAGGTCAAAATTGTCACCTCTAGCTCTTTGGATCAATGATTATTTCACACTATATTTACAATCTTATTCTACATGCAACTTTATGCAGCCATTGAATACTTCTGGTGGAGATACCCATGGGCTTTTAACCGCTGGTACATATTCTCAAGTTACATCCAGTATCGAGGCTAAACCTGCTGCCAAACAAGAGCTACCTGCGGTAATGGCGTATATATTTTTGTCAGCTCCATCTTGTGTTTTGTTTTTCTCCTGTATTTGCTAGAGTTTACAAGATGGGTGATTTGGCGGGATCGATAACAGGGCAAATCTGTTGTTGACATAGATCGTTTTTAGTACGGTTGATAACGGGCTTGGGCTGACCCACAAAACACTTTTTGTCCATTTTTTAATTATTTTTAAATAATAAGTATATTGTTAAATAGTGGTTAAAAGGTCAAAAATGAGTGTTGAAACTGGTCATTTTCTGTATGAGTCAATACGGTCTTGGGCCCTTTGGGTTACTTTTGTTCATATTGTAAATGTTCTATAAATAATAATTATTTTAATCATGATTGTCAAAATGTTGTTATAAATAATGATTATTTGCCCCAACAACATATGTTGTTCAAATATTATATAAAATACGAATGTGTTCATCATGATTACAGAAACAATATTACAATACTAATGTAAAATTTGAATAAAATAATTTAGAATGGGGTTGTATGCATTAAATTAGACTTCGATGACTTTCACCGTGTTTGACTCATTTCCCTATTAGCTATTATTAGATTAATCACAACCTAAATCAATCCATTCACAAGTAAATATGGTTTTCTATTTTCCACTTTTAATAAATGTGTTGCGTATGCAGGATTTATTTACGTCAAGCTATCCATCCTATACTGCTCAAGGTCCAGGCTGGTACTCTGCTCCACAATATGGCATGGGATACAATATGCAATATAACCTTCCACAGGTTTGATGCAACTTACTTGCCACATTAACGTTATTTTTGTGGTTATAGGTTTTGTCTCGGATAGAAAATACATGTAAATTGAACAGTAAATACAAGTATATAACAAGGTAGAAGATAATGATATTAATTAACAACCCAATATTTGAGAGACAAGACCTACTTTTGTTTAAAAGATAACCGAGAACTCTCCTCGTAATGCTCACTCATTCAATTTTTATTTTTTTATTTTATATATTCCATACCCTACTAAAACTACCAAAGGCAATTGTTATTTAAAAGGCAACTAGTGGGTTACCACCCGTGTTCCGCAGCGGGTTAGAAACGTAGATAAAGTTAAGCAAATCGTGAGAGTTAAAGTTGTTTGATGTTTTAGTTAAGGGGCTAAACATGTTATTACGAAAGTTAAGGGGCTAAACATGTCATTTCTAAACTGAGGGGCTAAAGTTGTTTATTATTAAAGTTGAGAGGCTAAAGTTGTTTTAGTTAAGGGGCTAAACATGTCATTATTAAAATTTCAGGGCTAAAGTTGTTTATTATTAAAGTTGAGGGGCTAAAGTTGCTTGATGTAATTAAGGGTCTAAACATGTCATTATCAAAGTAGAGAGGCTAAAGTTGTTTATTATTAAAGTTGAGGGGCTGTAGTTGTTTATTATTAAAGTTGAGGGGCTAAAGTTGTTTGATGTTGACAAAATAGCATATTTATAGTATTTCATATATATCTTTCTCAAAAGTCAAAATCTCATGTGTGTGTTCATTAAGTTTACCATGTTTATCCATTTCATAGTAAAAAAAAAAATTAGTTTGTATAATAGTTTGTTTTACCTAATAAATGAAGATAACATAATATAAGAAAGTTGTTTTCCTCTATGTATATTACCGTTATACTTCACTGATTTTACTTTATATAGTATGAAATCAATAAACATGATGTTTTGAAAGGGTAATATATTTTGAAGGTAATATATGGACTTAAACCTATTTAAAAAGCAAATACCAATCTTATTATTAAAGTACTAATGTTGCTTCTCTATATAATTTTTTCTCGCTTTCATGGATCTAAAAGTTATGTTTCTTGTTTCTTATTATATATAAACGCTACTAAACTAGTTGTGGTTTATAATTGTAGCAGCATACGCCACCTGCTTCTGTACAGTCATCAAATCCATTTGATATCAACGAATCACCTTCAGTTCAATCTACAGCAGTAAGTCTATGAGTTATATGTTCGTTTTTGTTTTTGTTTTTATCGGTTACTATTGGCTGAGCTTCAAGGTTAATTGCCAAAAATCTATTTATTAATCGAACAGAATTATTATTATCTTAACAGATCAACGTGTTTTTTAATTCTTAGAAATAATGCTAAAACATGAATTCTCATATTTGTCCTCTGTTCAGATGCTTATATTGTGTCAAGAATCACAAAAGCTTATATTTTATATATAATAGCTTTAATATTTTCTTTGATACAAATTGCTCTTTTTGTAGTTCCCTTCCATGGCACCATTACAAGATGCTTTACCAAACATGGGACCCGCATCTAGCATACAACAAATCACGGGTCTAGGTGCTCCGGCACCGACATGGATGACCCACCAATCAATGCCTTCTGGTATTGTCCTTTTCTCCTTGTTTGTGCAACATGAAATCCACGTTCAAAGGTGGCAGTTTTGACCCGTGTACTTAGGATTAGGTCGATTGGGTTGTTTCTAGTTTCAAATGAGCCAAATACTTTTTTAGCTAAAATTATAATGACTCAAATGGGTCAAACCAATATGTATATTAAGACATACAACCTTCTAAATTGCTTTGGTAAAATCTCAAGATAATTACCGCAATGGTATTGTGCTTGTTATAATATACAAGGCTTTGATAACTTTTATAAACTCAAACGGGCCAAATAAAAGAATTTACATGGAAAGAGTCAAATGGTTTGAAAGTTGCCCCGAGTGTATATCTAATCCACACAGCCTCCTAGATCAATTTATTTGAAAATTTGGATTATGAACAATACTGATTTTATAAATCATGTTTAATGAATTAACCTTTTAATAAAAGAATAGTAAATTGCCATTTTAGTCCCTGTGGTTTCCTTTTTTTTTGTCATTTTCGTCCAACCCACTTAACTCCATCCAAAAAAGCTAAGTCAGTGGTGTTTTGGTCACATTACAACTTATTCATACCCGAACCAAAAAATGATCTGTTACCTAACCCATCCATCTTACCAGTCCCACTCACATATATTAATTACATATGAATGTATTATTCTCACTACTTGATTTATTGTATAAACATCAGGTCCATTCATGGGACAGGTACCTCCAAACATCCCACCTCAACCCAGGTAATAATCTCACCACAATTCTAATTCTATTTATGTTTCTCATAACTGCAATAAATTAATATTCTTAACCAGTCTTTGCCTAGAACAATTAAATAATTGCAAATCTCAAAAATTAAATGTTTTTATCTTGCCCTTGACGTTGAACTTCTTAGTAAAATGCTCTTATGACTTGCTCATCTGTTGAACATTTATATTCGGCCACGGTTCTTATATTCAAAGTCGCAAACTTACAGTTTTAACTGATTCGCTATTAATTAGCTTAACTTAGTATCATATTGTGTTTTCTTTGCAGGCCGCCACAAGTAGGAACATTTGGATACGATATGACATCGTTTGCTTCCATGAATAGCACAAATCAACAACAAAGTGGATTTTATGCTGCACCTGCTGCTACACCAAACACCTTCTCCTCTAACCCGTTTGGGTAAATTAAAAGAATGAAATCTCGTTATATATTGAATGATTATTCAACAAGTATGCAAAATCATCTAATTTGCTTGCTCGAGAATCGTCAAAGAGGGTTCCTGTTGTAGATTTGTATTTATCAACTTCATCAGTTGGTAAATTAAGGTGCTGTTTTCCGGGCCAATGTAAAAAACGGTGTCATGTTGTAAGAAAAAAATCGAAAAATTGGTGGTAGAAGTTTTATTAAGATTTTTTTTTTGTTTTTTTTTTTATGGTGATTTTGTTTGTCTTTATTGTTGCCTTTTTTTATAAATTGTATAATGGTTGTAAAACTTGAGTTATATTTATTATTCTTTTGTTTACTTTTTATATAGCTTTCAACGTTATTCGGTTTTTGTTCTTGTGATATTATGAGGTGGGTAAAACAAACTTGCAAACCTTGTTAACTTTCGTGTAATCATAAATTTTGTTGACTTGCATAATTATGCACATCTTGTGTTGCTGTAAGGATCCACCGAGAGGTTACCTCGATATGTCAGTAATCAATATGTGTTGGGCCTAAACGCGTTGTGTTTAGCACTTCAACCGGCTAGAGATACTTTACGAGTCCCTAGTCTAGTATGGATGTATGATACAGTCTTGTCTACATTTTGTTGGAGTCATTATTCGTTACCATCCGATTCTGTTTCCAATTTTCAGTAGGAACATCACATCGCAGTTCGCAGCCGAGGCCTATAGCCCATAGGCATGGAAACGTATGGGCTGAAGTGGGGGTCGAAATTTTCTGTCAGGTTATCATTTTATGGGGTGTGACAGGTTCAAATGCCGGGACATTCCTTCGTCGCTTGCAGCAACATCTTACATATTGGTGTTGTGCCTTTCAATAATCTTACGTTCTTGTAACAAAGTGGCATGATATACATCGAGTTGTGTCGTGAACTTATGTATGCTATGTGAACGTTGTTTTACATGCTTGTATGATCTTCTCCGAACTTGTGTGATGTCTTGAGAAGCTAATTTTAGATAATTATGGTATGGGTCAAGTTATTCTACAAAGTCTTCTAATTGTAAGAAGTGTAAGAAGGATTTATAGAGTGACAAGTGTCTAATAACCTAAAACTAAACCCACTACATCACCACCAAAAACCTAAACACCCACCTCCCCCCCCACCACCACCCAAAAACCTAACCCCCCCACCCCCCCAAAAAAAACCTAAAAAAAACTAAACACCCACACCCACCCCCCACCCCCACCCAAAAACCTAAACCCCCTCCCCCCACCCCCTCGGCAAAAAAAAAAAAAAATTTTTTTTTTTTTTAGGGTGGGTGATGTGTGGTGGTGGGGGGGGGGGGGGTTTAGGTTTTTGGTGGTGGTGGATGTTTAAGGTTTTTTTTTTTTTTTTTTGTAGTGGGTTTTTTTGTGTAGTGGGTTTTTTTAGGTTATTGGACATTTGTCACTCTATAAATCCTTCTTACACTTCTTACAATTAGGATCCTTTGTATTTGATCCTAATCCATCATGGTAGCGGATTTTTTATACAATATTACAAATTTACAATCTTGTAATAACTTGTTGGCAATGTATACTCTATATGCATATGATTGTGTTATGAACTTTTACATATGTGTTACAAACCTTGCTTTCATGTTCTTGTATAATATTTTGTGGCCATGATCCCATCTTAGATTTGAAATTGAAAGTATGCTCTTGTTGCGTCAAGGCGCATATTAAGAACCAGTGGCGGATCTAGAAAATCTTCATAGGGGTAACGTCTTAAAAGAAAGGGGGTAACGAAATCGAAAAAACGTTAAAAAAATGTCAATTTTTTTCCAAAATTTACACTACCGCCGGAGCGCCAAGGGGTAGCGGAGGCTACCCCTTCTCATATGGTACATCCGCCCCTGTTAAGAACCACACCATCATCACCACCTCTACTACATCTTCTGGTGATAAGATTAGTTTGATGACAAACAATATTAAGAAACATGAGTTAGGACCATGGTACAAAACATGTTAAGACTTGAAACTTCATGGACGAAGAACGTTAAAGGTGAACCGAATCTGATGTTTGGTGCAAACCTCATGGACAAAAACTGTAGTTTATTCCCTGGTCTAGCTGAAATGACAAACTTACCCCTCATGTAAAGCACACGTGGGGGGGGTAATTAATGAAGAAGTTGACGGGCGTTAGAACCAAGGACTAATAGTGTTAAAGGTGAATGCAACATGATATTTGGAGCAACCCCCATAAACAAAAACTGCAATTTACTCTATGTTACATGAGACAACTTTTGTGTCATTAAACATATTACGTCTGTAAACAAACTTTGTAGTTTAACAATGTTCAAATTTTCCACATGGATGAGCTACCGAAAGCGTAGATCCTGAAAATCGCTAAAATTAGGTACTTGTAGCACTATAAAAAGTGCTCTATATATTCGAAGGTAAAAATTAGCTAAAATAATGTACCGTACAATATCGTATCGATCCAGAAATACGCCAAGAATGAGTACCAATTATCAAATGATACCGGTATTTTTTGGTAATCAGTACCAACCCCTTGTTTTCCGCTACATCACCTCCAAGAAACACAACCTACCTTACATCAATCGGTAAAAGTAGGTAACAATAAAACGTGAACCAAAAAAATAGTAAAATCTTCAAATAAATAATAAATAAATAAAATAGTAAAAAAAAAAACATCACGTTGATGAACCAATAATTTTATTTACTTCCATTTATATATATATGAGAGTTAAATATCAATTTAGTATCTGTGGTTTAGGCCATTTTGTCAGTTTAGTCCACATGTTTGAAACGTTGTAATTTTAGTCTAAATAGTTTTAAACGTTGTCATTTTAGTCCGCTGGGTTAACTCCATCCTTTTATTTTTGTTAACTGAAGGGCATTTCGGTCATTTTAAATGTAATTCTGTTAACCAGAAGGGCAATTCGACCATATAAAATGATCGAATTATTCTTCTAGCTGACATAGAAAATGGACGGAGTTAACCCAGTGGACTAAAATGGCAACGCTTAAAACTATTTGAACTAAAATGATAACGTTTCAAACATTTGGACTAAACCGTCAAGATAGCCCAAACACAAGGACTAAAATGGCATTTAACTCTCCATTTTTATATAATCTCTTTGGAGGCCCCTTGTTAGTGGTTGCGCTGGTACTCCGGCTGAAGTATCACATATGGCGGCGATTTGCACCTCCGTGCACTCCTTCTCACCACCGGCAGTTGCACCAACCTCCAGATTATCGTCATCGGCTTCCACATCTTCTTTATCGTCAGTTTCGTTGTTTTCGAGACGCCGGAGGGTGAAAACGGCGTCGTATTCGATGATTGTGTGTATGGCTCCTGATGAAGAGAAGCTCACTCGCCGTAACCCTCTCGATTTCCCTGTTGTAAGTCTTTGTTGTTACCTGTTTGTGTTCTGATTGTTGTCTAGGGTTTCGTTTTAACTGATTTATGTGCTAGCTGACTGTTATTGTTATTATATGACCTATTAATTTGATGTTAGACGCCTAATTCTTTTAGTCATCGGTTAATCGGTTCGGTTAATTTCGGTCAGGGGCGGATCTACATACTATACGACAGGTTCATGCGAACCCATCGAGTTTCGAGATTTTAGTAGAAAACATATATAAAAAATCTGAGTGAACCCATAAATAATTTATGAGATGAACCCATAAACAAAGTTGAAGAGTGGTACAGTGGCAAAGAAATTGGCTATTACTCAAGAGGCCCCTTGTTCGATTCTGTTTGTTGTCATTTGTATGTTATTTTTTTTTCACCAAATTCACCATAACCAATCCCTTGGGCCTTACATAGTTATCTGCTATGGGCCAGAGGGAAGTTCATCCGTCGCTTGTCTCAAGTTACTCATTCTAATCTACAATACTAAAATCATTCTAATATAATATACCAGTTGAAGAGTGATTTAAACAAATTGTTGATGAATTCTTCATTTTGTTTCTCGTGATTTCACTGGATTATGTAGATGTGTTAGTTTATAAATGGTTTAACTGGATAACTCAAAATATTTCATATGCTTTATTCGAATGATTTTTTTTGCGTAATGTGGTGTCGTGCACTTAGTTCAGTGTTTGCTTCTAAGTTCTAACTGGTACAGATTTTTGCTTAATCTAAATGTGTTCACATTTGTGTTGTTGTTCATGCTAGTAATAAAATTGTTTTGTCATCATAATTAACATTTGGATTATTCATAATATAAGGTTTTATTTTTTGATAAAAAAAAGTGTTTGCGGGTCAGCTCGACCCGACCCGAACGGTCGAAATGACCATAAAACTTTTATGTCCAGTCCTATAAACTTGGAGCCTCTAAAATAGTGAACCCACTGGAAAAAAATCTTGGATCCGCCACTGATTTCGGTTAATAACCAAACCAACCAAGTGCTAAAATTTTTGCTTATAAATACATGTAATGGAGGTATAAGTACATGAAATTGCTGTATAAATCAATGAAAGGATAAAACATGAAATACATGAAATGGATGTATAAAAGCTAGAAATATACGAAAATATAAATGGTTCGGTTCTGTTAATTTCGGTTAACTGATGGTACAAAAAGTAACCGATAACTGACTTCCGGTTAATTAGGTTTCGGTTAATTTCGGTTTGGTTTCATCGGTTTTCGGTTCGGTTATTGCTCACCTCTACCGGAAAAGTACAGATACCCAAAACTAGTAAAAGTATAAACCGAGTACCGTACTGATATAATCTGTACTGTTCTGGAAGTACAAAGACCGAATACTGAAACTGACTAGTACCGAAACCGAAAACCTTAAAATGATACCGGTACTGATTTTCTTCAGTCGGTACCAGTTCCTCGTACGGTATTGGTACGGAACCGGTATTTGGTGAAAAGTACTCATCCCTAGTTTAGTTAACCTAGTTTTGCCAAGAAGTATAGAACTAATTGTGGAATTCTGTACTGTGGTTGATGTTAGAAGTGGATTTTGACTTCCGTAAGCTTAGTTTTATCAAGTTTTTTCGTTAGTAGTGTTCCATTTATATATCATTTTAGCAATTGATTGTAAGAAATCTGGTTGTGAGGAATGTGTAAATTGAGTTTTAGCAATTGACTGTTCTATAAGCATAAGCTTAAATGTATATTAAGCATAAGCATAAGTTTATACTACAGAATAAAGCGATTAGAAGGTTGTACGCTTAAAAATTACACTTCGGGCAACTTTGAACCTGTATGAGCCGTCTCGTTTTCAAATTGACCAATTCATAAGTAAATTGGTCAATTGGGTTTTCATTTCCAATCATGTTATTTTTCAAAAGTCAAAACAGTTGACCAATTTGCGGTATGTGGCAGGAATGGGAGAGACCTAAGCCTGGTAGACGGCCCGATATATTTCCTCAATTCAGCCCAATGAAAACACCATTACCACCCCCATTACCATACGACCCATCGCCAGAAGAGGAAGAAGAGGAAGATGAGGAAAACAAAGAAGAAGAGGAAGAAGATCCCGATAAGGAACAACAACCCGAGACCCGCCATGGTCACTGAGACATTGACCACGGACCAATCTCCGATTTTCCTGACCGAACAGGAGTGCTTGCAATGAGATGAAAAGAGTATTTAGTGTACCATAGCTGAGTCAGTCGTTGTAGTGTATTTTTGGATACCAAATTTCTTTTTCTTGTTTATTTGTTAATGTAAACCGGCCCATGACTTTGTAGAATCGACTTTTACATGGGAATAAACGGGTCTATCCTTTCGTTGTTTGAATTTATAAGAACATGTCTAGTGGTTTGGGTGAATAATGCCCCCACCCTTGGGCGTTTTTTGCCATGTGGCAGTCCAGTCGGCAAGGGGCATTATTGGGCGTTTTTCTAAAATGGGTGTAGTGGGGTGTGGGCATTATGTTAAAAGAGTGTAAAGAATTAAATAAAAATAAAAAATCCAACAAAAAAAAGCTATTGGACTAAAAAGGAAGATTAAATGTTATTGGCCAACTCAAAATGTTCAAAGCGTGATTCAAAACACGCGGAGGGTTTTTTTTTTGCAAAAAAACGCCGAAACACGCCGGCAGGGGTGGGGGGTTTGGCGTTTTCGGGCGTGTTTGGGGGGGGGGGGGGAGGCGACTACGGGTGGTCTAATTGGTTTTTTGAAACTGGTAGTACAGCTTGCTATAGAGCCGGCCAAACCTGGACGGTTGGGTCAAAATCGAGTCAACGTAAGGAACTGTGAACCGGATTTTTTCTGTTTAAAACTAAACTGATTTGTTTGTTTTAATACGTTTGGTTGATTAATATTTGAACTTATTATATGTTTAGCTTAGACCTAGCAAAACAAGCGGGTTGGATGGCAGGTCATAGCGGGTTTGTCTTGGGACATGTTTGGGTCAGAACATAGTTAACTAAATCGCAGTTCGCTCTGATACGGGTATGCGGTTCAGGTTCGTAATTCGCTAGAGGGGATGTATTCGGTACGGAGAGGCTAGGTTCATTTTGGTATGAACCGGTACGGAGTACTATAGAGTCCGGTTCAGTCTACCCAATTTTAAAGAAAAATTACCAAATTCATTCATCCAAATTACCAAATTCCAAATGTGAAAGCGAATTTGGTATAAATTGTATTGCATTTATACATATTCCTGGATTTAATTGCTTTAATGTGAAGACAAATTTGAAATTTGGAACAACTGTATGGAATCGAAGAGACGTCGCGAATTACTGGACGCGTTTTCACGCCAAAATTGTACTAGACATTCGGGCGAGTTGAATATGCGAACGCCCTAAAAACTTGAATTCGTGAAGATCCAATTATCAGAACGCAGTAAAAATGATCCAACCGGCGACCTGAATCATTGAAATCGTGAATTGGATTTCTGGCTTGGAGCGCCGACTGGAATCATTGAATTCGCAAATTAACGAATTTCGTTTGGTACAGTTCGTACCAATTTGAAATTCGTGTCAAATTGAGCGAATTTGGTAACCATGGGTCAGAGCGAGTTCATACCAAAAGAGGCCAAGTCGAAAAAGGTTGACAAAAATGCTTGAATTATCAAAACATAACAAAGATCATATACCCAATCATAACATCACATTCAGCATATAGGGAACTTCAATAACAAACAAATTCAACCAAAATATTCTATGCAAAATTATGTAAAAAACACTTTTAGCCAAAAGCAGTTGGGAATGGTGATCTTTTGCCAAATGCCATTCGAAACGACGATTCCCTGCAAAGTTGCCCTTGGCATTGGCGATTTGCTGTAGAATTCACGAGATAAACTTTTTTTTTCTTTTTGATTTATGTAACAAAGGGTCATTTGTTTTCAAACCACCACCCCAAATTAAACAATTTCATTCTGGAAACCCATCTTCCCATTTTTACTACTTTTAAAAAAGTTTACAAGTCATTGTTTCTTTCTATTGGTGATTCCGCCTAAACAAACAACTGTTGTTTCTTAGTAGAACTGGAGAGCACAGAGTTGATTATATTTTTTCGAATCCTACAAAATCAAAAGAAAACTGGTTAGTACGAGTTAGAAGGGGTAATGAGAAGCTTTGGAATTTCATTCTTGAAAATCCCTTTCCACCCAAAGTTACGGAATACATAACTTTGGTTGGTTTTGCGGATGTTATCATGTGTGATAATAGGAGGGTTGACAATGCGTTGATATCCACCTTAGTAGAAAGATGGTAGCCTGAAACCTAACACGTTTCATATGCCTTTTGGAGAAGTAACGGTAACACTATAAGACGTGGATGTTATCATGTGTGATAATAGGAGGGTTGACAATACATATATTTTATTTATAACAGCTTTAATATTTTCTTTGATACAAATTGCTCTTTTTGTAGTTCCCTTCAATGGCACCATTCCAAGATGCTTTACCAAACATGGGACCGGCATCTAGCATACAGCAAACCTCGGGCCTAGGTACTCCGTCACCGACATGGATGACCCACCAGTTAATGCCTCCCACCAGTCCGTCATATGGATCATCAATGCCTTATGGTATTGTCTTTTTCTCCTTGTTTGTGCAACATAAAATCCACATTCAACGGTGGCAGTTTTGACCCGTATGCTTAGGCCAATTGGGTTATTTATAGTTTTAAACGAGCCAAATAAATTTTTTTAGCTGAAAAAATAATGACTCAAGTCGCCCAAATTTTATTTCTAAGGCATACAACCTTCTAAATCGCTTTCATAAAATCTCAAGATAACTACCACAATGTTATTGTGCTTGTTAATATATGCAAAGCATTAATAACTATTATAAACTCAAAAGGGCCAATAAAAAAGAGTAAAATGACAAAATCGTCCCTAAGGTTTAGTCATTTTTACTTGTTCCAACCAAAATGACTTTTTTGTACATTTGAGTCGTTCAGGTTTGCGTTTTATTGCCATTTTCATCCTTGAGTTTGTAAATTTACTGTGACTTTCGTCCCTCGAAATTTGGCCCTTAGGGATGAAAATGCAAGATTTCAAACTTTTTGGATGAAAATGGCACCTCAGGGGTGAAAGTCGCAAAAGTGGTCAAATCTGAGGGAGGAAATCCGTATTTTACTCTAAAAACAATTACCTATAGAGAGGAAAGAGTCCAATGGTTCGAAAGTTGCCCCGAGTGTATATAATGCATACGGCCTCCTATATCAATTTATGTGAAAATTTGGATTATGAACAATATTGATTTTTTTAATCATGTATAATGCATTAACTTTTTAATAAAAAAAGAGTAAAGTGCCATTTTAGTCCCTGTGGTTTTCAATATTGTCATTTCGTCCAAACCACTAACTCCATCCGAAAAAGTTAAGCGAGTGGTATTCTGATCACTTTACAACTTATTCATACCCGAACCAAAAAATGATCTGTTACGTAACCCATCCATCTTACCAGCCCTACTCACATACCTTAAATCAAATGATATTTATTACATATTCATGTATCGTTCTCACTGTTTGATGTATTGTTTGAACATCAGGTCCATTAATATGTATTGTATGAACTATACATATTCATGTATAGTTCTCATTGCTGTTTTTTTTATAAATTGTATAATGGTTGTAAAACTTGAGTTATACATGTAATGAGGTATGGGCTGAAGTTGGGGTCGGATATTCTGACGGGTTTATCAGGTGTGACATTCAAATGCCAGGACGTTCCTCCATCGCTTGCAACGAAATTTTACATACTGGTGTTGTGCTTTTCAATAATTTTACGTTCTTGTAACAAAGTGACACAATATACATCGAGTTGTGTCGTGAACTTGTGTATGCCATGTGAACTTTGTTTTATATGCTTGTATGATCTTCTCCGAACTTGCGCAATGTCTTGCGAAGCTAATTTAGATACTCATGGTTTCGGATCTTTTATACAATATTACATATTTAGAATCTTGTAATAACTTGCTGGCAAACGAACTTTCACATATGTGTTACAAACCTTGCTTTCATGTTCTTGTATAATATTTTGTGCCTATGATTCCATCTGAGATTTGAAAGTATGTTCTTGTTGTCTCAAGGGACAAGGGTGCATATCAAGAACCTAAACCATCATCACAACCTCCACTACATCTTCTGGTGATAAAGATTAGTTTGACGGCAAACAATATTAAGAAACACGAGTTAGGACCAGGGTACGAAACGTGTTATGACTTGAACACCACGGACGAAGAACGTTAAAGGTGGACGGAACCTAATGTTTGGAGCAAACCTCATGGACGAAAACTGCAGTTTGTTCCCTGGTCTAGCTGAAATGACAAACTTACCCCTCATGTGAGACACACATGGAAGGTAATTAATGAAGAAGTTCTCAAGCGTTAGGACCATGGACTAACAGTTTTCAGCTTGGATGAGCTACCGAAAGCATTGATCCCGAAAATCATTAAAAATAGTTACCTGTAGCATTATAAAAAGTGTTCGATATTTAAAGGTAAAAGTTAAGTAAAATAATGTATCCAAAAAATACGCCAAGAAAAGACACACCACCTACGTTAGATTAATCGTTAAAAGTAGGTAACGATTAAAACGTGAACCAATAAAATAGTAAATCTTCAAATAAATAAAATAGTAAAAAAAAAATCAAGTTGATAAACACATAATTTTATTTACTTCCATTTTTTATATAATCTCTTCAAAGGCGGTTGGTAGTGGTGGCGCTGGTACTCCGGCTGAGGTATCACATATGGCGGCGATTTGCACCTCCGTGCACTCCTTCTCACCACCAGCAACCTCCAGATTATCTTCATCTGCGTCCACATCTCCTTCATCGTCAGTTTCGTTGTTTTCGAGACGCCGGAGGATGAAAACGGCGTCGTTTTCGATGGTTGTGTGTATGGCTCCTGATGAAGAGAAGCTCACTCGCCGTAATCCTCTCGATTTCCCTGTTGTAAGTATTTATTGTTACCTGTTTGTGTTCTGATTGTTGCCTAGGGTTTCGTTTTAACTGATTTATGTGCTAGCTGGTTGTTATTGTTATTATATGATCTATTAATTTGATGTTAGACGCCTAATTGTTGTTTAGTTTAGGCATGCGATTGAACCAATACCTTACCGAAAATAGGGGGGGGGGGGGCGCACAATTCGGTTCAGTTATTAGTATTATCCGTAACTGAAGTCATCAGTTAAACGGTTCGGCTAAAATTTTTGCTTATAAATACATGTAATGGAGGTATAAATACATGAAATGAAAGGATAAAACATGAAATGAATGTATAAAGGCTAGAAATATATGAAAATATAAATGGTTCGGCTCGTTTAGTTTCGGTGAACTGATGGTACAAAAAATAACCGATAACCGACTTTCGGTTGATTTCGGTTTGGTTTCATCGGTTTTCGGTTCGGTTTTGGTTAACGGTTTGGTTATTGCTCACCTCTACCGAGTAGTACGGATGCCAAAAACTAGTAAAAGTATAAACCGAGTAGTGTACTGATAAATTCTGTATGGTACGGGAAGTGCAAAATACCGAAAAATACTGAAACTGACTAGTACCGAAACCGAAAACCTAAAAATGATACCCGTACTGATTTTGTTCAGTCGGTAACGGTTCTTCGTACTGTATTGGTACGGTACCGGTATTTGGTAAAAAGTGCTCATCCCTAGTTTGGTTAACCTAGTTTTGCCAAGAAGTATAGAACTAAGTGTGGAATTCTGTACTTTTGTTGATGTTAAAAGTGGATTTGGCCTTCTGTAAGCTTAATTTTATCGAGTTTTTTCTTTCGTTAGTAGTGTTCAATTTAGATATTCTGACCGATATTTTGCACCGATGTCTCGGTTGGGGACCAATAACCGATATAACTGATATGTCGATGATATAGCGGGATATTAACTACATAGATCCAAACACTCAAAACTGAATATTTTTATTTGGAAACACAGTAACAGGATGCTCAGTTTGCAAATGCAATTCCAAACACCTTCTTGTAAAGAATAGAAGAATAAAAATATGCAAAATATTGACCCCTAATATCACCAACAGGGAACATGCTAACACAGTACAATACATTGTCATGCCATTTTCTTGAAATGTCTAGATCTTAACGTAACTGGGCCAGAAATAATCCAACTTTCGCATCATATATGTTAATACGTTATATGTATTCATGTAAATTATCTTGTTTGTTTATAGTATCAGCATAAGAATCAAATTTAGTCCATTATATCCAAGTGACTTAATCATAAACCATCAACATTGATGAGCTGTGTTTAAAAAAGCGCGCTTAAAGCGAGCTTTAAGCGTGAAGTGCTGAAGCGCTGGAAACATCGCTTTTTTTGGTCTGAAGCGTTACATTACGTGAAGCGCTGTGAAGCGAGCTTTAAGCGCGAAGCGATGATGGTTTGAAGCGACGCTTCAGCCCAATCAGGTCACTTTTGGGCCATTTTTTAAGCCCAACAGTCTTTAAATAGGGTTAAATGAGGCCTGTTTCTTTACCCTAAGTGTGTTTCGACTTTAATTTATGTTTTAACTATGTTTTTTATGTGTTAAGTGTGTTTTTTAATCATGTTTTTGTGTTTGTTATTGATTAACAAGTAGAATAGGTCATATTGATGTGTACAATATATATATATATATATATATATATATATATATATATATTTTAATTTTGAGCGCTTTGTATACGTGAAGCTCTCGCTTCGCGCTTGAAGCTTCGCTTAAAGCTTTTGGAACCAAAACGCTTCGGAGCGCTTCGCGCTTTTTTAAACCAAGTTGATGAGGAAAGTGTTTATGCATTTCCGCTTATTTTAGGGTGAAACACGTTTTTGGTGGATTCGAATTTACAGGTTTATCCGCTTATAACTTATAAGCACAAGTTGTTTGAATACGTGATCCCAACACCCCTAGATTTGTTTATTTTCTGTTCATTTAAGTCATTTTCGTTGAACCATCATTTATTTTTAGCTGCAATTGTGGTTATGTTCATTTATATGTTATCTCAAAGGTCAAAACAGTTGACAAATTCGCGGTATATGTCAGGAATGGGAGAGGCCTAAGCCCGGTAGAAGGCCCGATATATTTCCTCAATTCAGCCCAATGAAAACACCATTACCACCTCCGTTACCATACGACCCACCGCCAGAAGAGGAAGAAGAGGAAGAGGAGGAAAACAAAGAAGAGGAGGAAGAGGATCCGGATAAGGAACAACCTGAGACCCGCCTTGGTCACTGACCAGTCTCCGATTTTGTTGACCAAACAGGAGTGTTTGCATGTGAGGTTAAAAGAGTATTTAGTGTGCCATAGTTGAGTGAGTCGTCGTAGTGTACCAGTTTTCTCTCTTTTTTTATTTATCAATGTAAACCGGCCCATGACTTTGTAGGATCGTCTTTTATTTGGGAATAAACGGGTCTATCCTTTCGTTGTTTGAATCTATAATGGTTTAAAAACTGTACGGCTGGGACGTAACTTGGTTTCTTTAAACCGCTAGTAAAGCTTGCTATAGAGCCGGCCAAACATGGGCAGTCGGGTCAAAATCGAGTCAACATAAGGAACTGTGAACCGGATATTTTTTGTCTAAAACTAAACCGATTTGTTTGGTTTTATATGTTTGGATGACGGGTTTGGGTCAGAACGAGTTCATACCAAAATCAACTAAAAGTTAAAAAAGGTTGACAAAAAAGAAGTATCAAATGCCAAAAATAATCATAAACAAACAAATTCAACCAAAATATTCTATGCAAAATTATGTACAGATGTAAAAAACTCACAAACAGATTAACATAAAACCATTACAGTTTGACTGCTGATGTCAAACAGACTGCAAAACAACGAACACCACATGTAACAAAATGTGTCATATACTTATTGTCATATACTTATTGTCATAAAGCTATACTTTGTAACATTTTCTTGAAGCCATTTTAAACTCTAGGGGCTGATGTGGTTTTTCCACTGATAAATCTCAATTTACAGTGGCCTTCTAAAGAAACACCAAGTTAATCCGGAGATTATTTTGTGGTTTGTGTATCGTCTAAATAAGGTTAATCTTCCTTCTTTCTCGACAAACACCTGTAATGATCCTGCAAAACAATCAACACACCGCGAAGCTCGTTACAATGAGGAGAATAGGGGGTTCTCCTTGTAACCACCCTCCGGTGTGAGAATAAGAACTTGTTTTGATGATAAAAGTGTGTGTTAAGTGAGAAGCAAGAGAGCGATCCTTAAACTTGTAGTTGAAGTTCTCTATTTATAGCCGAAGTGAGCAGTGAAGGAGATGGGTTGATGGGCCTTGGGCCTGAGACCGACAACAAGGAATATCCGTTTTGCCTCCCCTGTCACGACCGTTAGTGCTTACAGGCGAGGGCATAGTTGGTCCGTTTGCGCACGTTTAATGGATCCACGTGTCCTGACGATTGTCCTTATTGTCAGGTCTAGCATCAGCAGTTTAGTGGAGATCATGGAGCAGTGCTCGGCGCACGCTGATTGGTGGCACGTACGTGTCCTTGTGTACTTATCCCTTGCATGATTGCTCATCGTGCAGCATTACAGAGTACAAGCTGTTGTGCGCTCGCTGGTCTACTGCTCCGTCAATCCTACCGTTTGTACTGTCCAACACTGCCTTGATGGCGCACGTGTCTTCTGCGCTTCTTGGACTTGCGCCAATTCATTTGCAAAAATAACTAAGTGTTGGATTTATTTTAATCTGGGTATGGCCTCGCAGGCGACCCAAGGTTAACTCGTGTAGTCAGCGCAGGATTAGGGACCATACCCCTTCAAGTCCCCTAGTTCAGTGCTTCTTCCATGCGCGAAAGCAAGTGGTTGGAGCTCAGGACTAGAAAATAAAAGGTATCTGTGCTTTGACTCAAAGGTCTTAGGAATCATCACATAGGTTAGAAAGCTGGTGCAGCATGAGTTGCTTCTCGGCTATGCGGCACAGCTATGAAGCTTCTCTACGGCGTTTTAATTCCGTTTTGCACGACAAATGTTTGATATTTGAAAAGAGCATCTTCTGACAAGTTGGTGGCGAAAGTGACGATTGATGTGATTGCTAACATTGTGACTAGGGCTGGCAATTTTACACGAATACATGAATACACGACACGAACCTACACGAAGTTAACAAGTATCGTGTATCAAACAGGTAGACACGAGATTACCTGTTAATTTTTGTGTATAAACATGTTAAATACATATTTACCTCTTAATACCCGTTAGTACACGATAAGAAATTAAATTAAATAAAACTCATCAGCCATGTGCGTGTGGGTTCCTTAATTCCTTTCTATTTTCATTCCTCGTTCAATTCAGAAAGAAAATAAAACCCTAAATTCCCTCTATAACTCTCAGATAGCATGTCGTGTTCGTGTTTTTGTTCGTGTTAACAGGTATTAATAGGTAATTTTCGTGTATAACAGTCGAACAGTCGTGTTAACAGGTAATTTTCGTGTATAACAGTCGAAAATTTTGGTTCGGTTTTCGGATTACCATTTTTAATAACCGAAAAAAAACCGAACCGAATCGAAACATATATTTTTGTGTTTAAGTTTAAGTTGTTTAAGTGCTTAACCCATACTATTAGAACTTATTAACTTTATTCTTGAATATTACGTATTCATAGTAAAGGCATTAACATGTTTATTTATATTGAGATGATTTATTTATTACCTACAACAAATAACAAATTTAATATATGAATGTAACACCTCGGAAATTCATGGTGAATAATATGGCAACATGTGTCCAATCAACTCTCAAAGATTCCCGGTAAGTTGGACGGAGGGACCAAATACGTAAATATGAGGAAGGACCAAATACGTATAATCTGAGTTAGATGTGGTAACATAATAAACATGTTTTGGCATATTGGACTTACCATAGGCTCATCCGATCACCCGATACTGCCTATGCGCGTATGGTTGACTTATGTAACATAGTTTATATAAGTTAGTCAAATCGCGTCAAAACCTTTCCAAATCAATTCTAATCAGAGTGTATGATTGTTTGACCCGTATTATACGAGTCATAGTACTCGTGAGGGTGCAAACCACATTCTATCTGGTCTCCGCTTAATCTAGCAAACTGTGCCTATTTATTATAAGTTAACCGTCCAAGTCTTATGACTTAATAAGACTCGTTACCATTTTAACGGATCATAGTTTCGTCCATTCTAGACTAGAAGCCTCCAATAAATTGCGCCTGTATTAGTTGTTTCGATTAACGATTGTGCTTAAATATCTTTGATTTGTAAAGATAAGCTCAGGTAAATACTCTTAGCCTATTTTCCCTATACGGGCTTGGGATATGGCATTAGCCGCTTGGTCAGGTATGGGATCAATGACGAATGACGTCCAAAATCCAAATAACACGTTTAATCTGTTATACTTTATAACTTAAACATTGGGGGTTAATGCGACCGTGGCCTGGATATCCACGGCTCACTTAATTACAAGTGGCCACGACCTAAACGCGGGGTGCATGCATACACCTGACAGACGCTATTATGCTATATCATATTTTTATTAAAAAGTGGTGTGTCAGTTAATCATGTATCGGAGTTTAGTTTTGGGCCCCATATGTATTGACAAATATGTAATATTGGTAACAAGAGATATCACTTTGTCCCAAGTTATTTATAAATTTATATACCAGATGGTATAAAATGGTTTTGAAAGGATTTTCAAAATGTGTCGGTTAATTGTATTTACCAGTGAAAACTGATGTATTTTCAAAAATACGCGCAGGTTAGCAAATACGGAATATGCTGGAGCTGCTCGGTAAATGCATATTGGAATTTGCGACTCCACGCAAAGCCTAGTAGTCTTAATATTCATTTTTGTTATTTTCGATCCGTCTGTGGATCTTTAGTACATTTTCCGTCAGTATAATTATTTGAACTTTTGGGATACTTGTACTTTGTAATATTATTTATAATCCCAAGACTTCCGTAGTGCTAAATGTGAATATCTATATCAATCGTCACACATAAACCCCAAGTCCGGGCCCACCAGGAAATCAGGGTGTGACAATAAATTACATAATCTTAAAAGTATGATAAAAGATAATTTCTTAAAAAGACTTTGGAGAAACATAAAATAGATTAGAAGGTTAGGTTTATGTAAATATAATCCATTGGGCTATAGCCCAATGGTGTTGGTGAGTTAGATAAGGTGTAGAATAGGTGGAGGTCATGGGTTCAATTCCCATGGCATGCAAGTTTAGCCATTCAAAAAAAAGGTTTATGTAAATATTATTAATTAAAAAGGTTAAATATAATAACTTTAATGTAAACATCTAAGAAAGATTCTTAAATTTTAAATTATACTTTTCATTTTTGAATATTACATAATTTTTTTTCAAAAACCGAAATAACCAAAAAATCGAACCGAACCGGGATAAAACCGAAACCAAATGGTTTTACATAACCGAAAACCAAATTTCGGTTCCGGTTTTGGTTCCGAACCGAACCTAATCGTGCACACCCCTAATATACCGTGACGAACTAAACTAATATCGACATCGATACCAGTATCGCATATTATCAAAACCGGTACATGTATGTGTTTATTATGTTTACAATTGATGAAAAACACGTGTCAATATCCTTTTAGAAGTATATCACAATTTTTGTTTTTTTTTTTTTTCTTTCGATTACTATACCGAGTGTTGGTACTTTAAAGAAGCTAACCGATGCCGATCAAAACTGAATTCCTACCGCATTGCACTTAGAATCCAACTAGTTCAATATAACGAAAAAGATTTACGTTGGGCTTATAATTTTAAGAACTTGAGTGAAGTTTGAATTTCAAATTGATATTATAAATCTATGTATTTAATATGTTAGTCAAATTTGTTAATGAGTTACTTTGTAAAGTACCATTAATTTCTTATTCCATTTCTAACACGATTACCTTTTTTTTAACATTAGTCATGTTAATTTCGTTTTGAATTGTAATTTTAAATTAACAAAAAGTTAGTCTAATATGTTAATGACTTATTCCATTATTTTCTATTTCCATTTATATCAAACTTCCCTTAAAAAGTTGAGAATTGTAGTTTCTATTTTTATTTTTATTTCCATAATATAAATTTGCAACAAATTGTTGCATTATGTTGTTGTACATCAAGTATAGGAGGTTTTTCAAAAAAATTTTTGTAATTTTTCACTTTTAAACCAAAAGTTTTCATCATTTGTATTTTAACACTTTTCATTTGTTTACTTTTTACCCAAAACTTTTTATCTTTTATAATTTAAGCCAAAACTTTTTTATTTACAACTTTAGTCCCCCATACTTTTTATCTTTTGCAATTGTTTCGTTTTACGTTTCGTTCTAAATTTTGTGAGTTAATACACCGCAACGTGCGTGTGTGGTTCAACGTTTTTCGTCTGTTTTTTTTACATTTGATAGGTATGTCGCAACGTGTCTATTTTCCCTCTTTGGCAAGTTTGCCCCAACGGGTGGATCCTACATTGACTTAGTTATTCTTTTCTACGTTATTTTGAGAGTTAACACAGCGCAACGTGCGTCTGTGGTTCAACGTTTTTACGTCTATTTTTTCCATTTAACAAGTTCGTCGCAATGCGTGTGTCCTAAATCGACATAGTTATTTTTTTCATGTTATATGTTTTGCTCTTATTTCTTCGCATTAAGATGCTGCAACTTGAGTATTGATGGTTGCTACCAGCGGTGTGCCATTGATATTATTTGGCATAGTTTTAGACCCCCGCCGCAACGCGGGGGTCCTTAATTCTAGTTTTATTTAATTAATAAGACCACACCACCAATATTTTTTTAAAAGATAACAAAAAGACAAATCTACTTAATTCTAAATCTTAATTTCATTATTATGTTTTATTTTAAAGATTTTTATTTCAGTATTTAAATCTACTTAAGTATACAGAACTACCAAAATTAAGATGGATTAAATCAATCAATTAACTACCAATTTTCGTTTATGTAATTTAAACTAATTGATTTCAACTAAATATGGTAAATATCACTTTTAACTTTTGTAACTATTCAATGAATTTTAAGAAAATTTTAAATTTATTTAAATTACATCCTAATTTAAATAACTAAAATTTGCTTATAAAGTACATCTTCACTTTTAACCAAAAAAAAAAAAATTCATACATGACTAATGTTATGGCGCATTATCAAGAGTATAAAACAGAGCTCGCATGATTACTTGTATTAGATAACCACATAAATTTTATAAATAAGAAAATAATGTGGTGTAAGGATTTTTTTTTAGTGAAATTTAAATTAGTTATTATTTTTCTTTCAATGTATATGTTGTTTTAAAGTATTTTAAAAAAGAAATTGAGAGTATTTCCATTTGTTAAACTGCGTGTACCGCGGGGCTATAACCTAGTAAATAATATATATGCCTTTCATCCATAAGGTCTTAATTTTAATTTGATAATGTGTTCGTTAACATTTAGAAAAAAATTACACAAACAGGATAAAACACGAACTCAAAACACGTAAACACGAACACGACACAAATCTCAGCTTTTCGAAACACTAACACGAACCTGTTAATAAACATATTACACGAAAGGACTGGTTAAGACACGAAAAAATTACCGAAGTATTATACGACATGTTTAAGACACGAACATGATCTGTTAAGACACAGTTTAAGACACGAACACACCTGTTAAGACACGAACACTACCGAATTGGGGAAGCTGTGAATCGAATTGGGAATGGTGGTGTTTCTTAGAGAGATTTGAAAATTAAGGTTTGGATTGTGGAAAAAGAATCGTGTGTGTTTGTGTATAAGTCATTCCAGATCTCACGACTGATGACCCCATGTCTACACCAACATATAATATATTTTTTTTAATTTTATTTATTAACATGAACTTAACGGGTCTTAACAGGTTAACGGGTTTTAACCTGTTTAAACACAAAACATGTTAAGGTCTGTCTTATCGTGTCGACCTGTTTTATACACAAAACTTGTTAAGGTCAAACACGAAAAATGATAACTTCGTGTAGGTTCTTGTCGTGTTATCGTGTTCGTGTAAGAATTTCAGACCTAAATACACAAGTGTATTTATTTTTTTTCTTGATATATCGTTAAAAATGGACTTATATTCAAAGTAGACTATTTTTTCGTGTCCTAAGCTAAAGCAAGTGCTGGTATCGTACATATACAGTGACGAACTAAACTAATATAGACATCGATACCAGTATCTCATATTATCAGAACCGGTACATGTATGTGTTTCTTATGTTTACAATTGATGGAAAACACGTGTCAATATCCTTTTAGAAGTATCACAATTTTTGTTTTTGTTTTTTTTTTTTTTTGTTTTTTCTTTCGATTATTATACCGAGTGTTGGTATCTTAAAGAAGCTAACCGATGCCGATCAAAACTGAATTCCTACCGCATTGTACTTAGAATCCGACTAGTTCAATATAATGAAAAGGATTTATGTTGGGCCTATAAATTTAAGACTTGAATAAAGTGTTCACTCGACAAAAATAATGTGAAACCCCTAAAATTAGTCTGTTCAAGCAACCCACAATTTCAATGGTGAATCACATGTTGGAAACAAGTTTGCAATGTAGGTATAATTCTTTATTAAATACATTATTTGTGATCATTCGGATTTCCATAACAAAGAGTTATTTTTTCTTTTTGTTGGGTACAAATTCTTGATTCTTCCTATTGGTGCTTCGAGTTTTAACAAAGCAATGAAAATAGATGTTGAAATATACATTAATCTAAAGGTAAGCTCGAAGTTTGACTTATCACAAGTTAAGTTTGAATTTCGAATTGATATTATAAATTTATGTATTTAATATGTTAGTCAAATTTGTTAATGAATTACTTTGTAAAGTATCATTATTTTCTTATTCAATTTCTAACACGATTACCTTTTTTAACGTTAGTCATGTTAATTTCGTTTTGAATTGTAATTTTAAATTAACAAAAAATTAGTCTAATATGTTAATGAGTTATTCCATTATTTTCTATTTCCATTTATATCAAACTTCCCTTAGAAACTTAAGAATTGTAATTTCTACTTTTATTTTTATTTTATTTAGTTAACAAGATTACACCACCAACAATTTTTTTTTTTAAAAGATAATGAAAAGACAGATCTAGTTAATTCTATATCTTAATTTCATTATTATGTTTTAAATTAAAGATTTTTATTTCAGTATTTAAATATACTTAAGTATACAAAACTATCAAAATTAAGATGGATTAAATAAATCAATTAACTACCACTTTTTTCGTTTAGGTAATTTTATTAAACTAACTGATTTCAACTAAATATGGTAAATATCACTTTTAACAATCAAATTAAATTTAAAATTCAAATATTGAATTTAAAATAATTTTGCAACTATTCAATGAATTTTAAGAAAATTTTAATAATTACATCCTAATTTAAATAACTAAAATTTGTTTATAAACTACATCTTCACTTTTAACAATATTTTTTTGTCATACATGACTAACGTTATGGCGCATTATCAAGAGTATAAAACAGAGCTGGTGTGAAGTTACTTGCATTAGATAACCACATAAATTTTATAAATAAGAAAACAATGTGGTGGAAGGATTTTTTAGTGAAATTTAAATTAGTTATTATTTTTCTTTTGATGTATTTGTTGTTTTAAAGTATTTTAAATAAGAAATTGAGAGCATTTCCATTTGTTAAACTACGTGTAACGTGCAGCTATAACCTAGTAAATAATATATATGCCTTTCATCCATAAGGTTTTAATTTTAATTTGATAATGCGTTTGTTAACATTTAGAAAAAAAAAAAACTGAATACACATAGGGCTGGCATAATGGGTTAACCCGATCTGTTAAGACACGAACACGATAAGACACGAACACGATAAGACACGAACCCAAAACACGTAAACACGACACGAAATCTTATCGTGTCAGCTTTTCGAAACACTAACACGAACCTGTTAATAAACATGTTACACGAAACGACCTGTTAAGACACGAAAAAATTACCGAAGTATTATGCGACCTGTTTAAGACACGAACACGACCTGTTAAGACACGGTTTAAGACACGAACACGACCTGTTAAGACACGGTTTAAGACACGAACACGACCTGTTAAGACACGAACACGACCGAATTGGGGAAGCTGTGAATCGAATTGGGAATGGTGGTTTTGTGAGAGAGATTTGAAAATTAAGGTTTGGATTGTGATAAAAGAATCGCGTGTCTTTATGTATAATTCATTCCAGGTCTCACGACTGATGACCCCATGTCTACACCAACATATAATATTTTTTTAGTTTTATTTATTAACACAAACTTAACAGGTCTTAACAGGTTAACATGCTTTAACCTGATTAAACATGAAACCTGTTAAGGTCCGTCTTATCGTGTCGACCTGTTTTAGACACAAAACTTGTTAAGGTCAAACACGAAACATGATAACTTCGTGTAGGTTCATGACGTGTTATCGTGTTCGTGTAAGAATTCTCAGCCCTAGATACACATGTGTATTTATTTTTTCCTTGATATTTCGATACAAATATCGTTAAAAAGAGACTTATATTCAAAGTAGATTATTTTTTCGTGTCATAAGCTAAAGCAAGTGCTGGTACCGTACATATACCGTGCCGAACTAAACTAATATCGACACCGATACGAGTATCGCATATTATCAGAACAGGTACATGTATGTGTTTCAAATGTTTATAATTGATGGAAAACACGTGTCAATATCCTTTTATGCATATCATATTTTTTCTTTTTTTGGTTTTTTTTTTCTTTTGATTATTATACCGAGTGCTGGTACTGTAAAGAAGCTAACCGATGCCGATTAAAACCAAATTCCTGTCGCATTGGACATGGGAATCCAACTAGTTCAATATTATGAAAAGGATCTGTGTTGGGCCTATAAATTTACGAACTTGAGTGAAGTGTTCTACATGACAAAAATAATGTGAAAACCCTAAAATTAGTCTGTTTCAAGCAACCCACAATTTCAATTGTGAATCACATGTTGGAAACAAGTTTGCTATGTAGGTATAATTCTTTATTAAATACATTCTTTGTGATCATTCGGATTTCCATAACAAAGAGTTATTTTTTCTTTTTGTTGGGTACAAATTCATGATTCTTCCTATTGGTGCTTCGAGTTTTAACAAAGCAATGAAAATAGGTGTTGAAATATACCTTAATCTAAAGATAAGCTGAAAGTTTGACTTATCACAAGTTAAGTTTGAATTTCGAATTGATATTATAAATTTATGTATTTAATATGTTAGTCAAATTTGTTAATGAGTTACTTTGTAAATTACCATTATTTTCTTATTCCATTATTAACACAATTACCTTTTTAACATTAGTCATGTTAATTTCGTTTTGAATTGTAATTTTAAATTAACAAAAAGTTAGTATAATATGTTAATGACTTATTCCGTTATTTTCTATTTCCATTTATATTAAAATTCCCTTAGAAAGTTGAGAATTGTAATTTCTATTTTTATTTTTATTTTATTTAGTTAATAAGACCACACCACCAATATTTTTTTTAAAAAGATAACAAAAAGAAAAATCTACTTAATTCTAAATCTTAATTTCATTATTATGTTTTAAATTAAAGATTTTTATTTCAGTATTTAAATCTAATTAAGTATACAAAACTACCAAAATTAAGATGGATTAAATCAATCAATTAACCACCCCTTTTTTCGTTTAGGGAATTTAAACTAATTGATTTCAACTAAATATGGTAAATATTACTTTTAACTTTCAAATTAAATTTAAAATTCAGTATTGAATTTAAAATAATGTTGTAACTATTCAATGAATTTTAATAAAATTTTAAGTTTATTTAAATTACATCCTAATTTAAATAACTAAAATTTGTTTATAAACTACATCTTCACTTTTAACAATTTTTTTTCATACATGACTAACTTTATGGTGCATTATCAAGAGTATAAAACAGAGCTGGTGTGAAGTTACTTGTACTAGATAACCACATAAATGTTATAAATAAGAAAACAATGTGGTGTAAGGATTTTTTTTTAGTAAAATTTAAATTAGTTGTTATTTTTCTTTGGATGTATTTGTTGTTTTAAAGTATTTTAAATAAGAAATTGAGAGTATTTCCATTTGTTAAACTGCGTGTAGCGCAGGGCTATAGCCTAGTAAATAATATATATGCCTTTCATCCATAAGGTTTTAATTTTAATTTGATAATGTGTTCGTTAACATTTAAGAAAAAACTGAATACACATAGGGCTGGCATAACAGGTTAACCCGGTCTGTTAAGATACGAACACGATAAGACACGAACCCAAAACACGTAAACACGAACACGACATGAAATCTTATCGTGTCAGCTTTTCGAAACACTAACATGAACCTGTTAATAAACAGGTTACACGAAACGACCTGTTAAGACACGAAAAAATTACCAAAGTATTATACGACCCGTTTAAGACACGAACACGACCGAATTGGGGAAGCTGTGAATCGAATTGGGAATGGTGGTGTTTGTGAGAGAGATTTGTAAATTAAGGTTTGGAATGTGGAAAAATAATCGCGTGTGTTTGTGTATAATTCATTTCAGGTCCCACGACTGATGACCCCATGTCTACACCAACATATAATATTTTTTAATTTTATTTATTAACATGAACTTAACGGGTCTTAACAGGTTAACGGGTCTTAACAGGTTAACGGGTTTTAACCTGTTTAAACACGAAACCTGTTAAGGTCTTAATGTCTTATCGTGTCGACCTGTTTTAGACACAAAACTTGTTAAGGTCAAACACGGAACATGATAACTTTGTGTAGGTTCATTTCGTGTTATCGTGTTCGTGTAAGAATTGCAGTCCTAAATACACATGTGTATTTATTTTTTCCTTGATATTTCGATATAAATATCGTCAAAAACGGACTTATATTCAAAGTATACTATTTTTTTCATGTCGTAAGCTATAGCAAATGTTGGTACCGTACATATACAGTGACGTACTAAATCAATATCAACATCGATACCAGTATCGCATATTATCAGAACCGGTACATGTATGTGTTTCTTATATTTACAATTGATGGAAAACATGTGTCAATGTCCTTTTAGGCATATCACAATTTTTATTTTTTTGGTTTTTTTTCTTTTGATTATTATACCGAGTGCTGGTACCGTAAAAAAACTAACTGATGCCGATTAAAACCAAATTCCTGTCGCATTAGACAGGAGAATCCAACTAGTTCAATATAATGAAAAGGATCTGTGTTGGGCCTATAAATTTATGAACTTGAGTAAAGTGTTCTACACGACAAAAATAATGTGAAAACCCTAAAATTAGTCTGTTTCAAGTAACCCACAATTTCAGTGGTGAATCACATGTTGGAAACAAGTTTGCTATGTAGGTATAATTCTTTATTTCAATGCATTCTTTGTGATCATTCAGATTTTCATAACAAAGAGCTATTTTTTTTTCTTTTTGTTGAGTACAAATTCATGATTCTTCCTATTGGTGCTTCGAGTTTTAACAAAGCAATGAAAATAGGTGTTGAAATATACCTTAACTAGCCTAAGAACCCGCGAGCTTCGCGGGTGGCTAAACACCAACTAAACACATAAAATAATTTAAACGTAGAAGCGTTAAAGTGTGATTTGTTAAGCCTAATATTTTGAGACAGTTGAGCACGTCCCAATAGTACATCTACATAGTAAACTGCCATTTTGGTCCCTGAGGTTTGGTTACTTTTGCCACTTTAGTCCAAAACTCAAACTTTTTGCATCTGGGTCCCTGTGGTTTCAGTTTTATTGCCATTTAGGTCCAAAAATGAAATCAGGTCTGATGTGCGTGAAGTGTGTTATATTTTTGATGTATATTTAAGCCCCTTTTTACACTTTTAGCCAAGTTTTAAATTTATAAAACACGATATTTACTAACACTAAACACACATATGGGCAAGTGCACCCATCGTGGACGTAGTATAGTGTTGGTAAGATACCGAGGTCGTCCAAGGACACAAGAGCTTTTAATACCGGTTTATCCTCAACGTCTAATCAAATCAAAAAGTTAGAAAAATGTTTTAAACTAAGAAAATAAAAAACTAACTAAATGCTGAAAATAAAAATAAAATAAAAAACAGATAGACAAGATGAATCACTTGGATCCGACACGTGTATTAGTATAACCTTTGATTATTTTCGCACTTTTGCACTTGTTTAAGAGATTATCTTAGTTATTGTAGTAGGCCCCTCTTTTGAAGGCGACGTTACCCTCAACCCAGTAGTTTGAGTCAGCAAGGATACAATCCTAAAGGGTCGGATTATTGAAAGATAATGAATTAAGTTATTAATGCAAATTGTGGTAGGCCCCGCTTCTGGCGGTGACGTTACCCTCGGCTAAGTAGTCTGAGTCAGCAGGGATACAGTCCTAAATAGCCGGGTTATAGTATTAATAGTAGTTAACTTATGAGGGGGTCAAAGAGTTTGGATCCCCGCCATCCAATACCTATGGGCATTGAAGGAGATCCTACTAAATTTGACCCAGGTCCCAAGCAGGACCTCTAAACGCTGAACAAGGGCAAGACCCTTACCAAACCGTTCCCTTAACCCCCGAGCAGGTAGCCAACATACCTCCATATAGACCGTGGAGATATGAATGGTGAAAATCTTTTATTTTATATAGACAGTAAAATAATGCCAAGACACCACGGACAAACGATAAGGAAAGATCACCTTCAACATAAGTAACTAGTTATTAAAGTCATTAATACAAAACCAAATAAAAAGTGCAAAAGATTAAAAATAAAAAGTATTATACTAAACACTTGTCTTCACCAAGTGATGTAAGAGACTTAGGCAAACATGGCCTTGATTGTCAAGAACTCTTACGATCAATCTTGGATCCCGAGACGACTCACACACTCTACGATGGACAATGGATGATGGTGGTGGATGATGGTGTTATGGTGGTGGTGGGTGGTGGATGAAGTGTGAGAGAGGTGGTGTGCCAAGGGATGGGAGAGAATGAAGCCAAGCTCCTCTATTTATAGGCAGAACAGAAGGCTGGACACGGCCCCGTGTCCGCTGGACACGGCCCCGTGCCCGTCTGACATTCTCTCACTTCATTAATTGTAATTGCGAATTACAATTAATGCGCCTGTTGTACTTTCACCACGCCCCCGTGCTCGCTGGACACGGCCCCGTGGTGGGCAATGGAAGCTTCTACTGGTTTGTCTTTTCTGCTGCTTCCTGGGCACGCCCCCGTGTTCGCTGGACACGGGGCGTGTTCAGACTCTGTTCCTTCTTCTTTGCCTTGGGAGGTGCCGTTGAGGGTCCGGGCAGTCTACTTTTGTTCCTTTTCTTGTATTTATGGTAGAATTAGCTGTCTTTTTGCTTCTTTTGTGATTTTGAGCTCATTTCATCCTGAAAATACAAAAGGAAGACAAAAACACTCTTTTTCCAACATTAGTACTTAAAAAGGGTTAGTTTTATGCCTTAATTGATGTGATTTATATGTTGCATTTTACACACATCAAATACCCCCACACTTGAACTTTTGCTTGTCCTCAAGCAAAACTCTTTAAATGTGGCTTACACTCCCAAATGGAATAGGTAGAAGAGAAGTTTTTTAGCTTGTCCTAGAGTGTCGGGAATCCAAGGTTTTTATAGGTTTTATTTTTATTTATTTACAATCCTATTCGTTATGATTTATTTTGAAGTTTTCATAAGATGAATTACTTATTTGGGCATAGCATGCCTTATTAAAATTCCATATATATACAAGTTCACATACCTCACGGGAGATCACTCAACACTCGGCCGAAGGTGTATATTTTAGTGAATCACTCGAGAGCGGCACGGAACTTACGTCTTCCATAGGCTTGCCAAGCAATCAATCCTCCTCCTTTTTAACTTTTTACCTTTGTAAATATCAAGAGGACTTTTGGGGTGAAGGCTTGGGTTTAAAGGTGGGTGGTTGGTTAGTGGTTAGTAAAAAGGGCGAAAATCGTAACAAGCGTCGGTTTTCGTGAAGTACCTTGTTTTTAGTGACTTTTTATTTTGAAGTATTTCTCCAAACAAGCTTTTGTAGCTTTTGTTTGTTTTTTACTTCATCATCATCATTTTTTTTTAAACGTCACATAAAAAGGTGAGTTTACGAAAAAGCGAACTTGTTACTAAAATAAAAAAAAATTAAAAAGGTTTTTGGTGGGTAAAAAGGGTTTTGGGGTAGTGAAATGAAAGGTTTAGGCTCAAAGGGGCTATCTAGGGGGATTTTGGGTAGGTAAAAAAAATGAAAAATAATGGTTTTGAAAGAAAAATGGTTAGTCCTAATGCCTCCATCATTTACTTACTTGGGTTTAAGTTGGTAAGGACCGGGAATGTATCGTCGTGGCAAGTTCTAGATTTGTAAAGACCGAGCGGCTATTCACACAAGAAACGAAAAATGAGCATTTAATCTAAATATGTGTATTTTTATGCTCAATAAAGGCTCAAAACTCACTTTTGTGGGAATGGGTTTTTAATGTGACCAAGCATATATAATCGAATTTTTAACTAGACTTGTTATACCGTTTCATAATTTTCTTATGTTGGTTCTTTTTTATCACGACGCTATCGGTTGTAAACTTGTAAAAATATAACCTTTTTAGAACTTGTTATCCCCAACTTAAACTAAGACAAGTAAATAAAAAAAATGAAAAAGTTTTTGAAAAAATTTGGGGTGTTTAGCGGTTCCAATAGAGTTTTGTGTAAGGCTTGTGTTTAGGATTTTGCAAAATTTCAAGGTTTTAGCATCCCCCCCCCCCCCACACTTAAATTACACATTGTCCTCAATGTGTCCAAAAATAATGTTTTTGGTTGATTAGAATGTGTAAAAGTGGATTTAAAAACAAAGGTTTATGTTACTGGCAGGCTAGACACGGCCCCGTGCCCATTGGACACGACCCCGTGGTGAACTGCCAGTAACGATAACTTACAGAAGGTGAACACGGGGGCGTGTCGGCTGGACACGACCTCGTGTCTGGCAAAAAATTGCAGGTCAGTAGCCAAACAGCAGATCTGGGAGATGAACACGGGGGCGTGTCGGCTGGACACGTCCCCGTGTGGACAGTCTGTTAGCCTGAAAAATAGGTTTTGTCTCCCGGTTTCTCCATCATGGGGCTGCAAGTGCTAATGTTTAGCACTCTAACCCTTGCATTGCACCTGTTTAAACACTAAATACCAACAAAACAAGCACAAACCATCCTAAATTACCATCGTCAAGCATCATCCAAACATAAAGTAAAAATAAAACAAAGATAAAAAGTAGTTAGAGAAAGTAAATTGTTCGACAAATGGCACGCAGGCCATGAATTGTTTGATAGATAGAAGGGTACTTAAACCTGTGGGCTCATCACCAACCAGCCCCTTGTTCCTCCAAGCCTCCTACTCCATGTCTTCATCACTACCATCACCTCCACCCTCGTGCCTCGCCATGTACTCCCGGATGCTACCGATATCATCTTGTATATCGTTAATGTTGCGTTCGATAGCTCCAACCCGGAGGTGTGTGTTGTTGGCGAGATTGTAGGTGTTCCTTGTGCACATGAGGTTTTCCTGCAAAAGATCATGTAAACTTTGAAAGTTAGGAAAACCACCTCCTTGAGAGGAGGATTGGCCCGCATCGCCTTGGGGTGGGTACTGAAAATGGGGAGGTGGTGCATGAAGAACTAGAGCCTCCTGCGGGTTCCATGCGTAGCCTTGCGTCCTTTGAAAGCTCACCGTCCCGTCCTCCGCTTCATAAAGCAAGTTCATGGCTCGGCAAATGTGGTAATCAACCCGTCCTGACCATGGACTCCTTTCGAAGGACCTTGGGTTATTCGTGAAGTGCTTGAAAAGACGGTACACCCATCCTCCGAAAAAGATTGGTGTAGGAGCATGAGCAAGGCGGTTCAAGTGCATGTTTCGCAGTAGGAGGTAAGGAACATCGAGAGGCTTCTGGTTGTGGATGCAGTGAAGGACAACCAAATCTTTCAACCCAACAACGCCACTATTGTCATGGCGTTGGTTCAGCGAGTACGTGAGGAGCCTGTGGATGTAGCGGTATAACGGGTCCCTCAGTTTGGTGCTTTTGGTGCTGCTTGGGTTGTAGATTCCTTCACCTATTTGAGCCCATGCGGCTTGGCGTTCAGTTGCATCCAAGTCTCGTAATCCTCCTGTATTCTCTTCATTCCCCGCTTCCTCTTCACTATATAGCCCAATGATGGCTCCAAACTATGCCATGGAGGTTCTAAATGTGGTCCCTCCACATCGAAACTCGACCGCCTCATGGTCAAACGGTTCGCGCCTCGAGTTGAAAATGAAGGTGCTGTAGAACTCCATCGTGCATTGATGCACCGACCGTAGTCGGGTGGTCAATGCGACATGCAGTGGACCCCTCACAATGTTGTTGAAGCGGTCAAGTTGGTTCACCATGGTTAGCAAATCAGTACACGCCCGCCTTGGGTACTCTTCCGGTCTTGTTTGTAGAACCTCGTACCGTGCCCTAGCGTCCAGTTCATTTGCGTTAAACCTTGTGAATTTCGACATCTGAAAAGAATACATAAAAAGTTAGTACGAAACAAGGAGAATCAGAGTGAAACTGCAAACAGTGGGCTGGACACGGCCCCGTGTTCAGCGGACACGACCCCGTGTCCAGGCGTCTGTAACCCAAAAATTCCATTTTTCGCCCCGGTTTCGAAAACCTGAAAATTTTTAGCCCAATAGTGGCGGTTTCCCCCGAAAATGAAACCCTAAGTGTCATTTTTCCCAAAACAAACCGTTTAGCCTTTCAATTTCGTGTTTTTCGGTTCAAGAACAAGGGTTTGGGGTTTTATTTGGAAATCGGACAAATCTATCAACAATACATGCCTAGTTACTTTCTACTACTCTAATCTAAACTACTACTAACAAATTTCATCAAAAATTTTGAGTTCGATCCGGATGAACATGAAGAACCCTAGATTTTCCCCAATTTTTGATGTTTTAACTACATGCAAGTAACTAATCTAACTACTAATGAAGATAGAATCATACCTTGACGTTGTTAGATTCGGTGGTGACGTTGAAAAACTGCAGAAAATCGCCTTAAACCAGAGAGTTTTCGGCTAAACGGGGCGTGTGGAATGGTGTAACTGATAGGAAAAGAGGGTTTTATCCCGACAGTTGCCTCGACACGGCCCCGTGTCCAGCGGACACGGCCCCGTGCCGGGCAAAGTTTTTGAAAAATATATATATATATTTTTGTGTGCTCGTGTGCACGCCCCTTATTTCCGAAAAATGGTTAGACGATTTACCGGTTTTTAAACGTACACTTACCTGTAACGTGTCGGGTACGAGTTTATTCGTTAACCGTCTGAAGTGAGATCTCCTCTTCCTCATCCTCAATGGATCCTCGGTAGAGTTTCAGTCGTTGGCCATTGACTTTAAATGGTGTCCCATTTCGAGCTTTAATTTCTACTGCACCGTGTGGAAAAACATGGGTGACGGAAAAAGGTCCTGACCACCTAGATTTTAACTTACCAGGAAATAATCGAAGTCGTGAATTAAACAATAGAACTTGGTCTCCAACCCGAAATTCATTAGATTTAATATATTTATCATGCAAATTTTTCATTCTTTCTTTATAAATTTCGGAGTTAGAATATGCATAATTCTTAAGTTCGTCTAATTCGTTTATTTGACAAAATCGATTTTTACCGGCATTTTCCAAATCTAAGTTTACGTTTTTTATTGCCCAGTAAGCTTTGTGAGCTATTTCTACTGGCAACTGACAACTTTTTCCATAGACGAGTTTATATGGGTTTGTGCCTATAGTGGTTTTATAAGCAGTTCGAAAAGCCCATAAAGCGTCGTCTAATTTGTCGGCCCATTCTTTTTTTATTTATTCCTACGGTTTTTTCAAGTATTCGTTTTAAACCTCGATTAGTCACTTCGGCTTGCCCATTTGTTTGAGGATGATATGCCGTTGAGACCCGGTGATAGACCCCATACCTTGTTAATATTTTTTCGAGTTGATGATTGCAAAAATGGGTACCTCTATCACTTATCAAAGCCTTTGGTGTCCCGAAACGAGAGAACAGCTTTTTTAGAAATTTTACCACTACTCTTCCATCATTTGTTGGAAGAGCCTCGGCCTCTGCCCATTTAGACAAGTAATCGACTGCCACAAGTATATATTTGTTTCCCTTTGAAGGTGGGAAAGGTCCCATGAAATCGAGTCCCCACACATCAAAGATTTCACAGACGAGAATGCCATTTTAAGGCATTTCGTTTTTGGAAGAAATATTACCTGTTCTTTGGCAGGCATCGCATGTCTTTACAAGGTTTTGTGCATCCTTGTAAATGGTCGGCCAGTAAAATCCTGAATCAAATACTTTTCGTGCGGTACTTGCGGCACCATGATGTCCTCCGTATGGACCTTCATGACAATGATGGAGAATTCTTCGTGCTTCATTACCATAGACACACCTTCGGATGAGCTGCTCGGCACACATTTTGAAAAGATAGGGGTCTTCCCAAAAGTAATGCTTTACATCAGCAAAGAATTTTTTTCTTTGATGATGTGGCCATCCTTTGGTGACTATACCGCTAGCTAAGAAATTAGCGTAGTCGGCATACCATGGTTCTTGTCTACTTTCCATCATTTCCAAGGATTCCGTGGGAAATTTCTCGTTGATTTGCTCGTCTCTGGTTGTCTCCAAAGCTGGGTCTTCTAAGCGTGAGAGATGATCTGCAGCAGTGTTTTCTGCTCCTCTTTTGTCCTTGATTTCAATGTCGAATTCTTGGAGGAGTAGAATCCATCTTATCAAACGGGGTTTTGCGTCTTGCTTCTTGAAGAGGTACCTGATGGCTGCATGGTCTGTATAGACTATTGTTTTAGAAAGAACAAGATAAGAACGAAATTTATCAAAAGCAAATACCACCGCTAGTAATTCTTTTTCTGTAGTTGTATAATTTTCTTGCGCATCATTAAGAGTTTTACTAGCATAATAAATTGGGTGGAAATGTTTTTCTTTTCTTTGTCCCAAGACTGCCCCAACAGCGAAGTCACTTGCATCGCACATGATTTCGAAAGGAAATTTCCAATCTGGCGCTATCATGATAGGTGCATTGACTAGCATTTCCTTGAGGGTTAGAAATGCTTGATTGCATTCCTTGTCAAAGATGAAGGGTGCATCTTTTTCAAGTAATTTTGTTAGAGGCCTTGAAATTTTTGAAAAGTCCTTGATAAACCTTCTATAAAATCCGGCATGTCCTAGGAAACTTCTGATTGCTCGCACGGAGGATGGAGGAGGTAATCGAGAAATGGTCTCTATTTTTGCTCGATCAACTTCCATTCCTTCGCTTGAGATTTTGTGACCGAGTACTATTCCCTCTGTTACCATGAAATGGCATTTTTCCCAGTTAAGGGCGAGGTTAGTTTCCTCACATCGGGATAGCATTCGTTCAAGATTATCGAGGCATTGGTCATATGAGTCTCCAAAGATGGAAAAGTCATCCATGAAGACTTCCATTGTCTTTTCGATCATATCATGGAAAATGGCGACCATACAACGTTGGAATGTTGCAGGCGCATTACATAGACCGAATGGCATGCGTCGATATGCAAAAGTTCCGTAGGGACATGTGAAAGTTGTTTTCTCTTGGTCTTCTGGTGCTATCGGTATTTGAAAGTAACCTGAAAAACCATCTAAGAAACAATAAAATTTATGACCGGATAATCTTTCTAACATTTGATCAATGAAGGGAAAGGAAAGTGGTCTTTCCTAGTCGCTTCATTTAATCGCCTATAATCTATACAACTCTCCATCCTGTGACGGTTCTCGTTGGTATTAATTCATTTCTCGTTAGTTATTACCGTCATACCTCCTTTCTTTGGGACTACTTGAACGGGACTTACCCACGGGCTATCGGAGATAGGGTAGATTAGTCCGGCGTCGAGTAGTTTGATGACTTCATTCTTAACCACTTCTTGAACATTGGGGTTCACTCTTCGTTGTGGTTGAATCCGTCTTGTAGTCATCATTCATTAAAATTTTGTGCGTGCACATGGAAGGGCTTATTCCTTTAATATCTACAAGCTTCCAAGCGATCGCGTTTTTGTGTTTTTTAAGTAGGTAACTAATTTTCTTCTTTTCTATATTACTTAATTTAGATGAAATAATTACGGGTAAACTACCTTCTTTGCCTAGAAAAGCATATTCCAAACCTTTAGGAAGTTCTTTGAGCTCAATGGGTGGGTCTTTAGAAGACACCTTATTTTGTGGCTCATCTAGATCAAGAACCTTAAAGGTTTGTTCTATGGCTATCTCTTCCTCGACAAAGTGGTCCTCTTCGTTGGTTGTATCGGGTGGTTCAGCTTCATCTTCAATTAGGGGGTCATTGTTGCCAAAAGGATATTTCATTGAGCGCTCAAGATCTATGCTCCTTTTGAATGCCCCTAATTGAAGAGGTAGATTGTTGAATTTCCGGTTTTTCAAAGCTCTATGAGTTTGTACAAAAGGTTTTCCCAAGACTAAGGGGGCGTCATCTAGGATGACGAAGTCGGTTGGGATTACCATTTGATTTGTTTGAACCAAAACATCTTCAACTACACCGATTGATTTTATTACTTTCCGATTGGATAGAAAAATGGGTATTTGAAGTGGAGTAAAATCACTAACACTTAATTTTTCAAAAAATGTAGTTAGGCATTATGTTAACACAAAGATCTTATCGATGGTGATATTGCTAATAAATGAATTTTGAAAGAAACATGGAACCGGTGTAAGTTAATTTCAAAAAGGATCTTCTTTTATAGCGAGGTTTGATCATTAGTTAACTTAACACTTACTAAGTCTTTGATTTAGCACTAGTGTTTAACTCTTTTAAAAACTTGCATGAGGGGTTATTAAACAATGATTTTCGAAAGTAGGTGACAAGAGGTAATTTCTCAAAATTAGACTCTTCTGAATTTTACATTATCGGACTCACCATTTTCCGTTGTTTAACTCATGTGTCGGTTTTTCCACTTTCTGTCTTCCATTTTTACACTTTCAACTATCTCTACGTTATTATCATT